>NW_005842343.1:995889-1008941 GCF_000455745.1 Alligator sinensis
CTTTCCTTCTTCTCAAAACTATTTGTCATGTCTGAAGCTGAACATGCAGATCTTGATTGGCCTTCTCAGACACCCCCCAGATTCACTGATAACTCCCATATGTATTGGAAGACTGTCCTCCTCATATACAGGGACTGCTGCTGCTGACTTATAGCTGGTACAAATATGGACTAAGTTTATGAACAATAGGGTGACGCATTGAATGAATAATCTACTACAATTCTCCTTGGTATATAACTGTACAAA
Source organism: Alligator sinensis (assembly GCF_000455745.1). Lineage (NCBI taxonomy): Eukaryota > Metazoa > Chordata > Crocodylia > Alligatoridae > Alligator > Alligator sinensis. The sequence goes on from NW_005842343.1 coordinate 996,136, forward strand.
TGAATATAAATAGTCCTTAAATAATGAAAGCATGACCTGTTTAGATCAAGTTACAAAACAACCAAGAGGGTGGACTGGGGACTTCCTATGGGAAGAAAATAAGGCACTAATTTTCATGAATGGTCATTTAATTTTTTTTTTATATTCTTGTAATTTTATGTTGAATCTGATTAGCACAGATATAAACAAATCCACTGGTGGGGTTGGAGGAATGTGAATTTATCAGTCACAATATGCTGTAAACCAAAGGCAAGATGAGGCAGTGTTATGCCTTGGGTGTTGGTTGGAACTAAGCTGCCAGCAGCAGCTCACTTCCTGGAAGAGCAGCAGTGATGGCTTCTATATTTGCATCTGTCCCAAGTCAGTGCCCAAGGCTGGTACTCAAGTAACCCCCCTTCATTACACTCATGTGGAAAACTAGCAAGGAACTGACATGTTTAGAATTCCATCATTCCAAGAAATTGTACTGCAAAAGAAGGAAAGTCTTGTCATTTGGGCAGTGGCCTAGAACTCTGGTAATCTGGATGTGGTTTCTTGCCATGCCATAAACTTCCTGTGGCACCTTAAACAAGACATTTTAGCATAATTTTGATTAACTTTCATTCCCATTTTCTAAAATATGTATGATATTCACTTGTATGAAGTAGAGCTGAAAGGTACCTCGGCGGTCATCAAGTCCAACCCCCTGCCTGAGGCCGGGTCATCCCTATCATAACAACCCAATACAAACCATTTTCTAAACTCTACATAAGACTGTCTCCAACCCTGATGCAACATAGACCTAATGGCCTAATCTGCCACAGGTAAGGAAGGGGGAAACAAGAGTAGATAATGTCCTAATTCTATAAAAGGTTGTCAGTATATGCTCAAGAGGTCCTGGGGACATGGCTACACCCCCTTCTACAGAAGAAGGCAGAACCCCTCCACAGTTCTAAGCAATCTAACTATAGGATAAAATTACTTCCTGATCCCGAATATGGTGATTGGTTTGACCCTGAGCAGGGGGGCAAGGCTCACTAGCCAGGAACCTCCAGTTTTGCTCCTAGCAGGAGAGTTGGCACACCCCAGTTGAAGTCCCCAACATTAGCTGTAGCCAACATCCAGTTCCCCTGGAAAGGCTTAGAAACATCCTGACACAAATAGAAAAAAAAAAAAAAAAAAAAGGGGGGGGGGGTAGGGGGAAGAGCAACCAGAAAAGCCTAGAAGCATGGGAAATACCTGTGGTAAAAAACAGACATAGTTATGCTTAGATTGTCCCCAACCAGTGGCTGTCCAACCTCTTCTTGAACATGCCCAGTGATGAAGAGTCCACAACTTCCCAAGCCAGTCTATTTCACTGCCTCACTAATCTAACAGTGAAGAAGTTTTTCCAGATATCCAATGTAAAGTTACTTTGCTGCCACTTCTAACCATTGTTCCATGTCCTTCATCCTGTTAGCTGTGTTTGGACTTTAAGTTCTTCAGGGAATGGATCATTCCATATTGGACTTTGTAAAATAACTATAGAGAGGCATATATGATTGCTGACCAAATAAAACTGCTTCTACTTTTTAAGAATGTTTGATTCTGCAGAGTCTTGGACTAAGTGATTTCATAAGAATCTCTTCAGGGTTGGAGTTCTAAAAAATCTTTGAGGAATGTAATGGTTGCAGATCATAGTCTTTTTATTTGTATCCCATTCTTTCCACTCTCCGTGTCTTGCAAATGGTTTTATGAAAAGATTTTCTCACAGTTTGCTGGTAGTCCATTGTCAGATTTTTCTTTTTGGGCAGCTAATGGCTATCTTTAGACATTTTCTCTTTTAATATTAGCATATCTAGGATACTTGTCAACTGGAAAAGGTGTTTGTCAGAGTTGATTTGGAAAAACAGTATTGAATGTCTATAGCTCTAGGCATTATGATTCAAGACCTTGAAAAAGAGTATGGAACATAAGTAATTCCCTTTTAAAGGTGGACAATAAAGTAAGATACCATTATTCAAAAATATATTACATTAGAGAATATCTGAGAACACATTTTCTTGGGAAAAAGACTGTTTTTTAAATTCTAGTAGCTGAAACATTAAACTGACAAGAATAAATAGCTTATTTGTCTCAAGTGTCCAAATGAACTACGTAGAAAATCTATTTTGGCTAAACAAAGAACAGATGGTAAATAATGTGATTGCATTAAAATGACTATGTTAGTAGTCACCACATAAAAATGAGCAGAGAGTTGCATTTTCTGAAGTCTCAATGTTGTAGTCTGGGGAAGAAATCTCTCAAGAGGATGAGAGTAAGTCCCATATCATTTCTTTTTATTACCTTCATAGAAATTGGCCTTATTGTAAGCAGAGAGTAAAAGAGAATCTACAATAAGTCATAACAGGCAAGGATCATTTAGAGAAAACATTGCCATTGTCATTTTCTTTGAAGTCCTAGAATGCAAATGAACACAAAGGATGCTTAATAAAATATTTTAAATGAAAATGTTATTAAGTTACATGAACACACAAGGTCTATTATTCAATGGCTTAATTAACTGACTTGTTAAAAACAATTTTGCACATTGCTGCCAGCACTTGGTACACTATTCAAATTGTATTTGGGATTGTCTGTTGATTTGCATCCATCCCTTTACTACTCTGAGCGAAGATATTAGGATAATTTCTTGAAGGGCTTTGATAGAACAAAGGACAAAACATCCTGACGCCTTCTTAAACCTTCCTAACTTCAGATCCTATTGTATTCCATTTTCAATTTCTGGTGACTTTGTAGGCAACAGTGGATTTTCTTTTTCTGTACCACCCTAAGCTTTAATTGATGAGCATTCTAGTCATTTTTTTTTTCAGTTAAATGAGTATATTAAATTTACATAAAAGGGGAATGGGAAGGAAGTGTGCTTTATCCTTTTGATCCCAATTTAGAAAGATACTCTTTAGGCATGTGAATAATCAGGCTAAATTGAATGGGATTACTCAACTCTGTTGGTGTGATGAGTTACTTGAGAGGAAGTGATCACAATGAAATAGAATTCCAGGTCGTCTTGAGATGGGGAAAGCATGATGTCAGCAGAATTCGGATGCTAGATTGCAACAAAATTGGATTTTATCCAACTCAAGGAGTCAATAGGCATTGTGTCATGGGAAGATCAACTGAAGGATAAAGATGCCCAAGAGGGCTGGGAGCTTTTAAAGGCCATAGTATTAGAAGCCCAAGAAGAAACTGTTTCAACATGATGGAGGCAGAGTAAGAATGGCAAAAGATCAATGTGGCTGCATGAGGAGCTTCTAAAATGCCTCAAATGAAAAAGCAAAGCATACAGGCAATGGAAGAATGGGCAGGTCGTGAAGGAAGCCTGTGGGAACAGCCTGTGGGAACAAAAATCAGGAAGGCAAAGAAAAAGAATGAGCTGCACCTGGCAAAGGAAGTTAAGGATAGCAAGAAAAGGTTCTATAAGTATGTTGGCCAGAAAAGCTGAGGGATGAGCTAAAAAAAAGAGATGGTCAGAGAGCTTTTGTTGGGTCTGGAGGAGGAAAGGCTGATCACAAGCAGCCAGAATGGATTTATTAAAAATTAAGTGACAAACAAACTTGATCTCTTTCTTTGACAAAGTAACTACTTGGGTGGATGAAGGGAATGCTGTAGATATAGTGCATCTGGAATTCAGCAAGGCTTTTGACAGAGTCCTGCATGACCTTCTCATAAGCAAATTGGAGAAACGTAGGCTAGATAAAACTATCATAAGGTGGATAGATAAATGGCTCAACAGCTGTTAAGCCAGTGGTCACCAACCAGCTGATAGCGATTGACCGGTCGATCAGGGAGCCCCTAACAGTCAATCTCAGTCTGGGGGGGGGTAGCTCCCCCAGACTGGTTTGGACTGTCAGAGGCTCTGCGATTGGAAGTAATGGGATGCATATGGAGAGTGGCCAGGATGCAGTCCAGGAAGTAGAAGCAGCAGGACCCACATGACTGGGTAGAGCCACGCCTGGGCCCAGCCAGGTGAGTGGGTCGATTTCCCCCTCTATGGCCTGGGAGCAGCAGCTCAGCCCAGGGCGTGGTGGTGCTGATAGGGTGGGTTGGGTGGGCTCTAGTGAATTTACTGTGAATTTTGTCTGCTGCTGTTCCTGGGCAGCTCTCCATCCCAGTCCTGCCTTCATTCCCAGTGCTGTGTGGTTGATACAGGCTGCCCCCAGCTCGGGACCAGCAGCTCAGAGCAATAAAGCAGCAGTGGGACAGCGGCGGTACTTGGCAGTGGTGTCTTCTATCCAGCACGCAGTGCAGCTGGGGCCTGCAGCACAAACAGGCCTCGGCTTGTGGCACAGCTCGGGCAAGCCACCTGGGAAGAGCCCAATGCCAACCCTGGCCCAGTCAGCATGCAGATCTGGGGGTCCATGCCACCTGTGCTCTCCCAGGCTGCATGTGCCCCCCACCCCTGGTGCCCCCAGACAAGTGGCTTGTGACTCTGTCCCACACCCCACCTGTGCAGGGCCTTGCTCTGCTCCAGCTCTCACCATGGGGTGGGGGGCGGGGGCAGATGGAGGCCCCAGTGTTGAGGGAGGGAGCAAGGCAGAAGCGGGAGCAATGGCTGGGGAGTGGGGAACAAGTGGAAGCCTGGGGGGCATGTGCCCTGCAGGCCTCCTTTTGTCCCACCACCCAGTCTGGCCAGGGCGCCACCCATTATAGCCCCTGCTCCTGCCTGTGCCCTGCTCCCTCCCTCATGGCTGGGGCCTCAATCTGCATGCCCCAAAGCCCTTCCCCCACAGAGTTACCTGCTGGGGGGGGGGGGCCTCCCCCCAGCCTCCAATAATTTTTTTTCTCCCTCTGCCTAGATCTGCCCCCACCCCTTCTTTCCCCACAGACTGACCTGTGTGTTGCGGGGGAGGAGGGTGCAATAGATTTTTGGTTTCTTTTTAATTAAAAAAGTGATCTACTTAAAAAGGTTTGGAGACCACTGCTGTAAACAAAGGGTAATTATTAATGGGTCCATGTCAAGATTGCAGAAGGTTTCAAGTAGAGTACCACAGAGAACTATCCTGGGCCCAGTGCTGTTCAACTTGTTTATTAATGATTTGGATGCTGGCAAAGAAAGCTGCTTGAACAAGTTTGCAGATGACATGAAACTGGGAAGGATTTTGAATTTGTTGGAGGATGCGAGTGCAATTCAGAAGGATCTCGGCCAACTGGAATGTTGGGCTACAGTTAAGGGGATAAAGTTCAAAAAGACAAATGCAAAGTGTTGTACCTTGGGAGGAATAATAAAAAACCCCACAAATATAAAACCTGCGACACCTGGCAGTACAATTGAAAAGGTTTGGGAACCTTGATATCACAGACTGAATATGAGTCTGCAGTGTGATGCAGCTGCACAAAAGGCAAATGCGGTTTTGGGCTGCAACAATTGAAACCAATAGGTGTAATATACGAGAGGTGAATAGTACGTCTCTACTAGGTATTGGTTAGGCCTCATCACTGTATGCAGATGAGGACTTCACATTTTAAAAATGATGTGGAGAAGATTATAGAAGGTCCAGAAGCGGGCAACAAAGATTAATCAAGGGCTTGGAAGATGAGTCATGTGAGGAGAGGCTGAAAGAGCTAGGCATGTTCAGCTTGTGGAAAAGGCACTTAAGAAGGGGCATGATAGCAGTCTTCAAATACTTGAAGGCTGCCATAAAGAAGAGGGAAAGCATGTTTTTGCTCTTGCTGCAGAGAAGATGTGGACCAATGGTTTGAAGTTGCATCGAAGTAAGTTTTTATTTGGATATCTGATAATGCTTTCTCACTATTAGAACATGTAGGCAGTGGAATTGAGGGTTCCTTTACATGAGTAGTGATGCTGCTCCAATGTGATGTAATTGTATCATGTCAGAGCAGTCTCTGTTAATTGAGTCTGCTGGAGCTTGATAATTACTGTGCTCCAGCAGGCTCTGGTGTCTTGCATATCAGCATCCCTGCACTTAAAAATGGCAGTGGGGGTGCTTTAACTAAAGCTCATAAAGCTTTAGTTAGAGCACCCCCACCACTACTTTTAAGTGCAGGGATGCTGATACACGAGATGCTGGGGTCTGGAGCATGATAATTACCATGCTTCAGCAGACTTGATTAAATTGAGTCTGCTCCAATGTGCTGTAATCACAGTGCAGCAAAGCAACTTCACTGCTCATGTATAGGTACTTAGAGTGCCTAATATCCAGGTTATAGCTGTAGTAGTCTAAAGAAAAAGGCAATCGGTACTTGTAGTAGAGATGATATCTTTTATAAGACCAACAAGATTGTTGCAAAAAAAATTATTTAATTGCAAGCTTTTGGGCACAATCACCCTTCATCAGGCATTGGAGAGAAGATTGTAAAAGTTCTCCTGGGTACTTTTGGACTCTCGTCACTAGAGGTGCTGAAGAAGAGGCTGGATAGTCACTGATCAGGGATGACCTAGGTGGGCCACTGGGTATTGGCCGCAGCCAAGGCTGGGGACTTTGACTGGGGTATGCTCATGCTCCTTCTTGGATCAAAGCTGGAGGTTCCTGGATAAAGGGTATTGCTCCTCCAGTCAGGAAGTAATTTTATCCCATGGTAAGATTAGTTTAGACTGTAAGTGTTTTCCATTCTTCTCTAGCAGAGGGCATGGCCCTCTAACTGAGATCTCTTGAGCGTATATGACAGCATTTCCATAGAAGTAGAGCATTGGCTGCTATGCTTCCCTTGCTTTACTTGTGACAGGTTAGTGTGTTAGGTTTGTGTTGTCACCATGTGGGTTGACAGTAATCTCATGTAGAGTTTAGATTATGGTTTTTGTAGAATGGTTTGGGTAGGGATGATCCTGGCTGAGGTAGGGGTTGGACTAAATAAACTCTGCTGATTCCTTCCATCCCCACGTCTATGTGATTCTATGATTTGTGTGCTTTAAAATAAGGCACCTGCCTACACAAATTTATCAAACAGAGTACAGCCACATTCTTTGTTCTTTAATTTAGCTTCTATACTATTGTTGAAGTCAGTGAAAGGTTTAACAAAATAAGGGCAGGGGGAAAAATGAGAAGGGACATCAGGATTTAACTGTAAATGTTTAGTCAAATTTTGCTATTTTTAAAAATTGTCTGTAATTTAATGCAGTTACTTAAATATAAGATGAGGCTTTTCCCCAATCAGCATTTTTTTTTTGGGGGGGGGGAAGCTCCTCATCTTACATTTGCATAAAATGAGACCTCATATATTGTCTGTCATTAAACTGTTGCCAAAAGTAACATGTGTTTAGTCATGGAAACCAAATATGAAGTTGATTTAAATCGAGTCAACATTGAGCATGAGTAAAACACAGCCCAAATTTGGCAAACACACTGATAAGAATCTACTTCAAGGATAGGTTAGTGCACCCCCATCTAATTAATGTGCATTGTAGTGCCCATTACACTTGTTTCCCCTCAGTGCCAGCTCTTTTCCAAGTCATGGTGGGCCCCTACATTGAATATATTTCGCCCTCCTCTTCACTTGCATAGCCTAGCTGTGCCATTCTCATTTCCAATGATTCCTATTTCTTCACCAGATTTAAATGTCTGGAAAACATCACCAAATGGTGCCCCAAAGAGTTTGGCCAGAATCCCTCTGTTGCCCCCTCTGACCCTCCATGAAGTAGAGACAGACCCAGTTGACCTGCATCTCATCTACATTAAGTTTTCAGAGGATCCCAGGACTCATGATGACAAGAATACCCAGTTTCAATTATGGATGGGGGGACTAATTGGCACATGGATCCTTTATGTAGGATATCTGGAGTACACGCATGCTGAGTAGTGCTGAGTTGTGGGGTCACCGTGGCTTGAAAGGCTGACTCTGCTAGGGCCCAGCTCAATGGACTATATGGTAAATTATGAGCCTTTTGGCTTTGGACTAATATCGTGAATAGTGGGTATGTCTACACAGGATGTTTGCTGTGGAGTTGCCTAGTTAGCTCCTCATTAAACATCTTTGTGTCTATGCGTGTGTGCCTATTAGACTGCAGGAATCTACGAAACTCTACAGCAGGGTAGTACTTGTATGAAAAATTCCACAACAGTGTATATACATGTCAGCATGTGTAGATGCTGACATGGCTAGCTGGGGCACAAGGGTGCTTCAGTGCAGGGGCTGCCTGCTGGCTAGTCCCACATTGGAGCACCATGGTGTCCCAGCCAGCCCCTCCGCAGTACATTGAACTGAGTCAGAGCAGCTGTGGGCTGGCAGGCTGACCCCCTGGCCTCCTGCCAGCCAGGCCACTTTGACCTGGTTCAACATGCTGTGGTCCCAGGCACACATTCAAACAGCATGCCTGGGAGCAATAATCTCTGGCATGATAAATGCTGAAGCTGAAGTTTATTGCTTCAGATTAACTGCATGTGTAGATATATGCCCAGTTTGTACTATACAGAGGCAGGTACAAAAATACTGCTTAAAAGTGTGTGTATGGAATGTCTGTGCTAAAACTTTTAGCAATTTTTTAAAAATGGTAAATGTACCAGTTTTGGACAAACCAAGTCTACGGGTGCCCATAGTAATGTGCCTATATGTAAATTGTTACAGCTAATTTTATTTCAAAGTCAGTGCTTTCTAATTTGCCCCTCACTTCCCAGGGCTCAGGGAGAGAAGGGTCTGAGAGTAAAAGGCGGGGAGGGGCTAAAGGGGGAAGAATTTTTTGGGGCAGGGAGAAAAGGGCAGGGGAGGCATCTGACCTACCAGATTCATTTTCTCTGCTACAGCAGTGGAGGGGAACAAATTCAAGGCAAAACTCTAATAATTAGATTTTGTTTGTGGAAAATTTATAAGTGAGTTATAATGTTCCAGGTATAGAAGCCAATTATTGTGGGTTGTCTTGTATTCAGGTAAATTCTATAGAATAGAGAGAACCTGTAATTGTTACTCAATATATTTTGTCAGAAATAAGGAGTTTGGAACTGCATTTTCAAAAGTTATTAACGATTTTTCGTTCCTCACCTGGACATGCATTAAAGGAACCTCCTGTTCAGAAACATTCTGAACTTCCACTTTTTGACAATCTGACCCTTTATGGCAGTGGTCTCCAACCTTTTTGACTAGAAGATTACCTTTGGCATTTAAAAACAACCCAAGATGTACTGTATGCTACTGTGCCTCCCCTTCCTCCCCCCCCCCCCCCCGTAGGTAGGTGGGGGGTGGGGGGGCAGATCAAAACAGAGGCAGAAAAATAAATTTCGGGGCACACCTCCCCAGCATACAAATCCCACCAATTCAGGGCCCCACTCAACTTACCCCTGCTCCTGTCTCTACGGCATTGTCCCTTACTGTGGGAGCCTTGATCTAGCGCCTACCCCTTCCCACCCCCACGGACTGACCTGCTGAGCTGGGGCGCATGCATGCATGCACATAGGCACTCAGCCCACCCCCCACCACAGCTTTGGATCAACTTCAAGAAGCTCCAAAATCTACCACAAGAGGCTCCGAGACCTATCAGTGAATCAAGATCCACTGTTTGGTGACCACTGCTTTAAGGTCAAACAGGGTACATAGAAATTGAGCTTCCAAAGACCTCACACAAGGAACTTTATAAAATCCATTAGTTGCATGATTCTTTCTGTCCATTTCCCTTGCAATCAGTTTTTTCCTACTCAAACAAAAGTATTGAGACGCGTATATTCTTTTGGGGGAAAACCACTTTATTTCATTGCTATTTTAGTTGAAAAAGCATTTAAATACTTCTTATTGGAAGGCAGTGTGCTGTGAAGAATCAGGTTATATCAGTCATTTTGCATTATGTTTGCTCCATTACACATCTCTATTCTTTTACCTTGCCTGTGGCCAAAATGATGCTAGAAATGATGGTAATGGAAATCTTAATCATTTGATATGGGATATGCGTGGAAGAAAATTCAAGTTCATGTACCAGATTCTCTTCTCTGATACACTGCTGACACAAACAGTACAAATAATATCCATTTGTCTCAAAAGTATAAATTACACCAAAAAGAATATTACTTCATATCACTCATGAAGGGTATATGAAATGAAGAATGAAGAAATTGTTACAGACAAGGCTTGCTCCCTTTAGAGAGACACTTTTTGAAAAATTACATTCCAAAATGGAGGAAAATTTTCTCAATATTTTTTTTCCCCCCTTAATAGCAACCTTAAAGAAGGAACTTCACACAGAACTAACCACACAGTCCCACCAATGCTTCTGGATGTTGTGTTTCCCTTGCTGAAGGTACCCACAGTTTATCATCATACTACTGCAAACATTTGTCTAGATCCTAGAACAAGAGCCTTGTAGCATTTGCCTAAACAGGCAAAATTAATCATGTCTGCCCAACATCTCAGTTGGGGTTTTGTTTGTTTGTTTTTGTTTTTTGTTTTCCCCGAAGAAGGCAGACATTGACAAGATCCATATCTAGGAAGGTGACTGCTTTATTGTATTTGATTTTTCAAATCAAACATGCTTTCTCATGTCATGTACAAAGAGTATTCTGACTGTTTAAAAATATATAGTTTCAATATGAGGCCCAAATGAAATGTTCTGAAACCACAGGACTCCTATCCAAAATCTTACATACATTATAGCCACTAATGTATCCAAATAAAACATACCTGTCTAAATTCTACAATATATATGCAGATGCCTTTTGCTGGATTATGTAGGATTGTTCTCAAGGACTTTATTGTAAGGAACTGACTAAAAGGGGAAGTATCAGGTTGGGAAGAAGTTATTATTGGAATTGGTTTTGTTCAATATTTTCATTAATGATGTTAGCACAAAAAGGAGCATGTTGATGAAATTTAGTGATGGAAAAAATCTCGAAGGCACAGTTAATACAGAAGATCAGAATATCATACAGAAAGACCAGGATTACCTCAAGGACTAGTGTAACGTAAAGGATAATAAGAAGTCAGTAGCAGAAAAGGCAAGATCATGCAATTGGATACCAATAACAATGTAAGTTGTGTGGTTACCAGGTGGAAATGATTGATGATAAAAGGGATCTCGGTGTACTATAAGACAGAATGTATATGAGTGAGCAGTGTGATGCCAGTCAAGATAACCTCTAGTGGAAATAGGAAAGTATTAATGCCATTTTACAAGGCACTGGTGAGAGTTGATCAGGAATACTGTGCACAGCTCCAGTTACCCGTGGTCAAAAAAGATTAATTCAAATTGAAACAGGTTCAAAGAAGTGCTGCTAGGATGAATAGGAGGCCTGGAGAGCCTACCATAACAAAAAGGACTAGGAGTTCGACTTGTTTTATTTGGCAAAATGAAGGCTCAAGGGGATTTATCTGTCTCCAGGACAGAGAGGAGTTCATGAAGGTAAAGGATAACAATAAATTGGCATTTCAGCAGGGGTAGAGGATTTAGTGCACTACATTAATAAATTTAATTTGCCTCTTAATTGGTATCAGGATGAGCAGCAGTTTTGTTGTGGAGATGCTGGCTATGAGGCAAACTGGAGCTAGCTAACAAAGTATGATTCACTTTGAAGTCAGACAGTGCAAATAGTACACAAGGACATGGAGCAAGAGTAAAAGGAACCAGGTGGGGGGGGGGAGGAGGGAGGAAGATGCCAACAGGAGGATAGATTACAAGATGACAAATCAGAGTGATCCTTTCACAAGCAGGAAGTTTCAGATACTTAATTCTTTTAATATCTATGCCACAGAAATTTAAGCCACTGGGCCAGATTTTGAGCTCATTAAGGCAATATAAATCTAAAGTAACTCTTCTTAAATCAATGAGCCAGATGATTGCCCACTAGGGCTCCTTTATACTTCTCTCGCATAGCAAAGGAGCCATAAAGTTGCCCTAATTGACCCTTGAGGATTCTCCCTATGTAGGCAGATGGACTGAATGGCAAAGTAAGCATTAAGCAAGTGAGTGCCAATATGAAATAGAGAATGGATGTAGTGCAGCCATTCTGTGGCCGTCCCTGTTACTTACTTAGAATGATTACTTGCGACTGTGAGCAGTCAGATGCAACTTCAACAGACTTGAAGGCACACAACTACTTCGTAGGACAAGGTAGAGATGCTTTAAATTAACTAGCTCTGGGACCAGAAGTGGTAGAGCCCAGGAATGTAAAGCTCAGTATTGGCTATTTACCCCGCTTTTCAGTCTGCAATGTAGACAAATCCTTTTTATTCCTGCTTACGCTGAATTGATCCTCAACTAATACTTGGATCAGGGAAAGGTGGTTTGAAAACCACTTTTCTCAGGCTATGAGCACATTTCAGTCAAGGGGATGTATGTGAAGGGTTGAAAATAATAGAATTTTCTATTAAAGGGCAATATATGTTGTTCTTTTTAAAAGATGTAATAGACTAAATACAAATATGAGGCAGAAGCCACTTAACCAGGATGATATTTTCTGATTAAAATGTCCACATAAGCTAGAGCATAGTAAGACAAATAGGAACAAAAAAGTTTTCAGATTTGGTGCCATCACATGGTAGAAATTTTGGAATATACTTTATTACATAAGCTATGTACAGCCATTCAGTGAAGTTAGCGAGCGGTTAGATCTATTTTAAAATAGCCACCCAATCTAAAGTAAGTCAGGATGGGGGGAATTAGGGGACAAGCAGGCTCTGGGGAGGGAATTGGCGAATTCACAGTGGGGATCAGAGGGGCAGGAGGCATCTGCAGAGAGAAGATTGGAGGGGCAAACAGGGTCCACAGGAGAGGGAGGGGCAAGTCGGGTCTGTGAAATTGATTGGGGGGCTGGGTAGTGGGGTCTGCAAGGGGATCAGGGGAGCAGGCAGGGTCCACAGGAGGGATTGAGGGGAATATGGGGGACTAGCAGGGTCTGCAGGGGGATCGGGGGGGG
>NW_005842343.1:1009091-1010065 GCF_000455745.1 Alligator sinensis
TCTTTCCCTCTTCCACCCCCCTAGGAACAGGGGCTATTCCTCCCCCCCTCCCCCCAAGCCAACAACTCCCCATGAAGAACCAAGCCCCTCATCACTCCTACTGCCTCCCCCACCCAACTTCCTAAGCTCCCCACCTCAGTGAACACCACTAAAACTGGTACTGGGAGCTGCATGCTGTATCAGGGGGTTGATGGCTTCATGGGGACTTGCTGGTCCACAGGAGGGGATTGTCCATCTGGGATGGGGTGAGTGGCTAGGGGGCTAAAAATAGCCGGCTAGGGGGCTAAAAATAGCCTGCTAGGGTACCAGGTAAGAAAAGAAAAGCACAGCCTTGGTGCTGGGGCCAGCAGCTGGGCTTTCCCAGAGCTGTACTGGGAACTGGACAGAAGCTCAGTTAGATCGGTTTTGCCAGACTCAATCTAAGTTAGACTTCCTCAAATATAGGGTTAACTTGGATCAGGTTAACCATTTATAGACTGATCTAACTGTCCTGAACTTCTGTACAGTTCGTTCTTAGATTGATCTAACTAGGGATCTAAGAATAAGGTCTGCATGTAGGTGAACTAAGTCCGATCAGGTGGCCATTTTTAACATGATCTAACCTCTCTGAACATCTATATCAAGGATGGGCAATTATTGCCACTGGAGGGATGCTTAACAAGTTTTGGTAAGCTGTTGAAGGCCACAAAGGTAGCACTGCCCTTTGACAGATGCCCGACCCCCTGGTTGCTATCTTGGGACCTGAATTCCTGCCCCTAAGCCCTGACCTTTGCCACCAGAAGTCCCTCCTCTTGCTCCAGAAGTACTCCTTTTTGGAGTGGGGGTTGCCATCTTGAAACCAGAAAAAAAACCAAATCATACACTAAAAAAGAAAACATTCATAGATGTTAGGGTCAGAAGGGACCTCAATAGATTGAGTCTGACCCCCTGCATACGCAGTAAAGAGTGCTGGGTCTAGATGACCCCAGCTAGAT
>NW_005842343.1:1010178-1023183 GCF_000455745.1 Alligator sinensis
TCTCTGCTAGCTTGTGGCCATTATTTCTTGTAACCCCCGGGGGCGCCTTGGTGAATAAAACCTCACCAATTCCCTTCTGTGCCCCCATGATGAACTTATAGGCAGCCACAAGGTCGCCTCTCAACCTTCTTTTGTGGAGGCTGAAAAGGTCCAGGTTCTCTAGTCTGTCCTCATAGGGATTGGCCTGCAAGCCCTTAACCATACGAGTGGCCCTTCTCTGGTCCCTCTCCAGGTTATCCGCATCCCTCTTGAAGTGCAGTGGCCGGAATTGCACACACTACTCCAACTGCGGTCTGACCAGCGCCCGATAGAGGGGAAGTATCACCTCTTTGGATCTATTCGTCATGCATCTGCTGATGCATGATAAAGTACCATTAGCTTTTCGATTGGCTTCGTCACACTGCTGACTCATGTTTATCTTGAAGTCCACTATGACTCTAAGATCCCTTTCCACTTCCGTGCCACCCAGCAGGTCATTTCCTAGGCAGTAGGTATGCTGGACAGTTTTCCTGCCTAGGTGCAGCACTTTGCATTTCTCCTTGTTGAACTGCATTCTGTTGTTTTCTGTCCACTTGTCCAACCTGTCCAGGTCTGCTTGTAGTTGTTCCCTGCCCTCCGGCATGTGCACTTCTCCCCACAGTTTTGTGTCATCTGCAAACTTGGACAGAGTACAGTTCACTCCCTCGTCCAAGTCGCTGATTAAAGAGTATTGGTCCAAGGACCGAGCCCTGCAGGACCCCGCTGCCCACACCCTTCCAGGTCGAAACCGACCCATCCACCACAACTCTCTGGGTGCGACCCTTTAGCCAATTCGCAACAACTACTATAGCTTATTCTAATTATATTTTTAAAAATATTTTTGTCCTGATTCATACACATGATAGCTTCTTTTTGTATATTATGTGGGGAGGTAACGGCTTGTATGTGAAGGTGTTGTGAGGTAGTGGAGGTATGTGTGGTGGGGTGTGGGGCATGGTGGTTGGAGGGTGGGGGGAGGGTGGATGTGAAGGGGTGTGGGGTATGTGGTTGGGGTGATGGTATGTGTGAGGGTGTGTGTATGGGTATGATGGGGTGAGAGTGGGAGGGTGTGGGGGATGTGGGAGGGTGTGGGTGTCTTTGGGGATATGGTGTGGGGTGTGTAGGAGGGTGCTGGTGTGTATGTGTAGGGGTATACTGGGGGTGGAGGGGTGGGATGTATGGAGGCTGTGGGTGTGTGGGGGGTTATGGTGGGAGTGTGTGTAGGGGCTGTGGAAAGGTGTGGGTGTGTTTGGGGTATGGTGGGGGTGGGATGTATGTGTGGGGAGGGGTCCTCAGAGTCTCCAGAGTGTGCAAGTCCCTGGCTGCACATGGTGGCAGGGTCTGGAGCCAGCTCCACCTGACCCCATAGCGTGCAACTCCTGCCACACCAGTCCCTGGCTGGAGGTGGTGGCAGCATGTGGCACCAGCCCCATCTGGCCCCATAACATGCAGCTGCCACCCAAGTCCCTAGCTGCACATCGAGGCAGTGTGCAGGACCCGTCCCACTTGACTCCATAGTGCACAGCTCCCACCTCAGTCCCCAGCCACATGTGGTTGCAGGGTACACGGCCAGCCCCACCTGGCACCATAACACAGCTCCCATGCTTCTGCCCCAGTCCCCAATCGCACATGGTGGCACTGTGCGGGGTCAGCCCCACCTGGCCCCATATGCTGCAGGAGTACAGAAGCTGTATGCTGTGGGGCCGGCCCAGCCCCGTAACGCACAGCTCCCCAAGCTCCCACCCTCTTTCCCCCCGCAGGAGGCCCTGGCTCTGGCCCAGTGGGACCATTAACTGAATTCCCATGCTTACAGGCAGGGAGGGCTGGAAAGAGCCATGGGGCGGCCAGGCACAAGCTCTGCCAGGCAGAGACTTCTTGTCTTCAGTGCTCCCTGGCTCAGGGCTGGGGTGGGGTGGGCCAGGCCAGGCTGGTATGGGAGGGTAGTTGCTGAGCAACTGGAGCTGCACCTGCTGCATGGAGGTACAGCTTGTAAGGGGCAGCTCAGGGCCAGGGCTTACAGAGGGGCCTTACAGGCCAGATGGAATTACCTGGTGGGCTGGATGTGGCCTGTGGGCTGTATTTTGCCCACCCCTGGTCTATATGTGCCCTAAGCATTAGTAAATGACTCATTGGATATTATGCTGAGTTCTTTAAGTGGATATATATACATTCAGCTATTTGTGCCTTAGTTTCCTCATCTATAAAATGGGGATAATGGCACTGATCTACTTTGTAAGGCAACTGGATCTACTGATGATGGGCTATTGAAAGCTAGCTATTATAATTACGTTTTATTCCATTATTAAATAATGTTAATGGCATATGGGCTCACTGTATGCGAGGTTGAATTAAATGAAAAGGAAAATATTGCCACAAGCCCAATTTCCACATAATGTTATTCATTTACATAATTGTTTTTTCAGAGCAATTCCAAAGGAAGCAATCTAAAAGTTACTAACACTGAGTTGACAGAGTTGAATATACTCCTCTTCCTAATCTGACTCCTACTCCCTTCTGCTGTTAAAGGAACATGTAGCTATTGTAATCATCTTTCCCTCCCCTTTTGCTATTGTTCTTGTCTCACAGCCAGACTAAGACTGGTATGATGAGTTTCACAATGCTATTCACAAGTTTAAGGATGCTTGACAACGTATAGTAATTAAAGTCATAGTCACAAGAATACAAATTTATGCCTTTCAAAAATGAGCTGTTAAAACCATAAAACCAGTTGCATCATTTCTACAGAAATATAATTAAATGATTTTTTTTTTTAAATCAAGAAACATTATAGAGCTCCTCCTCTGAATTACAGCTGTGCAAATCCACTGAAGTCAGTGAAGCTATACTGCTTTAAAAATCTTGTAAACATTTGGGACTCCAGCTTTATGGGCTCCTGTAAACATGCAGGGAGCCTGCTCCAATGCTCTGGAAATCTAGCACATTGAAGCAGACTTGATTAATCAAATCTGCTGGAACACCAAAATTCATGTGCTGCATCAGCCTTCCGCGTCATATGCATCAGTGTCTCCGTGCATCTCCATGCTGAAAAAATGGCAGAGAGCTGCTTTGAAATAAAACATGTTCAATGAGCTTTAGTACAAATCACCACACTGCCATTTTTTTAGCACAGGGATGCTGATACATGTGATGCACTGGCACTTTTAATTGGTGTGGCTTGCTAATTAAAGGACCCAGTGCCATGTCCCAGAGTATGTATAAAAATGCTGTATGATTCTCAAATAGGGTGAAAGATCATTAAAATGAATATTTTTTTTCTCTATCTTGGCTGAAAGTCTCTGAGATTATTTGGGCACTTTCCGAGATTGTTCTAAAAATTGTTGTAAATTAGTAGTAAAATATAAAATATTCATTATTGGGGGGAGGAGGGGACACCAAAACAGTTCATAAAGTCGCTGGCCAGAAAGTGCCAGGCCTGTTACTTTCGGGTTGTAGGTTGTAGCCGTGTTGGTGTAAGGACATAGGCAGACAAGGTTCTTTGGGTTAATCTGATACCTTTTATCATTAGACTAACTAAATAGAGCAACATTCCACCTCCCCTTTCTGTCTCACACCTATCGTCTTCCACCCTTCTGAGCCTCACTGACTCACATTTGCATTTTCACAGACCTGCATTTTGCGCTTTGGCTTCTATTCTACCCAGGAGAGCACACAATTCACCAGCAGACTCTGTCTGCCTGAAGAAGGGTTTGTGTGTGCCCAAAGGCTTGGAAAGAAGAATTTTTTTCCAACTATTTAGTTGGTCTAATAAAGGAGATCACATTTACCCAAAGAACCTTGTAGGCCTGTTACTTTGTTTTTAAATGAGAAAAATCACTAATGTTTTAAGTGTCTCAAGTGAGATTTTCAATGAGTAATTAACTGACCTCGATGTACCCAGTTATATCACAATTATCTGATCCTTATTCTTATATGAAACACCTTATTTAAAGTAACTGAAGTTTAGTGTCATAGGTAATCACCAAGAGTTCCAAGTACAAATGTGATGGCTTCTAAAAATGAATATAGTTAGGCATCCTTTAGTGTAAGCATTAACTCAGTAAGCATCCTTTAGTGTAAGCATTAATGGGATAGTACAACACACATATTGTAATACACGCCAGAATCTGTTCATAGCAATAAGCCAAATACCTAATGTAAGCCCTGCTAATCACTTGGGTAATGCTGAGGTTAAATTTAGCTCAGTGTGCTCCAAATTTTGCTGATTCTGATCTCATTAATGTGTGTCTTTACCAGATATAACCACTGACCACTGAAATTAGTGTAAAGAAAGTTGGAAACAGGCCCTTCTATTGAAGTGAAGACCACAATAATCAGACAGACAAGATTCTATTCTATGATAGTCAACTCCATTGACTTTAGTGTGATTACTTTGATGTATAGTAGTGCAAATGAGAGCAGAATATAGCCTGTGAGTCACCACACAAGACTAGTGTATAAAGAATAGGATACAAAGCCCACTGACCTTGATTCAAGTCTCTCCTTTGATGTCTATAGGCTTTTGATTAGCACTCATTGATGAAAGCACTTATCGTTTTAGGAAGGATAATTTTCAGAGAGAATTTTTATCATTCTAATCAGAATCATTTACAGCCATAATTTCCATGGTATTTGAGAGCTTCCAGAAGTGCATTAAACAATGTGACCAGATCATCACATAAAACTGAATCTCTTTCTCTCTAGTTTTCCTACCTTCCTATAGGGAAAATGTTGAGGCTTTTGAAAGATTTATTATTCACTTATTTGATGCCTTATGCAGTGTGTTTGTATTATTGAAAGCAAGGTCAGGGAAGTTCTTCATGCTTTTGGAACAGAAACAGGTAATTTTATTTTAGGTAATTTGTAGATTCTATGGGTATTTTTTTGGCATAGTTTTGAACTGGACTCGGAGAAAATTAACCTGCAGTAATCTTTACCTTTCCACAAACAGCTCTGTTTTCCCTAGGGGATCAAGTTGCTGACCATGGTTCTCATCCCAATATTTTAGGTTTCTTGGGCTTTTTCCATTGACTTGATAGTCTGTGAAGAATAAGTGAAAGAATGGAGAAGTACTGTAATAGTGTATTTAGTGACTTTGGGTAATACAGTTTTCAAAGTGATGGCCCACAATGCTAGTAATTACAAGATGAATAAGAAGTAAGTTGCGTTCTGTCCTTAATCTCACAAAATCATCATTGATTTACACTTGGTTATCTGAGGACACCATTTAGCCCTTGCTGTTTCCTGTATTATTTTATGGAATGGAAGTAAAATAACCATTTTGCTGACTGAGCTTGTAGTGACCAAAGAATGATTTGTAGAATCGTCATATGCTCTAGTTCTAAATCTAGATCTAGAGCATATGACGATTTTACAAATCATACATTGGCTCTATATATTGTTTTGGAAATAATATGGGATGAAAATCTCTTTAGGCGTTTTTTTTTGTTTGTTTGTTTTTTGATAGTGTATATGTCGTTGTTATCCATTGCTAGGGATGTCCTTATATCCATAAATATCCTCATATCCAATAGATTCCTACTGGCATGAAAATAGTATGTGTTTTGTCAGTCATACCCTTAATTGCTAGAGTATCTCTGCAACAGAAACTCCAAAGGTATCAACATTAAATCAAACATGACTTTATGAACTGTGCATTTTGGTAGAATTTGGGCTTGCTTGAAACATCTAATTAGAAGCCTTATTTGCCACTACAATACATAAACATACATTTTAAAATGGAATTAGAATCTCATACTCATGAACAGGCAGTTCTCAACACTAAGATTAGACTTCTAATACCCAGCAACGTCTGAAGTACTGTGCCCTACTTCACCAGATGCTACAGCAGTAAAGCCTTGCATTAAAGGTCTGGATACCTTATGAAACTGTTCAATATCATTAACCTTTTGGTTTCTGGCTGTACTTGATACTAGAAAATTTTGTCCTTTTGACAACTTTTTAAAAAGAGCTTGTGCAGTGAAATGAAATTACTACTGTATGAACTCAGCAGCACCAGACATTGGTGAAAATTATAGACCTCCTTACCAGAGGTTTAATCGGGAGTGAGAAAAATGACCTTAATCCAAATTAGTGTCTGGCTTTGAAATATTCTGTGACTGGGAAAGGGAAAGGATAATCTATGAGGAGGACAGATATCTACTGATGATGATAACTTCATACTACCTTTACTAATCTGGTTACCATACACCATTGTTAGCTTGCAGCCCCATCAGCTTTCATTTCTGATTTATAGCAAACAGCTGCCGATAGCAGCAAATATAAAAGATAGTCTTTCCTATTGGCCTTACACATCCATGACGATCATTTCTCTACGGGTGAGAGAATGTCTGAACATCTATCTTGAGCCCTTTAGCAAACTCAACATCTGATTTTGGGCAGAATGGAAACCTGAGATCCTCCTGGAAAGTACCAGAGTGAATTTTGGAGGTAAGGTTTTTCATTCAGCTGCCCTAGGTAGAGAAAAAAAAGTGCTCCTTTTTAATAGTAATACAAAGCAGGTAGTTTAGCACCTGGAGAAATGTCTAGACAAATGTGTGATCATTTCTAATTGATAAATATTTTTGAATCTTGAAGAAGGAATATTAAAGCTACTTTAAAAAACATAACTTCAAGAGGTTCTCCCATGATTCCCTGCACAACTTAAGATCTAGTATCTGTTTATTCCATTTAGTGAATTATATGGAATAGAAGTCATTTAGTTCCTTAAAATCCTAATTTTATTTTGTTTTTATTTTCCTGCTTTCCCTTATTTTTAATATCATATGATGGATTTAACTGTTTCAAATCATTATAATTAAAAGTTGGTCAACAAATAAAAATCTTCTCTTATTTATATACTATAGGTCATACTTGGGCAAAATGAACTTCGAAATAATACAGAAAACTTAAAAAACAAAGGTTAAGACAGGAGTAAAAGCAAAGTGGGTATCCGATTAAAAGCTGATGCAATTAATTATGGATGAAATGGGGGGCAATATTGGCTAAAAATGAATTGGAAAGGCAACAAATATGAATCTGATGCTTGGAAACATTTCTTTATATAACACATAATTAACCTGTAGAATTCATTGCAACAAGATATCATGCTGGCCAAGAGCTTAGTAGGATTAAAAAGAGATTAGACATTTATATGGATAATTAGAACATCCACACTTGCATTTGATAGTATAAGGGGTGTAAGGGCATGAGCCAAACAGTAAAAGAGGGATATCTGGAGGAAAATTAGCATTTGCGTAATATGCTGTAAAAATCTGCTAAAGGGATTTTTTTCAGCCACCATTCTTCTAGCATTTACGGTTATTCTCAGAGGCAAGATACTGCATTGAATGGCCCACTGGTCTGATTTATTAGGGAAATGTTTATGATTCTATTAGAAGAAAGAAAAGAGGAAAAGTATGCATGCATACTTATCCCCCAGTGGTCCTGTTAGGAAACGTATCAGGGCTATGTGAAATTTCACCGCCAGTTTTGTTTTGATGCTGTTTCAACTTGTTTTGAGCTCAAAACACCTAATTGAAACAAAACACAGAGCTTCAAAACAGCATCAAAACGAAAAGAGGCAAGTCAAAATGTTTCAGAATTTTCAAAACATTTTGAGTTTCAAAATTCAAGCTGGGCTTGCCTGCACTAGGGAAACAGTAAAGTAAAGAGAGGGAGGGGGAAGAGGGAGGAAGGAGTGCTTTCATTATGAACTGTGTAGCTGGCCAGTGACTGTCATCCTTCCCTGAGGTCCCTTCCAAGCCAGTGTTCTGGAGAAGGGATAGAAAAACTGCATAAAAGGCAGCATTGTTTGAATTGCCCTGTTTTCTGCCTTGGTGTCAGTTAGTGAGTTGTATGTTCCAGCAGCTCAGTGTCAGACAACTACGGCTAGCAGCACTGATCTTCTAAATGATTCCCTACTTGCTAGCAAGAGGAATTTCAGATTCAGAATACCTTTCTTTGAAACGCTTTTATTTTATTATATTCATTGATTCATTCTTTTGATTTCTATAATTATATTGGATAGGATTACTGTAGCATTTAATTTATATAGGAAGTAAAATACACTTATATTTTATTTCTATACATGTAAAGCTTTGCAGCATACATTATAGAATGTATATAGGGACAAAGCCATATTTCTGTTTACTTTTATACATTTCTTATTTGCAGTACACACCTACCTATGCTCTTGCCCCCACAGTGTTGAATTTATACAGGGGCTAAGCCAGTACTTGCTATTTTGTTTCATGTTTCTTATTTGCACCAGACACCTACTCTTTTATCTTATATAGGAATGCAAATACATTTATATATTAAGACTGTATCCCCTCCACGAACACCAGCCATAGGGCCCTCCCCACCCCCAACAGCAACAACAAGCAGCAGCACCAGCACAGCAGCCTACTCCACCCCTATTTCACTTCCCATGCTGAGCCTTCTAGTGCCAGAGGAGGAGCTGGCGCTGGATCTAGATCGCAGTGCCCTAGCAAGGGAAATTCTGGGGAAGGAGGGGGAATCAGTTGAGTTTGTGCTAGTCACCCCTCAAGTTTCCCCTAGAGCCAGTTCTCCTTCCCAGAAGGCATTTCGGAGAAGGTTAATGTACAGGTGGAGGCAAGTAGCTCAACTGAATCCGCTTCTCCTCTTGCTGTACCTATGCCTGCTGAGGAGGAGGAAAGTGCAGCAGCATCCACAGCTGCACCCACACCCCAGAAACGAGCGGGTAATGTGGTCTGGGATCATTTTGAGCTGGCAGATGATCCCACATACTCTATCTGCCTGCACTGCCAAGCCAAAACCAGATGGGACAAGGGAACAAAACATATGAGCACCACAGGGATGCTGATGTATCTTCTCAGGCACTACCCCCTTGCCCTTGCTCTTCCTCTTCCTCAGCCTTGCACCAGTCCCCCTTTCATTCTAAAGCAGAGGCAGGTCACCCTGGAATAGTGGGGGAAAGGGGACAGAAAAGGGGGTGTGTTCCAAAGGTGAGAGAACTCACCTAGAGCATTGGGGAGATGCTTGCTGTTCATGGCCAGCCATTCTCCCTAGTTGAGCAGCCAGGGTGCAGGTGGCTTATGGTGCTCATGGCCCTATCATACCAAGTTCTCACATGCACCACCTTCAGGAGGACAGTGGTGTGATCCCTGTATGAGACATGCAGGGAGTACTTGAGGGAGTAGCTGCGCAAGGCAGGTCTGCAGGTGGCCTTACACTTCACCTTGGACATCTGGAGCAACTGGGGTGGAGATCATGCCTACCTCTCCCTCTACAGGGCACTGGTGTGACCAGTCCGGCTGTTGGTGGGCTCTCCTTCAAGCCTAAGTGACTGATTTGTCCCACATGGCAACAGAAATAATGGGGGTCATAAACTGCTTGGTGCAGGTATGGCTCGCTGGGCAGGGTGAGCTCACCCATGGGTTCATGGTCACTGATGATGAGGCCAATATGGCCAAGGCAGTCTGTGATGCCAACTTTGTTGGCATCCGCTTGGTGGCACACAAGTTCCACTTTGTTGGCAGGGACACCTTGGAAGGGGGTAGGGCTGCTGGTGATAGTGCCAGCACCACCAGCAAGCTAATTTCCAAATGCAGGAAGGTGACAGGCTACTTCCACCGGAGCATCAAGGGAGGCAAGATGCTGTGGGATAAACAAGCAGAACTGAACATCCTGCAGCACAAAATCATGCATGTTGTGGAGACTTGGTAGAACTCCACATTCCTGATGCTTGAGAGGCTGGTGGAGCAACAGAACACCATCCATGAGATGGCCTTGCTCAGGGAGATTGCGATCAGCAGCCCCCTAAACAGAGCTGAGTGAGATACCATCTCCCAGATCTTGGTGGTCCGCAAGCCCTTCCTCAAGGCCACTGAGAGCATCAGCACTGCTTAGCCAGGTGATTCCTGTAGTGAGGGAACTTCAGAGCCAAATGGGGAGCTTCCAGGGATCAGTGTTCCTGGCTGAGACAAGCCACTGTCACCAGACATGCAGGCACTGATGAAGCAGCTGTAGGAAGGCACCAGGAAATGGCTTGATCCCTTGCGGTCCAGTACAGTCCATGTGCTGGCCACCATGTATGACTCAAGAGTGAGGGGCACCGTATGCAGCAGCCAAACACTGACTCAGTGGACAGAGGCGCTGATAAAGAAAGTCAGGGAGGCAGAATGGTAGAGGCAGGGGGGTGTGGAACAGGGGGATCCACTTTCCCATGCTAGCACGCCATCCGCCAGCCAGTCTTGTTCTCCACCATGGGTGCTGCCGATATGGCCTAAGGGCATGGCTTCTATGGTGGGGTCCAGAGCCACCAGACCCCACTATCAGGGAGGTAGCACTCATGCCTTGGTGGCTGCCTATCTTGCCAAGGGACGTGGGGTTGCACAGCAGCAGCTCCATGTCCTTGGTCTACTGGGCAAGCAGCTGCCATATATGGCTAGATCTGGCTACAGTTGCCTGTGAACACTTGTCCTGTCCACCAACCAGTGTTCCGAGAAAGAGGGTGTTCAGCATCACTGGGGATGTAGTGACAACCCTACCATACCTGCTTAGATCCTGGTTTAGTGGAGCAGCTGGTGTTTCTGAAGATGAACCTCTCACTGCTGGGGTTCCCCAAGCTCCAGTTGTGGACAGACTGAATGCCACCCTCCTCACTCCATCCACACCTATTTCCTTCTTTCATTTTTTAAAAACCAGTTACTGCCTCGCTATCAACTGGAGGGGGCACTCATTGCATTACCAGCCAGCAGGGGAAGAACATGTCCCTGCTGAGCTCGTTCCTCTGCCAGGATGAACTATGAGGTATGGGCAGGAAGTACCTGTAGTTGGTGCATCTCCTGATCCTGAATAGAAAGAATAGTAAAGAAGCCAGAGGCTGGCCTGGCATGTAATGTAGACAAGAAAGCCAGTCAGTGAAATGGGAGGCATCGGGGTGAGGAATAGGCGGGGGGCAGGGGGGGCCTGGAAGGGGGATGTAGCAGCACAGGCAAAAGTGCAGAGGTACCTGGGAAGTCAGATGTCTGACAGGTTCCAGTGTGTCAGAATTGCACTGCCTATATTGAGTCTATGAGTTTCTGTACCTACGCAGCTGAAGAGGTGAAGTTCATAGGCCTGGCTTTGAAAAGTGGTTTGTAAATTGTTCCTTTTTGGGATCAGGCCTGAGAGACTGGAGGCAGTGGGTTTTTTTGGTGAGGAATGTGCCCCTACAGGTAGTTGGGTTTTGTTGTCTTCGATAGATTTTGGTGTGACGTTTGTGGGGGTACTGGAGATAGTTGGCAGGTTTTGTGTTTTGAGTTGTAGGAAGTTGGCTTTAGTTCTAGTGACGATGAATGTACAAACCACTTTTCAGATACGAACTGCACTTCATCAGCCTCCTAGGTAGTAGGTACAGAAACTCATGGACTCAGTATACACAGTGGAATTCTGGCACACGGCACCTGGCCGGACATCTGACTCCCCAGGTACCTCTGCACTTTTACCTGCACTGTTACATTCCCATTTCTGCTCCTGCCCCCACCCCAGCCAGTCCTTCGCCCCCTGATGCCTCCATTTCCATTTTCACTGACAGGCTTTCTTGCCTCCATTGCATGCCAGGGCAGCTCTGGCTTCTTTCCTATTTCTTTCATCTGGGAACAGCACACACACCAACTGCAGGTACTTTCTCAGCCTGACAAAGGGTTTTTCAACCCAAAAGCTTCCTAAGATATATTTTTTTAAGTATTCCTTTTTTTTTTCCATAATAAACATAAAAACACAAGATAAGCTATCACATACCACGAGTAACATATATCCACCACATCTTTACTTCTTGCTGCCAATTCCTGTATAAAAAGAAAGACTCTGGAACAGTCCAGTTTGGCTACCTTAGATGCTGCTGGTGCTATTGGTGCTGACTGCTGAGTCACTATGTGATTTTCACCTGCCGTCGCTTAGTGGTGGACTGAGATGAATCTATAGGGGAGGAGGAGGCCTCACTGGGGCCCACTGCCATGTTGTGCAGAGACCCCAGTGCCAGGAAGGGTGCACCTGAACACACACACAGTGTCACCCACCCATGTCACAAATTTTACCTGCCTGTGGCCAGAGGTGCAGGGCCCCAGAACCACCCTGCACCTATCTCCTTGACAGCTGGCAGGCTTTGTGGCTGCAGCAGGGCCTAGCAGGCCTGCAGTAGTTTTTCTGACCTCCCTGCACGCTAAGAGAGAGACAGTTGCACAAGCTGTGCTGACGGGTGGCTCCGGGGCTGGGCTCCTGCATGGGGAACCCCCCTGCACCTATCTCCTTGGCAGCTGGCGTGTTGTGGAGAGGCCCCAGAACCAGGAAGGGCACACCTGAACACAAATACACATACATACACAGTCACACAGTGAGGGTGCACCTAACAGACATGCACTAGATGCTCCTACTTGAGAGGAAAGAAGGGCCTGACAGTTCCATTTCGCTACCCTGCCCCAAGACAGACACAGCTGCATAAGCGCCAATGATATGAGTTTTGCCTGTCAGCAGCTAGGGGTGCAGGGCCCCAGAACCCAAACTCCCCCTGGACCAATCTCTTTGAGAGCTGGTAGGCTTTGTGGCCTCAGCAGGGGCAAGCATGCCTGCATGTTTCATCCAAATCAGGCCAGAAATGACAGTTATAGGCTGTTTTGACCTTCCCCATTATAGCCTATGGGCGAAATGTTGAAACAGGGTTGAAACAGCGAAACTGTTTCGACAAAATGAAATGGAAAAGCAGTTTTGAATTGAAATGAAATGGAGTTCTGTCAAAATGACGAAATGCAAGTCGAAATGGAATGGTGCCATTTTACACAGCCCTAAAACGTATATATGCATAGATGAGTGGCTCATGTTCCACTAAGTCTAGGAATCTGACCCAAAATGCTCCTCTGCAATCTCCTTAGTGCATGATTTTCATATGGACTTGGAGGTTAAAATTATAGAGGTTAAAAAAAAAAAAATTGCACATTTTCACAGAAGTTTTCTACTTGCAAATTT
>NW_005842343.1:1023214-1045959 GCF_000455745.1 Alligator sinensis
ACAGAAGGGAATTTAGCATTTCAGTCTAAAGGAGACAATTGAATTTTGCTATGATTCATTCCTATATGATTTAGGAAATGTACTTCTAGTCATAAGGCAGAAATAAATTTTGACTAATCTTTGTCATGACTCTCCTGAGTCAGTGAAAACCTCATAATTAAAAGCAATCCTGCTCATTTGATTTATTTATAAAGCAAGTAGTGAATTAAAGTGTATTTCCATAAAATATTTTTTCTTTAGTTCCAGTTGTAATACCTGTTTTAATTAATGCTGGTACTCCATATAGCAGCAAGCAGCTTTTGAACTGCACTGCTAGTGGATTCTAATCCCAAAGATATCAATTGTGTCTGTCCTCAGGAGGCAACCTTCCTCTGCAGCGTGATTCATCAGTGGCTTAAAACTGGCAGTGCAGTTTTACATTCATGAAAATGAGTCTTCCTGGAAAGATGGGCTATAGGAATAGTCTTTTGGGGGTATTGGTGGGAGCCCAATTGCCTGGCACATTATTTTTAAAGCAGCAGTTGTTAAACCATCCTCTCCTGGCAGGGGAATGGACTCAACTAATGTCTCTTCTATGTTTCCTTTTTTATGATTTTAAGGGGGGCAGGGAAGGTTCTAAAATCTGAAAAAAGAACATATTTTTTTCCTCATGCTTCACTTTTGAAATTGACTTTATTTTTTAACTAATATTTTCCGACTGTATAGCTTTTTCTTATGTAGTATACTAGTGAACAGAACACACATTCACCATTTGGTAGAGAGAGCAAATGTTAGACCGGGTTTTACCATTTTTAAGCCAATCTGTGTGCATCATACTCCTGTATTGTTTCAAGTATAGATCACTTTCCAATCACTTGTACCAGTAAAAGTGTAATGTTGTACCTACCCTAAGTGTTAATACTTTTGTGTTGATATAAATCAAAATAAAGGACCTGTCGAGGCTTTGCTAGATGTATGCCATCCCTGTCAAATTATTTAAAAAGTTAAACGCTTCTGTGAAGCAAAAGACAGCTCTAATGTATATTTATCCATTACTGCACAAGGGATCATCAGCTTATTAATGCAATAAAATGCTTACATTGTCCCCAGAGCTTTAGGAAACTAATTCAAATGCAACTTTGATGTTCTAGTATAACCAGTTGGGTTACACAAAGGATGTATTCGACTCAATTGATCTCTGACAGAAGAACTCTTAAAACCATTTCTGCATTAAATCATTCATGTGACAGACTTGTTCAATGTATTGTAGAAAATGGGCACAACTTGCTCATCTTCTCTAGTTAGCTAAGTTATGATCCTCTTTTCAGAATGAAAAACGGTAGCAACAGTGAAATAAAATAAATCCTTTACTATACACTCAGGGGCATCAGTTGTCATAGATTAATTTTTTTTAACTCTGGAGACGTACACAGTACAGCCATTGATGAAACATAAAAGCTAAATCAGAAGAAAGCATCATTACTCCCCAAGTGCCATTCTACTTCATGCTTGTTTCCTTCTCTACTTGAGGTCTTGAGAGGTAATGTAAGAAAAATGTATAGCTAGAAGTGAGCAAACTCCTGTTATTGTATAGGATCCCAAAGAAGGGTTCACAATAGTATTATTTGATGACAACTGAGGGAATAAGTTCTATACACAGTTCAAGAGTTTGAATGGGATATGGTAAATAAGGCCTCTGACCAGATGGTTTGTGGGGGAAAAAAAATAATAATAATAATAGAGAGAGAGAGAAATACTGAATGACTAGTTATTCACTAACTTAGATAGAAGGTTAATCAAAAATACTATGTAGTCATCTGGAAAAAATGTATCCTAATGCATATGAATAAAAGTTGTACATGGCAAATTTAATTCTGGCATTTTTTAACTTTAGAGATTTTCTTTTCTTTTTTTTTTTTTTTTTGCAGCGTTAATATTGTTTAATATTCTCTCTCTTTGCCTTCAGTATAAACAATAATAAAATAATAATGATGTGCAACTCTAAGATTGCCCTTTTCTTAGAATTATTGTCCTTTTCACATGTGGCCTCCACAGATCATCTCCACTTCCAGGTTGCCATTTTATTCTGACCATGTCTGTCTCAACATAAGTTCTTTAAATTTTAGCAGATCCAGGAATCTGTAGTCCAAAAGTGAACAGTTTGCAACTGGCTGTTGATTGCTGTCTCATCTGTTTTCTGCCTGTCAATCTCTTTTAGCTCTATTTTTTTTCCAAGTACTTTCTCCCTGAAAGGATCATTTTTGTTTTTGAATAAAAAATGGGAGAGAAATCCAGAGCTATATC
The DNA here is from genome assembly GCF_000455745.1 of Alligator sinensis. Taxonomy (NCBI): domain Eukaryota; kingdom Metazoa; phylum Chordata; order Crocodylia; family Alligatoridae; genus Alligator; species Alligator sinensis. Next base: position 1,025,498 of record NW_005842343.1, read on the forward strand.
TAGCTCTGGATAGACATAGATGTGCAATTACCCTTGTTACAGAGTAACTTTTAATTAACTGTGAATCAAAGCTAGCTTAAAATTATTTTAGGACAGATTACTGTGTTGCTTTACTGATGTATATTGGACTACAAAAATGAGGACTAGAAAAATGTTATACACTAAAGTTATAGGGTTTTGTAATGGAAGCTGGAAGCAACTCTATCCATGGAAAGATTCCCATTATTTCACATTTGTGCAGTTACTTTTAATACTTACTTAACAATATTAAATTGTTCTTTAGAACAATTTAAACCTATCACTTTGGCTAGATACAATTAAATATAGTGGGAATTCAATTTCTGTGCTATGTTCAGAAATCCCCAAATGCAGAGTCCAGAATATTAAATTGAAAAGCACAGCACTGGAGCCAGAGAAATGTTTCAGAGAACAAATAATCAGTCATAGGTAATTAATTACAAATAGAAAGAAAACAGAATATCATAATCTTAAATATAGCATTACTTATGTTGTCTTATCCATGTAATTGGATTCTATAAAAGAAGCCTTCTTTTTCTTCCTTCTCCAAAAAAAAGTCAGTGTAAATCATGATAGATTGTCAGATTGCTGGTATCTATTAAGTGAAGTAGGGACACTGACTCTAGTTATTTCCTAATTGTGTGACAAATACATCCCTTGGACATATTTTATATATTCAACAATCTGGATGGCTGCTATAAAAAAGTGGGCAAACACCTCTTACTTTGTGGTGAAGAGAGTATGATGTGGACCAATGGCTTGAACTTGCAGAAAAGTAGGTTTATACTAGGTATCAGGAAAAACTTATTTTCTGTTAGAAAAGTAAGGCAGTGGAATAGACTGCCAGTGGAAGCTGTGGAATCTCCATTAGTGGAGGTTTCAAGAAGAGTTTGGATAAGCACTTGTTGGGGATGATCTAGGTGCAACTATTCCCATGTTCTTCTATGGGTATTTCACATGCTTCTAGGCTTTGTTGGTAGCCAGATGGGGCCAGAATGGACTTTTTTTTCCCTCTCCTGCTGCTACACATGTCAGGGTTGGGGTGTGTTAGTATTTTTTTTGTTTATCCATTCCCCCCTCCCCCATCCCCGCCTTCCCCCCATCTTCCTCAGAAGCATTTGGGTGTTAGCTGTACCTGAGGTTAAGGCTTTTGACTAAGGTGTGCCAATGCTTCTGCTGGAACTTAAATGTTCCTGGGTAGGGGAACTTGCCTCTCCATGCAGGGTCAGAATGGTGACCATATTTGAAGTCAGTAAGGTGTTTTACCCCATGGTCACATTGGTATGGACTGTGGAGGTTTCTGCCTTCCTCTGGGGCAGGGTTGTGGCCCTCTTCCTTGGATCTCAAGTGCATCTAACAACCTGGTTGCTGTAAGACATTGGCTACTGTGGTCCCTCTGCTTTACCTCTGTGGCAGGTTAAAGTGTTATGTCTTGTGCTTCCATTTGCGGATGACTGTAGTTTTGCTATACAATGGATTAGGATGGTTTGGATAGGGATGATCCTACCTCATGCAGTGGATTAAACTAAATGACCTCTCACATCCCTTCTAGCCTTACTTTTCTATGATCTTTGCCAAGTTGCTTATTCAGGAAATGTAATCCGATGTGTTCACAATAATATGTAAATTGCAAGAGCTATCCAAACAAAGTCAAGGCTCTTAAATTCTAAAATAATCAGATTTAACCAGGTACAAATGGTTGGGACTGGAGTTTGCCTAATTTAACAATTGTAAAGAATGCTTTAAAGCACACAGGGAGGCTCTATTTTAAGACACAAGAATAGAAATTAAAATATGCTTCCCATTTTTAGGGATAAAATACACTTCCCTTTTTTAGGGACAGTAACAAAAACTGATACAGAGTACTGGTCTCCAGAAAATTGGTAGGGATATTGTCTTCCTGATTATCAGATAAGTCTCAGAAAAGAAGAACTAGACATGTACCATGAAAAATGTGGAAGAATTAACGTGCTGACTTTCTATAGGATTTCTACTTGTGACTACCAAGAGAAAAGCCTAGGAGGTGATCCACTAGCATCCAGCTATTTCAACTGCATAATAATAAGTACAAGGGGCACATCTATTCAGGGCCCTGGCTGAAAAGTGCTTAGTCTGATGATTGTTGAGATCAGTGAGGCAAGAAGACAACTGAAAACGTGAGTGCTTCTGAGAAAGGAGACCTTTCTCAGAAGAACATGATTTCCTTTTGTGTTTCCTTTTTTCTCTTCCCCCTGGCTCTCCCAGTAGTTTAGACTGAAGGATAAGCTCATTATTCATCTGCCTGAGGGAAATTAAACCATTCAACAGCAGGCAGACAAGAAAAACCCAGAAGAGCAAATAGTACTCTTTCTGTGGCGGGATGGAGAAGGGAGTGTGTTGGGCCAGTTTTCTTGAAATATTTTGCAGGCTTTTTATTTTGAATCATATAATTCCTCTCCAGAAGGAAGACTCCAATGACCTGGTTTTCTTTAGTTTTTCAGTTCTGGACAACCTTGGCAGTTTTAAAAAGCAATGCTAACTGCATATGAAATGTAAAATATCAAGACAGTGTAGATTCTAAAGTAAGGCATATTTTTTGCCAAATTTCTATATTATAGAAGTGAGTCATTCCATGCAGATTTATGATGTTGGAATATCTGCAGTATTCCAGTTGGTCTGAAAAGAAAATCTACCTGGGATCTTGTAGATGTCTATGCGTTTCTCTTGCTGGATGTATATTTCTCACAGCACAGTGCCCTACTCCCTCACCCTTATGATTGGACAGTTTGACCTGATAGCCTGAATGTGTAATACTGTCTCCTGCTATGTCTTGATGTTTACTTTTGTATTGAGAGGAAGGAAGGTCTTATGTTTCCTTGCACCGCCACTCAGCTAGGTCAGGCGATGTGTCTTGGGGCTCCACCTCCCCAACACCCTGGCCTAGCACCAACCTGATGATGAGGTCACAGTCAGGAAAGTAGGTTCAGTTACGTATCTTTGAAGGGCTCATCTCTCACTTCCCCTTTCACTCATGGTTATGTACTCTCTATCTCTCTCTTTCAACAGGGTCATCGCTGTCTGGAGACCACCTGATGCTTCGGATCTTCAACGGTGACCCTCCAGGTAAGTCAGCAGGGTCCTCCCAGCCTCTATTCATGGGAGTCAGCCTTGGTTTTCCCATTCTCCCCTCCCAGGGCAAGTTTTGCCTGAATACTGATTCCTTTAGCTCCAGGCTTCCACTTCTGTTCCCCTTTCCTCTTTTGTCTGTGCTGCCTTTATACCGACATCCAGGCTTCACCTAGCCAGTCAGAACCAGCATGCACTGATAAAATGGTCCAGGGCCAGAGCTTCTCTCTGTGGTGCAAGCATTGGACATGCTGCCTTGTCTCACTGCCTCCATGGCAGCCAGTCTTTCGCTGCCACAGATCTATGCCACCTGAGAGCTCCTCAGGTGGTGGAAAGATAAAGTTTAATTAATCTCCAATCTGATGCCTTTGTAAAATGGATGACTCTGAAGAGACTGGTGGGTACCAGAAAACAACTTTGTACCAATTACGTTGTGCTTTGGTCTAGTGCAGCTTGTTGAAACTGGTCACATGATATTATACTGGTTTCTTATTGGTTAAAACCATTTTATGTGGTCAACTGACAGACTCTCTCTCAAATATGAGTATGACTACCCCTGATACTGAAATCAGTTTCCACATGTAGTGTTCAGGAAATGTGCCAGAACAAGTTGGTGTCCACATTCCCTCCTATTGTCGCCCAAGTTGTGATGTTGTTCTATTGCTCATTCTGCTTCCTTCGTAGCGGAATGCTAAACTCACCTATCATAGGCCATATCCCATCAGGACATGAAGTCCAGACCAGCAGACTGTATATGATGCTTAATACAGTCCTTCTAGTGGAGTTTGGAATGGTCAAGCTTCCTACTGCCTTTTTCAAATACACTGTACAGAATTATCTTAGGCAGTCAATTTTTGTCCATAAGTATCACGCAGCCAACCAAGATGATTTGCCTCTGTGCTAGCATGGCTTCCATACTTGGCATGGCTAACAATAGTAGTCCTTCATTGTTGGTGATTTTGTTAGACCATTTAATCCTATTATGCTGTGCTGGTGGCATTGTTGCAGGCAGTTACTTTTTTTGATATGGTGATGATAAAAATTTCTAAAGAGTATAGGAGGCAAGGGAGTGCAATAGGTTTGTAAACTTGGGATTTGGTAGACACTTAGACCTGACTTGCCCCCTCCCCTCCCTACCTTTTTTTTTCCATGGTCCTTTTTGTAGGCAACCAAAAGCTAAGGCAGATGACTTAAAGTCATCTGAAAGTTCTTTGTCAATGCTGGTGTCATTGGTAATTGTGCTACCTAAGTAGCAAGAGTACTTGACATTGTTTGATTGGCTGCCATTCAATTTTATTTCTGATGGTGACTGAGGTGATAGGTTTCTGCCAGGAGGGTGGTTGGTACAGGATTTCGGTTTTCTTTACATTAATACAGAAGCCAAAAAAGGGATGCACCATGAGCAAATGAACTCAGTAAATGTGCCAGGTCATTCTTAGCAAGGGTGACAAATAAATGATGAATCATTGGCATACAGTACATACTTTACTTCATTGTGATTTGTTTTTGGCCTTGAATTGGTGGAGGCTTAGAAGTCTGTCATTAAATCATGTCGTTAGGGTGACACTAGTAGTGGTAGTAGTGCAGCAACTTCTAGCACTTTAGCAAGAACAGAGTAAATAATGTAGGGGTGAGCATACAACCCTGTTTAACCCCATGAGCTACAGGAAAGGCATCAGATGAATCAGCACTCACTGATACATGGGCCTGCATGTTGTCATGGAAGAAGCATATGAGGTTAATTAGTTTGTCTCAGCAGCTGAACTTTGTAAGAAGGCACCAGAGAGCAGAGCACTCAACAGAGTTGAATGCACTCAACAAATGCAACGTGCAGGGGTATTTTGTTTGGCAGCTGTCTCCTGTAACTGGCTAGTGTAAATATCATGTCAGCAGTGCTGAGTGATGAATGAGAACCACACTGGGATTCAGGGAGTACATCATCTGTAATATCCTGGAGCCTTTTCAGCAACAGCTAATCCAAGGAACTTTCCAGTGATGGAGAGGAACAAAATGCCATGATAATTCCTGCACCCATGTCTGTTTCCTTTGTGCTTGTAGATTGTTAAGATTTTGGCATCATTGAAATCCTCAGGTAAAGCCTTATTTTCCTAGCAGGAAGTAAATAGGCCTAACAAAGCTTTGTAAAGTGTAGGACCATTGTATATAAGCACTTCAGCTAGTATTTCATCAGCTTCAGCAGCCTCCCTGTTTGCCATTTCCATAAATGTATTCTTAGTCTCCTCCAGAGATGGTGGATCTTTGAGTTCATGTTGAACTGGTCTTTGCTTAACTGAGTTTACGATTTGATCGTTTGTGCTTGACTCTTAATTGATGAGGGTGTCAAAATGTGCTTTCCATCTTTCCAGTATCCTACTGTGCTCAGTCAGGAGGGTGGTGCCATCAGTGGACAAGATTGGACAGGTATTAGCTATTCGTGGTCCATAAATGGACTTTAACTCCTGAAAAAACTTCAGGTGTTATGAGTATTAGCAAGAGCTTGTAGGTCTGTTGCTTTTTTTCTCCACCAAGTGCTTTGAGTCTCCTGCAGCTTTTTCTGCACTTTAGATTTTGATTTCTTGATGTCTTCTGCAGCCATGATAGGAGGAGCTGTTCAGTTTAACTTGGTGCATGGCTCAGTGGGCCATAAGAAGTGCTTGAATATTGTTGCCATTTGCATCAAACCAGACTACATTTTGTTGAGTTGGAACATCAAGGATTTTATTAGCTGTTCATTTACACTACAGTTTAAAAGGCATTGCATTGGCACAGTTTGATAGTGCAGCATGAATGGAAGTTGCTAACTAGGTTCTCCCCTCTTCCATGCAAAGTTTCAAAACATCAACACATTGGTTCAGTTTTTAAGGAAACTTCTGTCTAGGAGTATGAATCCTGATATTCAGCTTAGGATAGATAATATGGTACTCCAAACAGCATTCTGTGCTTCTCATAGCCTTGGTAATGTAAGCATCCCTCATTGCAATGAGTGATGGCATAGCCTAGAAGGTGCCATCATTTTGACCGAGAGTACTGCCAAGAGTAGAATCACTATTCTGGCATGTTGAAAAAGGTATTCATAAAAGCAAGGTCAAACTGTACAGAGTGTTAGGATTAATTCTCCATTTGTGTTTAAAGACCCATTTCTGAATTTCCCCATGACTCTGTTCCAAGTGCTGCAGTCATCTCCAATTCATGTATTGAAGACACCCTCTAGTTGGATTTTATCATTGTTGAGCTGGTGTGGCTGATTGAAATTGGTCACATGATATTATACTTGTTTCTTATTGTGTAATACCATTTTATGTAGTCAACAGAAAGAGCTAAACTCATTTCTCAGATGTATTAACAAAAACAAGTTTTGGTTCTGTGTTTTTGTTAGTTACAGAATATGAGTTATTTGTTCAGTTTGTCAAGGCTGCAAATAATTGACAGTAATTCCACAAGTTGAAGTGGCCATCCAAGGTATTTGCTGAATGTCATTAGATAAAATCAATAAATAGCTTTGTGACTAGGGGACAAAACTCAGGAGTGACTCCCTCCTTCCCTCCCAGGACAGTGCCCATCCTCTTAGCTGTGCAGTTAGACATCCTTTTGCATACTCTTCTTCTTACCCTATTACTTTTCCATTCTTTCTGCCTAATGGCCTAGCTTGGACAGAAAAAATGGAGGGTCCCCTAGTGCAGGGGTGGGCAGAATGACAGATCTGGCTGTCAGGTTTGACCTAGAAACCACTATACAAAGCCCAAGCAAAAGTCTCTGTTATGTAACTAATGCCCATCTGCAATGATAAAGAGGAGACAGTCTTAGATAAAGGAGGCTTGAAAACAAAAGCAGAATCAGAGGACTAGGGCAAAGAGCTAATTTAAATATTAAAAATCACACCCCTAGGTGGGGAGAAAGTATGCTAATGAAACATACATGTATGGAAATGAGATACATAGCTAAAACACAGGTATAGAGACATGCTCAGTAAAGAACTCCTTGCGTCACTCTCTTATAAGCAATTAGCAAACAAGAATGCTTATGAAGGTCCAATACTCCTGTATAAAAGATGCTTAGAATTAAGAATCTGTGTGCTTGTTACGTGAAATTATTCCGCTTGCACCTTGTATTGCTAGCAATAAATCTTTATACTTTCACCCCTGGTATCTTTATTGGCTTTTGCATACCGGGCACGATCCCAGACTTGAGCTGGGGCACAACATGGCCAGTGACCAGACTCCATTTCCCAGCAGTCCCTGCCCACATCGCTGTAGTCAGTTTCTTTGGAGACCCCAGGAATGGTGGAGCCATGACAGTGCAGGCCCAGGGTTTCCATGGAGACCAGCCCCAGCAGTGCTGGCAGGGTGTGTAGCTGGGCAGGGGCTGGGATCCTGCAGCAGTGACCACACTGTCACAACCGCAAGATCTTGACCCCAGAGTAGCTCTCCACCCTGCCGCACACCCTGCCAACAATGCTAGGGCCAGTTTCCATGGAAACCCTGGCCCCAAGCTGTCACAGCTCTGCTGCTCTTATGGTCTCCATGGAAACCAGTTACAGTGATGTGGGCAGGGGTTCTGGGAAATAGAGTTTGCTGTGGTCCCAATCTGGCCCACAGGCCAGATTTTGCCTACCTCTGCCCTAGTGGTTAGGGTAGTTTGCTGGGAAATGGGAGCAACAAGTTGAAACTCCCTCTTGTTGAGTGGGACCTAGAACCTCGTTCTCCCACTTCTTATACAAGGGCCCTAACCACTTGAGCTTATAGGGAAGGGATTTGAAATGCTGCTCTATGTCCACTGTTTCCTTTTAGCTAGCTCAAGGCAGATCCTCATTCAGCCTGGTTTTTTAAAACCATCTAGGTACCTCACTCAGAATTCTGGACTATACTCTACACAGGCAGACTTGTGACTGAGAACATTGTAGTACCTACCTAACTCTTATTGGATATAGTCCTTCATGCCCTCAGAGCTTACAGGTGTCAAAGCCCTGGAATGTAATCAAGTTTTAGCAAGGCATTTAATGTCTTTGCCCTGGTCACATTTAACTGAAGATGAGGGGAAAGCATTAAAAATTGGATACATATCTAAAATAAGCCTAAACTACAGATACTTTCAGCATTTGGTTATGAGTATTAACTAGAGTTGCGCGGAAGACTGAAAATATGAAAAGGGAAAATCGACAATTTTAAGTGCAAATATTTGTGAAAAATAGTCCACCTTTTCAGCCAACTTCTACTGGTCAAGTAGTCAACACTAATACAGTAGGCATAGTACTGTTTATAAGGGCACAAAAGTGCTCTACAAAATTATACATTTTATTAAACTAAACGAGTCAGAGGAGTGTTACTGTTGGATCTCCTTCCAAAAGGAGTTTTGGCAGTGTGAGCATCCTGTACATTTTTATAATTATTAAATTGGGTCATATTGGGCTTCCTGAGATACAGAATGTAGTCCTATGGGGAGAAGATAAATGCAAGGTAGAGCTTAGGGAGCAGGATGCATTTGCAGCCTGGTTACTCCTTTAAACTAGATGCAGCTATGGAATGAACAGCAAATAGAGGGTAAAGGTGATTTAGTAGAGGTGGGTGATTTTTCTCAATGAAACTTTTTATCAAAAAGTACTATTCTGGGTGAATTGTTATGTTTTGTGAATTCACATCATTTTGACAGCCCCCTCCCCACAAACACTTGGAGCCTTTTCAACAGGGGAACATTGAAAAAGAGCAGCAGCTGGTATGTTCTAATTGTCATATGTGAGCAAGCTGAGTACAATTCAAATGAAGCAAATCCACTCGAACTTTAACTGCTTCAACTTTAACTCACTCCAACTCCTGCTGCTGCTCTTTTGAAACATTCTGCTTTTGAAAGGGCTATAAGCTTACATGCGTCTCCAGCCTCTCTCCTTTTCAAAATGAAACATTTCATTTTGAATCAATGCCTTGTTTGAATATTATTTGAAAACCTAAAAAGATCTAAGAAAGCATTTCATTTAGCTCCCATATGATTTTCCCCCAACTTTTGGTTCGCTCTAAAATTAAAACAAACAAAATTTTCACTGTTCTGAGGTAAATTATATTTTGACTCTCTTTTTGCATATCTATAATATAAGTGCTGTTTAGGTCATTTGCATATGTGAGATATGGTATTATCATATATTTCTTCAGCTCTTTTTTCCCACCTTTTTTGTAAGCTTGTCCAAAATTAGCTATCAAAACCAATTTGTTATATCAACAACACATTATTACAAAGAATGTTTTTGGTGATAGTAACTTTGAACTGAGTTTTTCCATTCATTCATTGCAATCACATGTATGTGCTTGTGCATGTGCATACACAATGCACACCAATACCCATCACCTATCTTAATGAAATGGATATGAGTGACACACACAAAATGCTTATAGGCAATTGCATTCTCTTCTCTACTGTGCAAAAGAGTCTGTACAGTAACATGATGATACTTAACTGTATAAAATGTGAGATGTGATCAGCAGGGATCCTGGTTTTCTCTGATTAAAAACAAACAAACAAACCAATTTTTGGATTAAAAAAGTAACCCAAAATCCACACTTCCACTGGTGTTTCATTTTAATCATGAAAAAAGGGGATTTTAGGTTACTTTCCTTAATCTGAAAATTGGGGATTCTTTTACCAGAGAAAACCAGAATCCCTGCTGATCAGCAGTGTAACAAGGTGTGAGGAGTGAGCAAGACATCAGCCCTGGTCACCAGCTTACAGAAGGTACCAGTATGGACCCCTCCTTCCAGGTGTCTTGACTGCAGCAGGGGTAGCCCTGTGCCACCCAGCCGCAAAAGTCAAGCAGGCACAGCTCCATGCACAGTAGTGTATCTGGGGGAAGAAGAGGGGGTGCAATGATGCCCCGCAAGAGGCTTTGCCATGAGAGGCATAACTCTGTGCCTGGAAGGTGTGGGGAAATAAACAGGGTACCAGGACTGGCTCCTGAGGAGTCCATGCTTCTTTCTATCCCTCAGTAACAGCAGCCCAAGCCTCTGCTTCTACCGCCACAGCTGCAGCAGTAGCAGCTGCCACTGAAGTGAGGAGAGCCAGCAATGTAAGACTCCTTTTCTACTTCTGCCTCCACTCTCCACTGGTGAGCATAATTCATTGCACCCTCACCTCTGCCTCAAGAAGTGAAAGAGCTTACTATGCCATTTGCCTTGGAACTCAGGTGAAAAAGTGTTTCTTGAAAAGAACCAAAAACCTGCCAGGTGCTGTGGATATCAAAGTATCCAACAATAAATTAGCAAACACACTAACTTTTTTTACATTGCTTGCCAATATTTCTAGTTTTAGGAGCATTGCTCATTAAGTATTAATAGGCCATTTTACATAAGCACTAATCAGAATTGACTATTTTTCTGAATATGCAAACAACTGCTCTCAGATGTGTTATCAGTCTGCTCTTCTCTTCTGTGCTAAACTGTGCCTCTTAAGTGAGCTATTAACTTGGTGGTGGAAGTTTCATGATATGAATTTATTTAGCCTTTTTATGTAATCTGTTTCTTTGAAAAATTAACAAAATAACTCAGTTACCGCCCAGGCATACCTGAAATATTTTTTCAGCACCAAATACAGTTGATAATTGCCATTGCTAATAATTATATTCTATTTCCTTCAAATGGTAAAATCTACCCTCTAGCAATGGCTTTGTGATTAGATAATATAATTGCACTTTGAACCTATAAATCCAGGAAAAAGACTAATTTACAGCCTTGGTTTGCCTTGCATCAGTTATCACCTATGTGGCTGCTGTATAATGACATATATCCTTCCATTTAAAATAAAACAGTTTGAGCTCTTTTTTTCTGAAGATTCCTCTCACTTGACTCACGCACTCAGATTATTCTGATACTAGATTTCTTTTAGTTCCATTAGCCATGTGATGGGTGCTTTTTAAAAAAAATAATTTCCCTTAAATAATTTCTAATTCTAATAGCTGTTGATGATTTTTATGAAATCATAATTTATGGCATGTAGAATGTGGCTATGTACAATTTCCATATAGACACATGGAAATTATTATTGCCCTTCCTTTATTTCCAAACCGTGTCTCTGGCAGCAAGACAAAGAGTATGGATTTAGCCATCCAGTAAGGAACCCTTCTATAAGTGCTAAAAAGGTTATATTTCACCTAGTTGCTCTCCTTCAGAACTGGTGATGGGCCCATCCAAAAATCTGGTGTGGTAAATTAAGTCCCCTGGAGGAAGTGTAGAACCAGGGAGAAATCACAATTTAGTCAAAATGTGGTACAATGTCCCTAGTACGATTAGTATAAATGTACGATTCTGTTATGAGAAAAGGAATAAACTGTACTGCTACAAGGTGCCTTTATAAAAGCATAAATTCATGGAAAAATGTGGTGGTTTTGGTATAACTATATTGGTTTAAAACAAACAAATTGCATCTGAAAAAAAAATAAGTACCTTAGTATAAATACTCATTGTAGACTAGGCCATTGCCACCTTTTTCCCCCAAGAGTCTTCTGGATTAGTGACAAGTCAGTGATGGCTATTTTTTTCATTTTAATTTAGGTTAAATTTGAGGGTTCAAGATGGTCTTCAGTGTTTTTTGGAGGAGTATCAGAATATTTTTAATCTTCAAAGCTGCTGGGTGAGCTTTTCAACATGTACTTGCATCTGTCTCTTGCTAATAAGTGCTCTTTGTGACTAATAAAGCTATATTAAAATGTTAATAAAAGTGAACAGTTCTCAGGGGAAGAAAGGGATGGGAGGGTCTTATATGATTAAGGATTATTACAGTATTCTATTCTGGAACAGAAACTCCAGAACGTGCTTTAACTTTGGAGGAGGATTAGCAAGGAGACTGATTGGTGTTACTGTGTTGTCAGGGTAACACCTTAAGAAGAAACCAGGTACCAAAATTACAGTAGATTTCATGGGCTGTAGCTGGACAGTGATGATAAAGTATGTAATGTATAATAAGAGACTGGGACTTGCTGAGGAAATGTGTGTGTGTGTGTGTGTGTGTGGGATATCAGAGCCTGTTTGCCAGGGTCTCAAGATAGGGTGTCTAGGGATGGTACTAGTATAAGCTGTCATTATATGACTGTTCATATGTGCTATTCTAGCCATGCAGGTGTAGCAAAACCATTGTAACTTTAATCCAGGCCAAAGTTATAGCACTTTGGTTAATTAAAATGTAAGAGGAGCATGGCTATATAACAGTTGAATCATAACAACCAATGCACATTCCTTTTCGTTTTACAGCAGTTGAAAGTTGTATTTGTCCACAGCCTGTGACACAAAACTATTGTAGGTATTGATCCTTCAGATTCCAGTGATTTCTGAAGTACTTTTATTTATGTTTAAACTCTCAATCATGCAAACATGCAAGTATTCAGGTACTATTTTAAGTATGCGAGTAATTTTATTTCAGTGGTGAAATAAATGTCATGCATAAAATTAAGCAGGTGTGCACAGAGGCACAACTACTAGAGTCTGCACCCTGGGCCACAGGAGCAGCAGCTGCCATTTGTGCACCTCTCTAAACGAGCTCTCCCAGAACCTCTCCTGATTGCCTACCCCTCATGCTACTATGCATTAGGGGTGTGCGAAGCAGGCCATATTTGATTTGGATTCAGATTCAGCCCGATTCAGGGGACAGTGATTTGATTTGTTGATTTGGATCACTGGTCCGATTCGATTCAGCTAAATCCAAATCTGAAGATTTGATGCTGATTCAGAGAATCAGCAATCAGGCCATAGACACAGCTTTATATGTTTTTTATATGTGCCTCTACGTACCAGGTGCGGCTCATGAACACTAAGATAGTGGGTCAGATGTAGCATCTCACAGCAGTACAGAGGCTTGGCAGTTGGCCACAGGGGGACCCTGGCTGCCCCGCAAGACCCAGAAGGCACCAGTTACTGAGCTGGGGAACGGGGGGGAGGGAGGTCCCCCACATGCTCCGTGGTTGACCCAGTAGTGGACTGGAAGTGCTTCTGGTCCACTTCTGGGTTTGCTGCCGAGCACACTGGGGACCCCCCTGCACTCCCATGGGACGCTTCATTCGTCCCAGTGTCTCAGCATTCACGAGCCACCTGGTATCTTGAAGTATATAGAAAAAACATATACAGCTGTGTCTATGTCCGAATCATTGGAAGCTTCCGATTCTGTTTGAAGAGATTAATGGGTATCCTGATTCAATTCAGATTCGGAGATTCACTGGCCGAATCGGGCCAAATCTCCGCCGAATCAATTCAGCACTGAAGCTTTACACAGCCCTACTATGCATGTGTTTTCTCAATCTTAGTTGGAGTAAAAGTTTAGAATTCAAACACTAGATAACTAGGGTTGAAATACTGGCTATGACAAATGGGTCAGTTACAAACCACTACACTAGAACCTGATTTTGAAAATTGCAACTCATGTAAGTAGATCTTAGCCAGAATCCATTGTAATTAATAGAATGACTCATATAAGTAAGGGACTGTTCACATCAACAAGGATTTGCAGAGCTGGAGCCATTCTGTGTAGTAAAGGTTAATTTCTACTGGCTTATGCTGAGGTTAATTTAAATATTATCAGTTATGGGGGTTTTTTTTATTCTAGTGTTGTATTTGTCCTCCTATGAAGCAAGGTGCTCCCCGAAGTATACTCTGTCCTGCAAATTGTTCAAAATACACCAAAAGACTGAAAAGTAGTTGTTAGGTCCTATTATAATTACAATGCATTTTCAGTACTACTTTGTGTGTATTAGCACCTGTGTGGTTAACCTTATAAAGGACATTTTATAGCCATATTTCCTGCTGCGTATTGCAAAATGTTCAACAATCATGATTGATGCTGTAATTATAAAATAAACTGTTATGTAAGTCATTGCAAAGTCATCCTTCAGTCAAGCGCTAAGTTTAAGTTTAGGAAAAAGTGCAGGAAGTTATTTGTACTTTCAGCTTGGCAGGTAATACTGGTCTTAAAAAAAAAATAAATAAATAAAAAATAAAAAAAGATTATTGATATGGTTGCCAGGATTAGGAGTCATAGAATATGTAGATGGTTTTGTCAGTCTTTCACATCATCACTTTTGCTATTTCTTCCACATAGTCCCCTTACATAATTTCAGTTCCCTGCATTAAGTGTCAAAGATCCTAGTCTCTCGAGGAAGTACCTCTTAAACCCACTTTTTTCCTACTGTCCTTAGTAGATTTTTGGGGAGGGGATGGCTGTATACCTGCCATTAAAGTGTTATTTCCTCTCCCCTCTTTATTCAGTGTCTGGAAAGCATCTAATGCTGTGTTGGGTTCTACCAGAAAATAATTAATATCTTTTTTTTTAATTCCAGTGGTACTATTAATAGAAATATGCTAAGCTAAATCACAAATTAATAAGTGTTTTTTCCTAAGTTGACTAGGGTAATGCTGCCAAATGTTTTCCAGTCTCAGTAACAGGATGATAGTTAGTTGGGTTATATTTTTTGTAGATTAGCCAACACATAGTACAATTGAGGAATTTCAGTGCGCAGAGGATAGCATTTTCAGAACACTCAGGGTTGGGTACTAGACCATACTAAATCCATGAAATGCTAAGCAGTGTTAAAGTTGGAACATACTGTGCGCAGTTGCATATTAAAGGTGTTTCTTGCCTGCACCGTTCAAACTTGCCACTAGGGGGCTGGTGAGCAGGGTTATGGCTAGGAACCAGAACACCTGAGCTCAATTCTTGCTGTGGGGGGTAGGGGAAACTGCATTATGTGATGCTAGAGGACTGTAAATTGCTTTTTTTTTTATCTTCATGAAGCAGGCTGAAGTTACCTTTAGCACGAGCTAGGTAGCATGGCCCAAGGTTAATTCTTACCTGCAGTGGCATAATGTTGAGATGTTCAGAGGGCCCTTAGTACAAGTTTAATGAGTTTTAACATGTGGATGCTTGCACTTTAAGTGCCCCTAGTATGGTCTAAGTGTCATGTGTAACTACCTTCAGAAATAGTCTCACTTTGCTCCCACCTAAGTAAACAGGTATGTCTCTGCTGAAAAAAGGTGTGCTTTTTCCCATGTTAGCCCACAATTCACAATTCAAAAAAGATGTGAAGAAGCTTGAGAGAGTCCAGAGAAGCACCACGCGCATGACCAGAGGTCAGGAAAACAGACCTTACGATGACAGGCTGAGAGCAATGGGGCTCTTTAGCCTGGAAAAGCACAGGCTTGGGGGTGATCTGGTGGCCACCTATAAGTTTATCAGGGTTGACCACCAGTATCTGGGGGAACGTTTGTTCACCAGAGTGCCCCAAGGGATGACAAGGTCGAACAGTTATAAACTGCTGCAAGACCGTTTCAGGCTGGACATAAGGAAGGATTTCTTTACTGTCCGAGCCCCCAAGGTCTGGAACAGCCTGCCACCGGAGGTGGTTCAAGCGCCTATATTGAACACCTTCAAGAGCAAACTGGATGCTTATCTTGCTGGGATCCTATGACCCCAGCTGACTTCCTGCCCTTTGGGCAGGGGGCTAGACTCAGTGATCTTCCGAGGTCCCTTCCAGCCCTAATGTCTATGAAATCTATGAACTTGATCAAGCTAGTATGGGTAACAATAACAGGAAGAGGTACTGTTACAGACTTAGTTTACGCTAGGAACCTAAATACATACACAAGGTCCTCAGATAACTTGTATTCTGGTTGCTAGTAAGTGGCTTAAGTGCTGCACCTCCCCTCATTTTATTACCAGAGTTTCCTAAATTAAACTTTCACGAGTAAAATGATGTGTTACAATTGTACCTTCATTTTCCTCTGTAGACGTATCCATTATTAAAATCTTATTGATTTAAGTGTAAGCTGGTAGGCCAAACCTGATCATCTTTGAAAATTACTCTCATGTATGTTCCCTCATAAATTTTTTGACTCCAGTAGCAAACATTTGTAGTTTTCACTTTATAATACTACTTTTAAAATAGTATTCTAAGTGTACACATGAAATAATTGTGTAATTTCTCAGTGACTTCTTGTCAGTGCTCAGGAAGTTTGCCCTTGTTTTGTCATTTCTGTTTTGGCTTTGTCCCAGGGAAAGAACATTTTCTCTAACCTGTTACATTTATCTGTTCCTGCCTAATTCAAAGTCAGGGTGATTTTGTGGTTAAGACAGGTGAAAGGGATTGTTTTTTTGTTTGTTGGGAGGGTTGGGGGGTTCCTTTAACACAGACTGCTCTCTATAGCATTGGCAAGTCACCTAAAATCTGCACCTCAGCTTATCATTTACAAAACGGGCACAAAGTATCTCTTTTTTTTCAATACTTTATTTATACTGTAAGCCTTTGGAGCAAAGAGTGTCTGTTACCTGGAGGACACAACCACACGTATAGTGTCCACATAATGGGTACGTCTCCATGTCACCCTATGGCAATACTGTTACTGTGCCGTGCTTTAGAACTTTCTTTTGAAAGTACTAAATTGTGGCTCAGTAACTGCCCATAGTTTGCCGTGCATGCAACACATGGTAAGTTTTCCCCACTACTTCACCATAGTGGTGTGCTAAAATTAGGGGAGTGTGCCACTACAGCGAAATAGCTGCCAGTCATGTGTAGACTCACGTGATCATTGTCACTGTAGTGCATTACATGGTGAAATAGCGCATCACTACAACAACCTAGGGCAATGTGTAGACAGACCCAATGAGGCCTTAATTAGTGCTTTTAGACTTTAATACTAATACAGGAAAATATCTATCTAGTCCTATTTCTAAGAGGTCTGTTTTCTTAAGTAAACCTTCTTAAGTAAGTCCTTTCAACCTTCTCATATATGCCATCTTCATTCACACCTTTCTTGCTTCCTTGCCTTGGGACTGTCTTCTAAAGAAAGGAAAGTCTGCTGCCTAAACTAGTTTCAGTTCTCTGACTTCAGCAGTTGTTCCAGAATTTTCCTTGAAGCACTTCAAGAGCAAAAGCAATGTATTGAAGTTTTCTATCAAGTGTTTTCATTGTTAAATAAGTTGTGTGGGATCCTGTGGGTTTGTTTTTTGTTAGACTCCTGTCAATTTGTTGTCTTGAAATTGTTTTTGAAATGTTTTATATGAGCCCAGAGGTTATAATAAATGCACCCTAACCTATCTGTAAAAAACCAACCCCCCCCCAAAAAAACCCCCCAAAATATGTATTACTAATATTTGAAGGCTATCATCAAAGAGAGAGAAGCATTGTGTAGTATGATACCAAGAAGTGTAACTAGGAGTAAAAGCCCATTTAAAAAAAAATCTGTGGCAATTTTTACAGTGTTTTATTAATCTTCAAAATAACGCAGTCATTGGAAAACTAAAAATAGTTTTTGTAATCCAAGGTACGGTTTTTTACCCCAGAAATATGTTTGTGTTCTCCTATTTGCAAGAAACAGGTTTGTTTTAGAAGAAAATAGCACCATATGATTCAGTTGGCCATTAAAAAGGACAATATTTCTTCCTTTTCCTCTCCTCCCAAAAAAATTATTTGACTTTTATAGAAAATTGGTTTTCATTAGAAGAAAAAAGTTTTAAAATATTTCCAATGAAATTTCCCCCTAAGAATTATGCATTTCTTCAAGCTATTTCTGTTTTGACATGCCAGGTGAACTTCTTCTCTTCAGGTTTTTTATACCTCTTTCACACTGAAAGACAGGTTTGCACAAATATGCATGGGCAGAAAAAGCCCTTTGTCTTATTTCATTTGTGAGGTGATAATATTAGAGTTCTGGTTTGGAGCTATTTTCCGTTACTTTAAAACTTATTTGCAAGCAAGATGAATACTATCAAAAAGGAGAAAAAATAAATAAAGTTGGCAGTGAAAACAAGATGCTCTCATTAAGGCTTTCTTTGGCAGCTGATAATCTTATTTTTCTATATTTATGTTATGAAATGGTTTGACTTGAGACTCTGTTTTGCTACTTAATAAGAAATAGTAGTCAATTTATTCTAAGTGGTGTCTAATTTTCTCCACATAAATCCCACATATAGGTATGGGAAATTACGTTCACAAATCTGATAATTGTGAGTTACAACACAATTTACCAGGGCTGGCCCACAATTTTTTGGGGCCCCCTGCAAGATATAATTTTGGGCCTCCTCATCTACTGAAAAATCAAAATTGTGGTTAAATGCAGTATAAACTCAATGAAGTAAAATAGTCCGGGCCGGGCTGTATGCATGTGGGCTGCACTGTGGGAAGAGTGGGATGCGGGTAGCACGTGCAGGGGATGCCTGGGTTCCCTCCCCGGGGCCAGGGCCAAAGTAGGGGCAGAGCAGGAGTGGAAATGAAGCTGGGAACGCCTCCCCCGCTCAACTGGAAAGGGGCTCCCTGTCTGCACTGAACCCTTTAAACATGGCTCAGGTGGCAGAGGGCAAGCAGGACACAGCCCCTCGGCTGTGGGGCCCTTTGCAGATTCAGGTTCCACAGGATAAGACAGGCCAGCCCTGCAACTTACGCATACAAATAGCTTTTGGCATACAGAAATATGGGTTTGGGTGCTAAATTTGAGACTTACAGACCAGTTTATGATGAATCGAACATTTCACTGTAATTCTTTATTTGCCATAAAAGCAATGTTTGCACTGCAAATAGAACTGAGTCTGTTGAGATCTTTGCATATATGAAGCTAAAATAAAAACTGAAAAAGGCTGTCAGAACTTGATCTTTTGAAATACGTGCTTTAGTTTTTGTAAACTTATAAAATTTTAATTTGACTGTTGTTAAATGAGAGAGACTTGGTGAAACAGATTTTTGGGCTAATTGTTTTATGCAATAAATTTGAGCATGGATGCAGATTAAGCTTGATATTTTCTATATAGACTTTGTTTATCTTGTTAATCTATTTTTTTTAAAAGTACTAGCATAGTTGCCAGCAAAAGTTCCAAATGTAACCAGACAGATAGATGGCTAGTTAACTTTGTTAATCTGGTGACGTACCCTGTGGTTTATAAATAGTTACATAACAGTTTGTCCCTGTCATTTAATTCCTCATTCTAAATATACACTTTTAAAGATTTGAGAACCTCACAATAGTCAAACTAAAAATGTATTTCACAAGACTTGGAGAGATGATTATTTTATATTGAATACTTAGTGTATATGTACTTAGTATATTATATATTGAATGCTTAGTGTTGCAACAAATACTACCATAACGTGGCCAGGAGATTTAAGCATTAGTTGTAGGAGGAAGGCTTGGCCAGTCTCAGCCATGCCCTTATCCCCCTGAGATAGAGATACTTCTCTGAGCCCCATAGAGGGCATTGGACTATATCTTAATCAGAAAACTTAAACTGATACAGAAATTAGCATGCCAGGCAATAAGAAGTTTCTATCAATGGGTGTGTTGCATACGGGTATTCCCTGACCTGTAATGGATATCCAATTGTTTCTTGGTGCTGTTTAAATATACACTTTTAATACAACTCTAAATAGCTTCTGCCCTTGCAAATTGAGCCACTCTCTGTCCTTGGAATTTAGAGGACTGCCACAGTTGAGAGAGTGAGCCTCCTTTGTTGGGTGTACTTGCTTGTATTTAGGGGGCAAGTATCCTTTTGTTGATTCTGTGATATGCTTAAATAAGCTTCATGGTGTGTGTGTCTAATTGCCTAATTAGCTCTGCGGTAAACGTTTTGGTGTCTACATGTGTGGTCCTTTAGACCTCAGGAAATTAATAAACTTCATCAGGGTAGAACTTGTAAATACAAGTACTACCCTGCTGCAGAGTTTTTTACTTTGCAGCACACATGTGTAGATGCTGATGCAGCTGGCTGGGGCGTGAGGGTGTTTTTGTGTGGGGCCTACCCACCAGGTAGGCTGACCTCCTGGGCCCCCTCCCAGCTGGGGCTGCTCTAACCTGGCTCAATGTCCTATGGTCCCAGGTAAGTATGTAAATGCAGTGCCCAGGAGCAATACAAACTCCAGTGCATTATGCACTGGAGTTTGTATCATATGATTATGCACATGGAGACACGTCCACTGAGGCTAAACATCTAATTTCCTCTTCAGTTTAGACTCCTTTGCGATGCCTTTCCTTTAGTTCTCAAAGGCTACCCCCTTCCTGAAATTTAGTGATCCTGTTCTAATTTTGGCACCATTCTTCCCCTAGAAATACTGAAATAAATTCCCCCAGGAATACTGAAATAAAGACAGGGATAGATATGATGGTTGTAGTCCCACATGGGAACTATTATCTAAGCTCTGCTCTCAGTACCAGGGTGACTCCCAGGTTTGTGCACCTGGAGAGGCTGGCTTATGGCATAAGCACTTTTCCATCTCTCATCCCCTGGGTAGTCACTGTATTGACTACTTAGGGCAACCACTAACCTCTTCCGGCCCTTCCCCCCACACTCCTGAAATGGTGTTCCCATCCTGACCCCAGACTGGACTCCCTCCTCCC
>NW_005842343.1:1045990-1105311 GCF_000455745.1 Alligator sinensis
CTAACTGAACCCCTGAAAGCACAGCAACCCTCCCCCCACTGCCACCTAGATTATCTATAGTGGAAAAATGGTGTTGGAAGTCCAAGGGCAATGCACAACAGGATTCTTCTGAGGCAGCCAGGGTCTGAGGAAATCCTGTCTGGTTCAGGGTGTGGCCTGAACATTACATTAATAGCAGTGGTGACCATGAATTCTTCCAGGGATGTCAGCTCTTCATAGCAGACCCACAGTTAGCAATCAAGATGCCTTCTCATGTTGAGTGGCAATGCATGGTTCCCTAGTGTGCCATTACAGCAGATGAGCTCTCACCAGCTGCTAAGCACCTCCCAGGGGACCATGTCAAGCACCATGGCTTATTGGCTGGGGATCCCCTGGAAGAAACAGAGAAGTGCATCCCTCTGGGTTGAGCCAACTCTCATCAGGGGAAGTTGGGAGTGTAGGCCCAGATCCTCCAGGACTCGGGGCCAAAATGCATATCCTAAAAGGGAAGCACAGGGGTGGGTGGCAGTGTTTACCCAGGCTAGGGCCATCTGTGAGGGCATGGCCTTGGGTTATAATTCCCACACCAATTCCCATGCTCCTCCCTGACAACTTGGTCTAATCTACTGCCAGGTATTTGGAGCCTCCTGCCCCAGGATGGGCTCCCCTCTACTTACCTGCCACCTCTTGTTCATCATAAGTCACTAGTAGGAAGGGAGGTTCCTCTAGAAATAGGGGGGAATTCTCCACCCTCAGGCTGACTTGGTGCTGAGGTGGGTGACTTGGGCCTCTGCTTCCCCTACACCCCATCCACTTGGTAACTGGGTCCAGTCACAGCTGCCATGAGGTAATAGGCTCTTTCACTGAATGCTCTCATTCAATTTTACAATTGTGTGAAGGATGGCACTTCCATAAAAAACCCTTCAGAAGTCTATACCGTCTGGATTTCACCCCTTGGCATCCCAGTACTCATCTGTTCCCCTTAGTTGGGGATGGAACAGCCAGGTGGTGGGGCCTTTCCCACGCTGGCTCTCACCCTTGAATTAAATTGAGGATGCTCAGCTCTCCTTGCTGAGTCTCTAAGGGCCATGCCAGGACTTTCCCACATTGGCTTTCCCTTCTTACAAAACGAAATAAAGGAAACCCTGGAGCGCTTCAAGTGGCACTGTGCTGGGACAAGGATTCATGTGCCTGTTGTCTGGGCTCAGTCCTGAGGTGGGTCCCACCAGTTGGATACACACTTCACAACTTCTCTCTTCAGGGGCAGGAACCCTTCCAGGTTCCCTTTGGTCTATCTTGGTGTCAGTCCTCTGGTGTCCCTGTCAGGCCTTGCTGGGTCAGTGGAGGAGCTTCCTTCTGCCCATGAAGCTTCTGCTGTCTCCTCAGCAGCTGCTGCCCGCTGAAGCTCCAGATATCTTTTTATGGCGTCATCTTCAGCGCGCCCTCCAACACACAGGGAGAGAGCGTGCTCTTAAACTGATGCAACAGAGATGCATGTGCCTCTGCTTCTGAGGCTTGGCTAACTGTGGGTAAGTAAAGCTGACCCTCAGCCCTTTCTAGGCCTTGATCCCCTATCAACCAGTGGGAGGGGACCTACCCTGCTCCCGGTGTACCCAGGAGCCTTGTTGCCCTGTGGGGTGACACAGAATAAGAACCTTGCCATCCAAGCCACATCTCACCCTGGCAATGTCAGGACCTAGGTGCCACCCCTGCAGCAATCCAGTGCTGAAATGTTTTTTTCTTGCAAGGGAAGGACAGGAGAGGGGAGTATTGCAAGAGCCCCACTGGCATTTCCTAGTGTAGTCAGTCCCTGCCTGCTCAAGGGAAGGTCCAAGTCCCTGCAGCAACCAGGGTCCACTGAAGGTTATTGCCCACCACAGTGCCTGCAGAGGGACTGAGGCCCTACATCCCCAGCAACCTTTTCTGCCCCACTGCATGTGGGCAGCAGCACAGCCAGGACCCATAGTCTCCACTGCCAGGTGGAGGGCAGCTGCATGGCTCCCAGCCCCAGGCAGAGGAAGGTCTAAACGGGGAACTCACCATAGCTCCCTTGGTGTGTCTGCCTGAGTGCCCAGACAAGTGATGAGAGTATCTGAAACACTTCTCTATACCTCACTTTTATTGCCAAAAGTTGCACATAGACTCTGTGTCTCCATTGTCTGCAGACTTCACATCTGTGCATGGGAGTTTAGCACTTGGCGGCCAGAATTGTGGCTTAAGGCCAAACTGCTAAACACCTACAGAGTGCATAAAAGATGTGAGTAGGAGTTGCTGTTGAAGTAAGGAAGAAATGCTACAAGTTTTGGTCACAGCCTCTGAGCTGTGGATGTGCACTGCAGACTCCAGGGACCACGAGCTGAGGGACTGGCATGAGGAATGACTTGAGATGTGGAGGGGGGAAATGGATAGGTTGAGGTATGCCTACGCACATGCGCTGAGACAGGAACAGGGTGTCATTGCCTAGGTATGAGCTGCCAAGGCACATGAATAGTGGGGGTCCAGATGCCCATCCAATGTTTGGAGAGAGAACCCGCATCACTACAAAACTGAGAGTCTACAACATCATGGCCTGTGACTATGAGGGCACATACCATGGTGAGCCGCTGTTGCATCAGGGCTAGGTTGTCATGTGTGATGTCCAGCTGTCTCTAGCAAGAGTCAAGCAGGGTGACCAGGGAGACCTGCCATAGCTCCTGGGTCTCCTTGCTTGCACGTGGGTGATGGAATGCCTTGGCAGAGCATGGGCAAGCCAGGACACAGACATGTGCAACTCACAACATTGGGTTCTTATGCTCCCCCTGGGGCTGTCCTGGAAGCCTGGAGCTGGTCATGGGGGAGAGTCTGCAATCATGCAGCAGAAGTTTGGGGACATGGTGGTCCATGCACAGCAGGCAGTTAGGGGTGGCTTGCCCATTCAGCTCTGCTTAGGAGTCTTCGGCATCCTGGGCAGCATACAAGAAATGCAGGGAGGCATGGGAGAGTGCCTACCTGCTGGCCTTGGACAGTGCAGGCATGCTCTGAGCCCCCACAAGATCTGTTATGTTCAGTCCTGACCTAACCTAGTGTTCTCTTAGTACAGTGTGATACTTAAAGCACTTCTGCCTTGGGCTTCTTGAATGTCTGTACTTGGCCTATATTTCCAGGAAGACTTACTTTGAGTTCTCTATACTAGTCCAAGGCTAAGTACAGATGTTACACATAATCTGGAATAAGTGACTGGAAATCAAACCAAACCTGTAACCATACAGAAGTTCAGACATAGTCTGGTCTAAAAATGACAGAACCAGTCTAAGGCAGTTTTGGATCAATGTGCACTCAGCCTAATTTGAATTAGGTTTGTCCTTTGCATTGAACTTCTGCACCAGATCCCCTATCAAATCATGTTAGATCACTGTCTGCTGGCATCTCAGGTACCTTTGCAGCCCTCACTTACCTTCAGGTATGTTAGCCTCAGCCCATGCTCAGCTGCTCTGGCTGAGCACCAAGGTGGCCCCACCCCCAGGCTTTCACAGAGTGGAGTTAGCACAGAGGAGTGGGTGGGAGGGGTGTTCTGCAGCTCAGTCAGGCTCCGTGGGTCTGTGCCCACTCACAGGGAGTACAGGGGTCCCTGGGTGGGTGTGCAGGAGCCCATCCAAGGACTCCCATGCCACCACAAGGAGACTCAGTGCCGGGGAGCAGACCCAGCTGCAGGGGATGGGCAAGCACAGTTGCCTCTGCTGCCTGCTTGCAGTTGACAGGTGCTGGCAGTGTGAGGAGATGTGCTTGCCTGTGCCCAGCAGCCAATCGGGGTAGATACTGGGCTGTGCTCAGCAACCTCTAGCAGCCCAGTGAGTCTGCAGGGCGTGCTGGGAGGCATGTGGGAGTGCCCTAAACCTGCTACAGTGCAAGCAGCCTGTATGCTCCCCTCAACCCCCCATGAAAGGGTGAACTTGTGTTCTGTTTGCTCCTGAGCTAACCTTCTTACAGAAACCCATGTAAGTTTCATTGGTTCAGCCTCATGCTTCTTAAATGTCTGTACCTAGTAGGCATGTGCAAAGCACCTAGTGTTCACTTTGGATTTGGCTGATTTGAGGGACAGTGATTTGATTCAGTGATTTGAATCAGTGTCCCAAATTGATTCAGCCAAACATCCGAATTGCACAGGCCCATCCCCCACCCATTCTCCCAGCCCCAGCTCCCAGATCTTTGGGGGAAAAAAAGCCCCCATTCATCAGCTACTGCCAGGCAAAGGGGTGATCCCTGCTGCCCCATGCTGTGTGGGGGGGCTCTGTCATGAGCCCCCAGAAGCACTGAGGCCACTGCAGCAGCCGGTGAGTTTGGGGTTTTTTGTGTTGTTCTATTTGGCCAAGGGCAGCCATGGGGGGCGGGGTCTGGGAGAGCAGGTAGAGGGTCGGAGGGTGCTCAGAAGGGCTGGGGGAGCAGTCAGGGAATAGGTCCTGGCAAGGGTCCCCCCATGGTCTCCTCCTCCAGCCTCCCCTCCCCTGCCCCCTACCTAACAGTATGGAGTCTGGGGCCAGCTCCCTGCTGCAGCCAATGAGGACTCTCCAAATCACTGAAGCTCTCCGAATTGATTTGGAGAGCTTTGAATCAATTCAGATCTCCAGATCCAATTCGATGTGGATTCGGAGATTCAGCTGCCAAATTGGGCCGAATCTGCTCTGAATCGAATCAGCATTCGAAGCTTCACGCAGCCCTAGTACCTAGCCCACAATACTACCAGTAGCCCACTTGCTGCTTCAAGCCCAAGCTACAGTGTTTAGCCAATATTTATGGCTTTGCAAGTGTTAACACAGGACTCTGCCATCCTGGCAGTTGCATGGCATTCACAGTATCTCCAGGCTTGCTTCTTGTCCAGTGAAGAAAACAGTTGCTAACCTTTAAATGCTCACTCGAATTTAAGGGAGCTGTTTTTAAGGGAAAGGGTTTGTGCCGTATGTAAGAAAATATGGTATAACTCCAAACTTCATAGAACTTCAGCTTCATGTGGGTTAGGAACCTAACCTTGTACATTATTTATATGTATGGTTTAGCGTGAGTTACTCCTTGAATTAAGTTCTTTGTTACTTAATACTACTAGGCACAACTACATATTTAGTGAATACTGCTGAATAAGCTACAGCACAGTTAACACGAGAATGTACTGCTTCTGAGCATTGTTTGCATGTACATCTGGAACTGCAGCACACTGAGTCAGGGTGGAGCAGCCCTGACTGGCAGGGGCTCAAGGGGTCATCTTGCCAGCCTGGTGCTGCTCTGACCCGGCTCAATGTGCTGCAGAGGGGCTGGTTGGGGTATAAGGATGCCTCAGCGTGAGGGCTAGCCAGCAGGCAGTCCCCGCACTGAAACAGCTTTGTACCCCAGCCAGGCTCATCAGCATCTACACATGAATTGCAGCAGAGTAAATAACTCTGCCATAGGATAGTACTTGTGTCTGGCAGTACTGCCCTATGGTGGAGTTAATTACTTTTACTCCATCTTAATAGCATCATGCATGTAGATGGTAATGTTTTATTGCAGAGCTAATTAGTCAACTCCACAGTAAACTTCTCTTGTAATTAGTCAACTCCACAGTAAACTTCTCTTGTAGACATGCCCACTGAAGATTAGTTTAATCTCTACAATGTTCTAGTATTCCATTAAGCAGTCAAGAAATTTTCATCTGTAAGCCATGCCAAGCTGTGAATCTTCAGCACTTTGTGAAAGCAAAGTCAACTTTTACTGTTTGTTTGACCTAATTGACTCTCTAATTTCTTTAAGCATTCTGCTCAAATTCCTTTTCCCACATAATGTAGGATACTTTTATTTGTGTTAGTTGGAATTGTATTCCTATGTTATGAAAGATGATTTGGATCATATAGTCTCCACAGGTTATGTTGGTTTGTGTATATTAAAGGTATTTGGGAATTGAAACTTGCCTTCCCTATAAGATTTTTCATTTTGCCAGGGGAGAGGGGAAAGAAGCATGGGGGATATTCAGTTATGCACGTTTGTTTGTTTTTTTATGCCAAAGGAATGAGAATTCCAGTTTTGGAAGAACTGAAAGGGACAAACCTTCCAGCAGATGCATGCAGCCCCTGGCTAGCCAATCTGTAGGAGAGCTTGGAAGCTGGGACGTCCAGGCTCCCTGACTCTCCATGTGAGGTGTAGCCAGTTTTCCCAGGTAACAAGTTATGGTAGCCCAAGGTATGACCCTGAACACCAAGAGAATCTGGGTACCTTAGTTCCCTGGAAAACTATATAGGTAGGCTAACAAAGAAGTAGGCAAGCTGGTAGGAAACCAGGTGGGCTTCCATAAAAAAAAAAACAAAACAACCAAATGTGTTTCTACAGACTGTTTGGATTTGAATAAATTGACATTTTCTGGTCGTGGAAAAAACAAACATGTTCAGGGATGCATTCTTGAGGTATCTATTGTAGAGCTGAGTGGCAAAACAAGTTTTCTTTTTTTACCATGGAGAAGTCAAAGCATTAGTAATGCTATGCTGTATTCCCCTGTTTCATGTTTTCTGTGCTGTCATGGTGAATGCAATGATCCATCAAAATTATTTAGATCAAACAACTGTTATTCTAACAGTTTCATAACCGTTCTTTATGTCATTTTATAACCAAGGCCATTTTGTCATCAGCTTTTCAATTTCAGAGCCAGTACCCATCATTTATCTGCATAACTGAAACCAATAGTAAGCAAATTTCTGCCAGAGTGAGACTGATAATGACTTCTGTTAAAGTCTTTTCTAATGATTCAATTTGGAGTGGCTCTACCCAATGAAAGGAAATTCCATTTGTTTTTGGTTCTCCTAGTCTACTCCAGACAATTTAATTATTGCTATGAAAAACAAAACAGAAAAATACCTGCTTTATTTATAATATCTTTGGCTTGGAAAATCAATTTGTATGTACAATAAAAGGATAATGTTTCAGTTATTAAAATAAATATGGTAATTGAAAAACAAGTCTTTTACAGGTAATTCATATATAAGCAGTTCTTAATCCATGCAATTTCAATTAAATGTATCAATAAAGTAGCACCATATAAAATGATTTTACTAATTTAAATTATTATTACCCTAGAGGACTATGTCTTTAACTGGGTCAAGAAATCCTGAACAGAAGATTAGTGTTTTAACTGGCTCAGTATATGTATATTTATTGCACTCATTAGCCTAGTGTTTGAATGATGTGCATATTCAAAGGTTTATATTCAGTAGTATCAAATATTTATATTAAAAGGTTCAATGTTCATAAGTTAAAAGGCTGGTACACTTTCTCTCTACACCTTTTAAAACTTTTAGCATATTATTTTTATTCTGCCTTGGTTATTGTGATTCAGGGACTCGGTTTATACAGTGATCAAAATTAATGGCATAATCTTGTGGGTTCTGCTCATATCCCCATAGTGCCAGTGAATGGCCTTCTGTTGTGGCACTCCGCACGTTGCAAGTTTATCCAATGCAAAGGAAACATTTTGTCAGGATGCCCAGTGGCTTTGATGTTCTTGTATTCAAGGCATTGGACTGTGTTAAGGAAATCTGGTTTAAATTTCCAGCTCTGGCTCTGACTTTTTATCACTTTTCTGATGCAATTAAAAAGTCATTTAATGTTATATATTATATGTCATGCTTATAGTTATGCTTGTAGACTATATCATTCTCAGAAAAGGAGTTGTGGGGTCACAATAGTTAACCAACTCACATAAGCTCCTAATACAGTCAGGTGCCTAAAATATATGACAGGGGGACTATGACAGAGTCTTATACAGTGGGGTTGTGGTCTCTGATTAATTTAATTATAAGCAAGGGGGGAGAGTGTGGAATTAGGGAGGTGATGTTACTATAGTAAATAGAATTGATGAGTCAATTACCATAACAGTATGTTCACTGATGGTGTCAATACTTCAAAAGAAGTTGAAAAATTGGAAAGATTTCAGAACAGACCTGCAAAATGATTTGAGGTCTAGAACACTTGCTCTTGTAAAGAGACTTTTAATGCAATCTACTCAATGCATTCCAAAGACATTTGAAGTGACAGACTGGCAGTTAAGTACCTGCATAAAGAGAAGATTTCTAAGAGTAGAAAGCTATTTAGAGATGCACCTTCCAATGGCTACGGTTATGCCTATGCCCTGTTCCTGCCACTGCCAGCTGTACACACTACCACTTATGTTCTGCTCATCCATGCCAAACATGGAAATATAAATCGGGTGCAGATTTCAAAAACTGAGGGATATTAAGCATTGGGACAATTTGCCTAGGGATCTGGTGGATTCTCTATCATATCTAAATTGCAACCAGATGAATTCCTAACAGATATGTAATAGTTAAAGCTGAAGTTACAGGAATGGTTTGTTACTTTCTAAATCAGACTAGATGAGGATAATGGTCCTATCTTGGCTTAGAATCTATGAATCCCTCTGGGTCTCAGTCTTCCTTCAGAAGGTCCATAAAGACTTTCTGATCAAAATAGACAAATGCACTTCTTTTATTTATTGTTCAACCCTACGAAGAATGGATGAATGTAGGAGCAGATCCAAGGGTAGGTGCAGAGGTACTCTTCCATTGTCTAGCACAGTGAGCGACTCCCCTCCCTCCCCCACTTCAAGAGAAAAATAGAAAATATAAAGGCATCCGATTTCATATCAATAGAGGACAGAAGACAACCAGACTGTCCTCTATGATGGCCACCCAAACTCCAGGTGAAGACTGTGGGGAAAGCCTGAGCAGGGTGGCAGGGACAGCAGCAGAGGCAGGCAGCCTCTCCTTGTCCCTGCTCCCTGCCTCCTCTCCTCAGCATCCCCCATAGTTCGGGGAGGGGCCTCAGGCTGAGCCTTGCCCCTGTCCCCTTTATGGTCAATCTGCAGCACCTGTCTCATTGACCAAGTCCATTTTTAAAATCTTGGATCCACCTATGGATAGACAAAAGGAATTTAAATGGAACATGAAGGAATAGATGTGTCAGCTTATTCTTGTAAATATGAGGTTATATTGGCTTGCAAAACTGATAGCCAGGAAATTATTCAAAATAAGAATGAACACAAACATGCTGTCCTGGTTTTAACATCCTCTATAATAACATGTTAATGCATTTGAAAACAATACATTTTTTTTAAGAATTGGTTATATCTAAGGTATGAAGAATTAGCAGGAACTTGCACATCATTTGTTATGCAAGCTTCCATTATATTTATGGGGCTTTGCAGCTCCAGTTTGTCTGAGATTTAAATGTGTGTTTTCTGGTAGTTTCTATTACATTGCTCTGTGGCAGATCCTCACACCGTCCGTTTTATCTTTTAATACCTACTTTCAAACTACTTTGCCATATGCTTTCTCTGCAATTCACCAGCAGTTGTGATGTACATTGCATACATGACAGCAAACAGCTCCCACATAAAATTAGTCACAGGTTCATTGCTTCTTGTTTGTGACAGTATTACCATGTGTTCTCACCTCCGAGTAGACAGTATTATACTGCAATATGAATATCCTTTGGTATTTTTCTGCTTGACCCAGTCTGCTGCTGTAGATCAACTTTCTGTATTTCATTTCCTTTGGGTTTTGTTTTTCTTAATTTGGTGGCCTGGTCTGAGCCCTGACCTCCCCTTGCTTGCTGCATTAGACACTGTCAGGATTCTCAGTGCTTCTTCATGTCTCATCAGTGCACACCCACAGTTAAAGAGACTAAGCAATGTGGCACCAATTGATTTTTTTTTTTTCTTTCTTTCTGTACCCCTCATGATTTCACCTTTGGATGCTATGATATTTTATAGTAGAACCATTGTACAATGCAGAGAGACTATGGGGCCTTTATCTTTAATGACCCAGTGCTGAGCTTTTGCAGGTGTTACTAGTAAATACGACATGAAAACAATATTGAGTCCAATTATCTGCGCTTTTGCTTCCATGTATCACACAAGGTCAGCTGTCTTTTTTGGAATTCTTCCCAGTTCAAACAGATTTTCTATTTCTATACAACATCAGACCATCTTTGGCTCTTTTTATGTGCTCTTTGTGTGGTTTTCTAAGATATTAGTCTTTTGTTTTAGCAACTTATTTTTCAAGTTCTATGCTTTTAGATGGCTTACTCGACTTATACTTGTTCCTCTCAGCTACTTTTGGTTAATGTTCCTTTTCCCTGCAATTTGTCTAGTTCTGTTGTTGATATATAAAGATATTCCGTGTGTGTGTGTGTAAGCATCTACAGCTAACTATAGAGAGAGTACAAGCAATTTTGTTAAGAAAAGACCATTCAAGTGTCTCCTATAGCCAATTATGATTCTATATTTCGACATGTTGTCTTCCTTATTGTACTTGCATAATTAAGCAATAAGACATGACAGGGCAAGAATTGTGGTGCATTAATTTACACCTACAATGTTGTTAGGCATGAGTCTAGAGTCTTCTGTCAGCAGAGCTATGTGCGAATAAACACAACATGATTCTTGCACAAGCAGATCTTACCACAATTTAAAAACTTATTTTTAAATGTAAACTGTGTCCACATATTTACATTTCTTAGGCAACTGACTAGTCATTGCAACCAACTCTTTTTTTTTTTGTTCTTGTTCTGTGTGTTTATTATTAAACGTCTTTGGAATCTATTCCTGCCAGCACAATTTTCAGCTGTAAGTAGTGAAATGAGCAACTGAGTCACAACTCAGAATTATGACCAGACCGTCATGCCTCTAGATTTCTCCTGTCTGTTTTATAACGAGAAATATTTTGGTGATCTCCACTGTTACTGACAGCTTTGTTGTGAGCATTCTAACCATAATAAAAAAGCCCCTTCAGCACAACAGCTAATTCAAGATTTATGAACCAGATGGAATTCCTCCTGCTATAAGGCTGAGCATATACTTAATCAGGAAACAGAATCTCTGAGTACAGTGACACCGAGGAGGGCATTGTTCTTTATTCTGTCCAATACACTATAAACTACCTGTTTATGAGAATCACCAAGGAAGTCAGAGCTGTCTCACTCCGCTAAGTTATTTTCAATCATAGGTATAACCAGTGAGGAGGTATGAGCCATGCGGGATATGCATAGCATTTCCAAACTTTTTACAGTCTTTTAAAGTGCTTTCTCCATGCAGCTGCAGGTCCTGTGCATTTATTGCTCTGGCTTTTCCTTCTACCACTACTTTTTACTGTAGTTTCAAATTCATGCTCTCTTAACTGATCTTTAGTTTTTTGAATATTAGTATATTTATCTTAACCTAATTTGAAGATTAAGGTTAAGACTCCTAGATGTACCTAATGAGTTAAGAGTCCAAGACCCAATGCTTTTTGATGATCCTATATCTCTTTGATTTTAATTTTTTTTTTGTAATTCCACCTTAAATGGTCAACAGATCTAAGATTAAAAACAACAGACTATTTAAAAGGAAAGGGGTAAATGTCTACTTTTTAAAGAGACATTAAAAGAAGTTTAAACTGATTGAAAGAAAAAATAAAAACATTAAAAGAAAAGTACTCATATACAGGGGGAAAAACATGAGAATTAGGGTTGTTTGTACCTTACATTTCTACCTTCTGCATATACCTTGCAATATTTTAAAATTACATTATGTCCAATTATTCTTTTATACAAGACCTCTGTCCCAAGTAGTGTATTGGATGGAGGGGACTCTCTTGGACACAGAACATTTCAAGTTTTGTTTTTCATCCTCCCCACTGAATGCATAGCCTTAAGCCATACCTTCTGTACAACATACAAACCCCACATTTAATAAAAAAATATTAATTTTTTCATGGGTTTTCTGTGCTCTCACCCTAATCTTTGAATAATTCATAAATGTTAATGAATTTATTTCTAGAGCACCCCTGTGAGATGGCTCTTCATCTGTAATATGGGAACAGAGCTGAGGAGCAGATAGAATTCCATTTTCCTCTGTCTGCTGAAATTATCAGTTTTCTTGCCATGTACCTGGGCATTTTTGCCTTAACTCTGCACTGTGGGTACATGAGCATGGGTAGTAGACTGCTCATTGTCCAGGCATGCACACAGTTATGGTTGTGTGCATGTGTTCATTCAAATGTTTGAACCCCAAACATTGATTCTTCATCCTTCTCCGCTGTGGTGATTTCCACAGCATCAGCCGCTTTCTGAAAAAGTGCCCTACCCACTCAGCTTCTGGGGGCTGAAACATGAGCAGATCACACTTCCTCCTCCATCTAACACCTCTTGATCACAAGTTTCTGACTGACTTTGAGCTATGTATGCATCCAGAGAAGGACATGCAGACATAGCTGCATACCTGCCTGGCCACTGTGGAACATACCGTGCTCAGTTTACGCGCACATGCTTATGTACCAAAAATTGGCACTTCCGCAGCAATTTGGAAGTGCAAAGGAAATAGAATTATGTCCAAAACTGTAGTGTCCTCTAATTTTGACCACTCAGTGTCAGATACTTCTGGACTGATTTTTTTTCCAGTACTTAACGTGATCTATCCACTATGTGTTGAAAGTACAATTCCCACTGACTTTGGTAGCAGCTTGCTGGCTAAAGACTAAAGACCTATGTACATCCAACCCTGTTTCTCGAGTTGGAAGCCCAGAAAAATGACGAATATGGTAACTGACAACATACTAATAAAGTATGAATATAAGTGACTGGTCCTGTGTCTCTCACAAACTCATGAGGTAGGAATGTAATTCATTTTCCCAAGGTGGTATTTAAATCTGTTATATATGTTAACGTTCTATAATTCTTGGATTCTCAACCTTGCTCACCATATACCCTCTTCATGAAATAAAGTAAAAATCCTACAAATGGCCTACACAATCTTTATTAATTTCCAGAGCACGATCCACTCTGTGGACTGAATGAGAGAGATGTCTGGTGAGAGGGTCATGTTTTCTTTTTAATCAGGAAATAAAAACAGATATCCCATCTGATGGGACTGTATGAACCTCCAACTTGGTAATCAAGTCAGCACAGATTTCTTTTACTTAAATAAAGTGGGGACCTCATGGCAATAGTAAGCTTCTGTCAATTCTCTCAGTCTGTCTACTTATCTAGTTTCTAAATGAGAATTAGAAAGACCTTGTAACCAAACTTCAGTGCTATTGGCTAAGGAGCAGAGGAAGGATGATATTATGGGAGACCTCTCTAAAAATTTCCACTTAAAAAAATATCCCCATAAACCCAACTGGAATGGGAATTTTTTTAGGCTAAGTAGGTAAAGTTTGGTAAAATTATAAAGCACTGAAAATCCAGACAGAATTGAAAATATTTGGCAAACTTTATTACAGGTGTAACGTCCAGTTCCACCAATAGCAAGTTTCATGCTCATTCACTAAAATAATCCCAAACTTTTATTTTTTTATTTTTTTATTTTTTTATTTGTGTGTGGTAAAATTTCAGTCCTTGTTTAACTCTAACTAAGCAGTAGGTACCTTTCTGAGAAAATCACTGAAGGAAAGAAAATAAGGATGTAAAACCCCAGTACTGCTGTCTGCTTTGCATGGTAAACATCTCATTGACTTTACTGGGGCTACCTACTGTGGTAGGAATCTGCAAGTACAAATTAATTTGTAGGACTGTAACCTGGCAATGGAATTGTAACAATGAAATTGATGGTCTTATGGGTCTAACAAAAGAAATGTGTACTGCTGTGGGAAATATTTACTGAATGCATACTAACTCCGAAGATCAGTTGTCATATTGTGACAGTTCGAAAAAAAAGAAAGCACCCAGCCAATGCGTATGGCTCTAGTCAATTGATATTTTCCTTAAGAATGTTATAAGAGGTTGAAATCAAGGATTTACCAGGAGAAAAATTCTTGCAGTTCCTTAATGGTGAAGTCATAGTGGAACTTAAATCCAAACAATGCTTATGGGGTGTGAACCTCAAGAAATTCAAGTGGAAAATGGTTTTCACAACCCCATGTATGTGGAAACTGCTCTAGTTTTTATAGTATGCCCATTGCCCTTTACAAGGTTCAGGGCAATAATTTAGAAGTGTAAGAGCTGAGTTCCTGTTCCAGACTACATAAAATTAAATGTTGCAGACAGGTACTAGAATATATATTCAAGTAGTTTAATGCGCTGATTTCTAGTAATGTGTCCAAGCTCAAGTGTAGATGCTGACTGGGAACAAATTGTAGAAGGGGGGCCACAGAGGCTAGGGAGAGCTGGCCCTGCTTGGTGGGATGTTGCCTACCAGGTAGGAGACTGGGACAGCTGGGACTGTGGAGACTAGGACAGCTCTTCCCAACCTTGTGGAAATTAGAACCAGCCTCTGTGCCTCCTGCCAGCCAAGGGCTGTCACCTGGGGGAGCCTAGGGCTCCCCCTGCCTGCTGAAGTGGGGGCAGAGCAGTGCAGGAGTAGCCCCAGACTGAACTGCACCTGTCTTTCTGTCTTCCTGTCTCCTGCTTCTTTCTTTCTGCACAAAACATTAAGGTGTATTAATTGCACATGTAGACATGCCCAGTGTTTCCCCATTGGCTGGCATAGACAACTTCTTACTCTTATGCTATCTTTATGGGAGGGGTTCCCACTTTTAGTCACCTGACTTTCTATATGTAACATAGG
Source organism: Alligator sinensis (assembly GCF_000455745.1). Lineage (NCBI taxonomy): Eukaryota > Metazoa > Chordata > Crocodylia > Alligatoridae > Alligator > Alligator sinensis. The sequence goes on from NW_005842343.1 coordinate 1,060,503, forward strand.
GAGCCTGGGTACCTAACAAAAGGTTTACAGTTATTCTAAGCGGAGACCAACTGCTCAAGAGCTAGGCATGGAAGTGAGCAGCACTGGCACAGAAATAGGTCTACCTTTTCAGGATGTGGGTCTCTATGTTAAATGCCTAAGGCTTTGTGTTCCCCAAGTTGGCAGTGTGAACTGGGCAGGGATGTTCCTGAGAATACTCTATCTATCCACTTCCATTCTCCACAGATATCCCAGTAAAATCACCCTGAATTCATCCTCATTTAGATTATCCACACACACACGTGTGCACGCACACGTGTGTGTGTGTGTGTGTGTGTGTGTATACACACACACACACATGTGCACGCGCGCACACACACACACACCCCAGTATACTAATACTACAGTAAAAGCTGTCTTATCCAGCACTTTACTAACCGGCATGCCCTGTTAACTGGCATGCCAATCAATGCGGCAAAAGCGAAACCAGATGTCCCACCATGGCACTTCTGGTTTTGCTGAGTCCCACTTCCCTGACTTTGGACCATGGCCTGGGCAAAGCAGCCTGAGTGGGGCCCCCCTCCCTGTCCCCTAGCACACTGACGCCAGGGAGTGAAAGCCCTGGTGCACCGGACACAGCAGGAGGGATGGCAGCCCAAACGGGCAAAGATGCCTCTCGGGTAACCAGCAGATTTGATTAACTGGCACTCCCCATTCCCCATGGATGACAGTTAACACAGCTTTTACTGTACATATATTATAGTAATAATAATTTATATTAACCAAAGTTTTTTCAATTTCTTGTGCGTGCGTGTGTGTGTGTAATGAAGTACTAGAAATACTTTGGTATTTCAAATCAAAATGTTGCCCCCCTATACCTGGACTGTGTGCGCAGAGAATAGTAAATATAACTTATTAATATTCAGAAACTAAACCTTACTGCTTTTGTAGAAAGGGTTTTTTTTTTTAATTTTAGTTAATGAATACTTAAGTTAGTCAAAAATCAATTTTAACACTTATTTCTATTACTAATGGAATACAGAAAAGGCTCCAAAAGATTTTTCTGTCCACTGCTAAAGCAAGCAGATTAATATTAAAATGTGGATGCAAAACTGATTTCAGCTCTTAAATATCTGTATAATGGATGGAATTTGGTGTTATTCTGTAAGCTGTGTACATGACCATGTGGATAATTCATATTTTAATATTGATGGCAAACAATTTCACACTAAAATATGTATAAAAAAAAAAAGGAAATTGACTATTAAAGATGTATGTAAAGAGAAAAATGTAAATGATATTTGGAAAATTACATGCCAAGTATGATCTACTCTGACAGCTTTTCTCTTTAAATCTGCAAATTAGAATGAATGAAATCAGAGTACAAGAAAAACTATCACCTAACAATAGTACTGTACAAAAAAATTATTCAGCTCAGTTGTAAAAAAGAAAAAAAAGCCTTTGTTACTTAACATTTGTTAAATTAAATAATAAATGAAAAAGCATAAAGCAGTTACACTGCAAACAGAAAGTGAAAGATTTGAAACCTGACTTTAAATCTAAAAATAGTCCTCCATTCTTGCAGAAATTGCTATGGAGAGATGCTTCTGGAAACACATAAGTGACTGCTTTTAAATTATTTCCTTTTTGCAATGTACTTTTTCAGCTTTGGTTCCAGTTAAGGTAACTGTGTACAGCAAGAAGAGCCTACTCTGTGGCAAACCATGGTCCCAAAGAAATATTGAAGTTTTTGACTCTCCTTCACTCTTGATGGATATGTACAGACAGTTGGAGAGGTTAGGGGGAAGTTAGACTGAGTAAAAAATGGCCACCTGATCTAAGATAAGTAGGGATGGTGGGGCAAGCAGAATCCAGAGGGGGTCAGGGAGTAAGAGGGGTCCACAGGGGGATCAGGGGAGGGTGGTAGATTCTGTGGGGAATCTGGAGGTTCAGGGGGGCAATTGGAGTCTGCAAGGGGGGAGTCATAGGGGCTAGCATAGTTTGTTGGGGGGCTTGAGGGATCCCAGGAGCAAACAGGGTCCCTGGAAGGTTGCTGGGGTCTGAAAAGTTTTGGTGGATGAGAAGGACCAGTGGGAGTGGGGTTTGGAGGGATGCGGGGTGGGGGGGGCTCTTTCTCCCTGAACCAGGAGCTATTTTTAGCCTTCTGATCCCCCTCAAACTTTAGATGAATGACCCACCCCATTCCTCCTACCCCTTCCTGCACCATTGACTTGCTTCCTTGGGTCCCAGCACTGGAGAACACTGGTTAAACTGGGAGTAGGAGCAGCTTGTGGGATGGGGTATGTGGCTGGCTGGTCTCGGTGGGGCAGGGGGGTAGTTGTCTGCATGGAGGAGGGTCAAGGGGCTGAGGAGCTTAAAAAAAAAAAAAAAAATGCTCAGTGCCGAGGAAGGGGGTAGGAAAAGCTCAGCCCTGGGGTTAGGGCCAGTGGCTTGGCTTTCCCAGGCCTGGGGCTTTTCTGGAACTGTACAGAAATTCAATTAGATCAGTCTCACATGACCCAATTCAAATTAGACTACCTCAGACTTGCAATTAACTCAGATCACATCAGCCATTTTTACACCAGTCTATCTGTCATGAGCTTTTGTACAGTTTGCACTTAGATCCACCTAAATAGGACTTTTAAGTACAAGGTCCACACCTGGGCCAACTAGGGTAGATTGGGTGGCCATGTTTAAAAAAAATCTAACCTCCCCTTAACTTTCTTGAATCTCTGTCTGTACACAATATGTACGTTACTGTGCGGGCATGTGCAGCACTGGGTTCTTGGAAGCCATACTACAATATGACATGCACAAAGTACACGCAGTTTCTAAATTATCAGAGCCTTGTTATGTTGTAGTCTCTCTTTATCAGTGGGAAGTTTTGCATATACTAATCACATGCTTGCACAGTTTTTGCTTACGGCTGGTATATGATAAAATTTGCATATAGGCACCTCTTTTGCACATAAAAGTGTAAATACTAAATTTCATATTCAGAAATAGACATGGGTTACAATCATTTTTAAACTTTGCTTGTGTCTACATTGAGACTTCATAACAGAGTAAAATGTTCCTTCTAATATTGACTAAACTAATTTGTTGTTCTCCGATAAGATTCTCATCAGCCTTTTCTCTTGTGCTCGGAAATTCTAATTGGAGAAAAAAGAGGGATCTGAAAAAGGCCTTTGTAGGGATAGAGGACTTCAGGAGTTGGCCTTGTGCATCCAGGTGGCTGGTTAAGTCCACTGGTGTAACTAGGAACGAAAATTCAAGTGAGTCCTAGCTTATAGTGATTAGGCAACAGCTAAAGTTCTGACACCTCAGGAAATAATTTTTATTGCTTGTTAACACATTTATTTAAACTGGGCATTCACACAGGCTCAGATTTTTGGCACTCTGGTAATGTCTACATGTTCATTCACGTGCTTTAGGTTATGTGCATTACGTTTAGTACCTCCATTGTGAGGTACTAGAAGAAGGCCCATTAGCCTATTTTAATGTACTTTAGCTAAAGAGCATGTTTTTTTTGTGATCCTCTAATGCCCATTAAAATAGGCTAGTGCACATTAAAGTGCATGTGTAGACATGCCCCTTGAGTGGTATACATGGGGAGTGATCCACTTAAGCCATCTCTTGCTTACTCCCTGGCTAAAATTCTGATTTGGCAAAATACTGAAGCATATGCTTATATCTTTCCTTGGCTAGCAGAGTACTTCATTTGGTCTTATAAGCATGTTTAAATGCTATGCTGAACAGGGACAGAACTACCCATATTTTTATGCACATATTTAAAGTTAACTTTTTTTGCTGTGAAAGGTCACCAACAAGACACACCTGGGAGGCTTGCTGGCATGGACTACAAATGGAGGGATGCAGCTCATTATTCTGTCTCCACAACCCACAGCATGATCTTGCACTGAGCTGCTCAGCCTGCAACTAGATAGATAAAGCTGATAAATAGATTAATCTAAACATTTTAATTAGTGCTACATTGTAATTTATTCACTCGGAAATATCTGAGGTGAATTTTATTATAAAAGTAGTCCTTTTCCTTTCATATATCAATAACTTTCTCTTATCTTCTGTGTTGTCACTGACCAGCACAGGACAGCCATCCTAAGTATTGCTGCTTAATTACTCTTTCCTCTCCCACAAGTTAAATACAATTATTGTACCTAGAAGATAGTGTCATAGAAACTGATTAAAAAAGAAATAAGCTGGAGAGGAAATTTAATGTCCAGTATCATATTTGGTATTAAATTTGGATGCTTAATTCAATGTCAGATGCCATGCCCACAGTAACCTGTGTATAGTTCAGTGGCACTGGGTAGGGTAAACTTACTAAAGATAAGCAAGTTAGATGTCTTGCTGAAAGGTCTACATCCAATCACCTTGGCTCAAAAAATATTTGGTGATGGGTCGAGTTGAGTTCCCAGCCTCTGAGGTGATTCAGAGCATTTCTTAGCCAATTATTATTAGAGGAGTTTATATGGGCTTTTTGGCAGCGTTTAATACTTCACAAATGGTGCAGACAGAAAGCTCCCAGCTGTAACTCAGAACTATTTTTGCACAGCATTTTGAGTTACAACGTGACCCCAGACCAAACAGAAGTTCACTGTTGGTTCTAGGGGGAGGGGAATCTAGCTGCAGCTGGGAGCCTGCAGCCAGGATCCCATAGTAAGGGCCACAACTCCGCCAGTGCTCGTGGTTTTCAGAATGGTAGCGGGGGAAAGGCAATGGAGTGAGCTCATTCTTGGAGTTCCCCAGCTCCTGCGGAAGGGTGGGGTGGGTGAATTGGAGATCCTTGCCTTGGGGGAGGGAGGGCTGCAATACACCCACCCCATCTTCTGAGGGACTGAAACCCCCCCAGACTGAACTCCTGCTGTTCCCTTTCCCCCCTCCCATTCTGAAAACAGCGAGAGGCTAGGAGCTCTGCAGATGAGTTACAAAAGATGCTGTATTTTGTAACATCTTTATCTGATCCTTCATGCAATGTGGGATCAGATTTTCACCCAATTGGCCATTTTTTAAGCTGTTTGCAACTGTGCTCTTGTGTTTGGTCACAGCTATAATTTTTTTTTTCTGACCAGATCAAGTAAAAATTGCCACTCCTCTCTGCACTGTAAGGGTAATATAAATGGAATAATTCTGGGAGGAAAGAGACAAAATAAGAATTAACTATTCCCAAGAAATTTTAAGCCAAAAGGAAGAACCAGTACGACAATTTCATTTTCTGCTGTCCATGAGGAAGCTAGGAATTAAAATGAAAATACTGATGTTGCAGTTGAGGCAGAGGCACATATTATGAAAATATTTGAAGAAATAGGAAATGCATAACGTAAGAGAGATTTTGAGGACTGTCTTCAATGGCAGGAATTTTGGGAAAATAAGGCATGAAATGAGCAGAAAGGAGAGAATTTTATCTTAATGTGTTTTTTTTCAGGATATAGCTTCAAATCTGGGGTCTCAGCCTGATCAGCTCAGCCTTTTGTCCCAGTCAGCCACCCTACAGCTGGCCACCCAAGCTAGTAGGGCCTAGCCCTTTGCCCACTCACTGGCACTGGAGTGGCTGGCCAGGGTTAGCTAACCCTTCAGTTCCTCCATATAAGCCCCCTACGTGGAAGAAGTGTCCAGGCAAAAAGGCTCAATGTGGTCTCAGACTGCCTTGCTGTTTCCTTCAGCTTGTGCTCTTACTGTGCTATCTGCTTGATCTCCTGGCTTTTCAACCCAGCTTGCTCTCCCATCTGCCCGATTCCCCAGCTTTCCAACTTGGCCTGTTTCTAGGCACTCTTTTCAGATTAATCTTCTTCTGGCTTTCTGAAGTAGCTAGTTCCTCCAATCTGCTTGCATCTCCCTACCCTGGTCAGCACCTGGATCCCCAAGTGGCCCTGATCACCCTGACCATCTGTAACCAATTGTGACAGTTTTCCCAACCACCAGTGAAGAGGCTATACGGAGCCCAGTCCCCTGCCAGTACCTCAGACCTATCTGACTTGGATGCCACAACTCAGGGAGACCAGCAGGCTGGGCCAGCTGAATCAGCTGCTTCTACTCATCAAGTATTGAAAATCTGGGTGCAGCAATTGCTGGTGGAAAACCAATCCCTCCAGTTCTAGGTGGCCTACCATCAGGACAAGAGCCAGCACTAGTGTAAGAAGGCACGCCAACTTTGCAGTGAAGTTGTGGTGCTCCAGGTTCAGTTTGTAGAGCCCCTACCACTAGCTGACAGGTTTGATGGGGCTGGCAGCACTTCAGGAGATTACTTATCCAATGCTACCTTGGATGCCCAACCTGGAGCCTATGAATCTTGTTAAGACAGGAGTCCAAGTCAGAGACCATTGAGACTATAGATTGTTCATCTTTGGCATCCTGCCCCATGGAGTGGTAGATTATTGCTCACTGCTCATACTAGGGAATCGTGGAATGCTATGCTTTGGGGCAGTCTATTTCCACATTATCTCTTGATTCTGGGCTTTTCCTGATTCATCTGCCATGGTCAGGTGGAAATCCCAAAAGGTTTGCTTTGATTCCAGCTTCTGTCAGTAGCACTGCAGGAAACCCAAGATGGATGCCTGCCTGACATTTCAATCATGGAACATGCCTACTGTTACTCCCCAGGGGACACAGCCTACTCCTCAGAGGCTTACTCAGTCTGCATAAAAATACCAGGAATACACCAACATATTTAAGAAGAAGAATGCAGAGGTCCTCCTACCACACTGATTCCAGTGTATGACTGCTGTATCAACCTAAAGCCAAGAGCAAAAATCCTTGTAGGATGTATCTATGACATGACAGAGCCTGAACTTTCTGCTCTCCATGAATATCTGTAGGAAAACCTGTCCAGGGGAAGCCTAAGAAAGTCCACTTCACCCTCTGTAGCCACCATCTGATTTTGCATGAAGAAAGATGGAAGTCTCTGCCTCTGTAAACTATTGGGCCCTGAACCAGGGCATCATTTTCAATTAGTACCTTTCATTCCAGAGACGGTCAATCAACTAAAAACTGCCCACATATACACCAAGTGCAAGCTTTGGGCAGCATATAACCCAATGTGAATCAGAGCTAATGATGAATGAAAAACTACCTTCCAGGCTTAGAATGGGTATGACAGGTTACTTTAAGAGGAGAAGCTGCCTGAGAAGCAGCCTGCAGATGGTGAAGGAGTGCTGATTGATTAGAGTCACCTGATGAGAAGAGCGCTGGACTTGAAACATATAAGCCCAAGGCCTGAGGCAGTTAAGCAGTCTAGCCCTGAAAACCATAGGGAGAGGAGCTTCTGGCAGCAGGGCTGTAATAAAGCTCCTGGGATAACACTAGAGCTGGCCTGGGAATAGGGAAATATTACCTGGGGTAAAGAGAATCCTGGTTAGGCATGCAGGTAGCCATTATTTAGGTATGGACCAGACAAGGGTTATTGGTGTCTGCCAGAGGGTTTACTACTGGGTTTAAAGTTTTAATTGGACGTTTGTAGAAGGGACTAAGGGAAGGTAAGGAGATCCCAGCTGCACCAGAGATAGGTGGAGCAGAGGAATAGACAGCCTGGGGTCTGAAGCCTGGCAAGGGTGGAGGTGGAAGGGCTAAGAAAAGGGTGAGTGTGAGGAGGGCCTGAGAAGCTGGAGCCCAGAAGGGGCTGAGTAGGTAAGACCAGGAGGTCTAAGGTCAGAGCCTAGGAGGGGCAGGTGTCAGCAGAACTAGGAGGCCCAGAAGGCTGTAGCTAGGAGGGGTGGTTGTGAGCAGGGCCTGTAGATTACACTATCTCAGGAGCAAGGACAAGGCGTAGAGGAGGCTGAGGAGGGCCACAGGCAAAGACTGGAGGGACCAGAGGACCCCAGGAGTCTTGACTGGCCAAGACCCAGAAACAGGAGCCAAAGGCTGAGGCTTACAGCTGGAGGCCAAGGAGCCTATAGCCAATCTGGCAGATCTGGTCAGCTTCTGGACTTCATTTCCCAGCAGCACCTGTCTGCATCAGTTTCCATTGAAACACCAATAGTGACGGTGCTGTGACAGTACAGGACCAGTGTTTCCATGGAGACCAGCCCCAGCAGCACTGGCAGTGTCCCCAACTGGGCAGGGAGCTGCTCTGGGGCCAGGGCTAGGATCTTGCAGTGGTGACAGCACGATTTGGAGCCAGGGCAGATCCACTGCCTGAATGCCTTTGCCCAGGGTGTGCAAGCAGTGGATCGCAGCTGTGCCCCAGCTTTGAACCACACTGTCACCACTGCTAGATCTCACCCTTGGAGCAGCTCCCCACCCAGCTGTGCACTCTACCAGAATTTCCATGGAAAACCTGGCCCCATGCTATCATGGCACCACAGCTACTGGGATCTCCCTGGAAACCAGCAATGCAGGCAGGGGATCCTGGGTAATAGATTCCACTGGGGGCCTGATCTGGTCAATGGGATAGACTTTGCCTGACCCTGCTGTAGACCAAGAGGGGCAAGAACTGGGGCTGGGAGCCCATAGCCCAGGAAGAGTGCATGTCAACAGGAAAGAGTATCATCTGCAAGGTATGGATGTGGTATAAGGGGTGGTCAGAGCCACATAATTGGCCCTGAAGACAATGACCATGGACACCTGTGGTCATCAGAATAAGATCAGGCTTAGGAATCCCTGGGGAAGCCTCCCTTTATCTAAAAGATAAATACATCAAGGCATGGCAGAAAAGTGAAGGGGTGACTGTACAAAGAAAGCAAAGTGAATAAGGCCTGAGAGGACTCCAGGGGCATCACAGCTACCCCTGGGGTAGAACCCTGTTACAATGTGCACTTTGACTATTTAGTTATGTCCAACAGACTCACCAGTGTCCTAGGTACATTCCAGCACTTCATCAATGGTATAGCATGGGACCTCTTGGACCCATTTGTTCTCGTCTGCCTGGATGACTTTTTGATTTTCCCGGAAGACCCTGACCAATGCTTATCACACATCTGGGCAGCTTTGGAAAGGTGCATCAACATGTTCTTTATTCTAAGTTGGAAAATTTGCCTTTTACCAAACCTCCACTGAGTTTCTTTGATTTATTTTATCCCCCAGCGGTCTTAAAATGGACACCTGGAAAGTTCAGGCCTTCCTGATTTGGAAGGCCCCTCAGAACATCAAGGAACTCCAAGGATTCCTGGTGTTCACCAATTTCTACTGGCAGCTTATTGTCAACTTTGCTTAGGTGGTGGCCCATCTCACCACTGGAAAACAGTCCAGTTTTACTGATCTGTGGAAGCCCAATTAGCCTTTGAGTATGTAAAGGTAGGCCTTTACCTCTGCCCCTCTGCTAGTCCATGCAGATCCAGTATTGCCCTTTGTAGTGGAAACATATGTCTCTAGCACTTTGATAGGTGCAGTGCTTTCTCAATTGCAATGCCCAGAATAGACTCTGCATCTTCTTTTCCTGCAAAATCACCCCAATGGAACAAACTTACATGATCTGTGGCAAAGAGCTCTTGACCATCAGTGTGGCTTTGTGGGGAGTGATACTATTACCTTGAAGAGATGTTCCACAAGGTACAGGTTCTTACTGACCACAAGAATTCAGAGTATTTCTGAAAGGCTAAGGAAATCTTATCAGAGGCATCTTTAGTGGGAACTCTTCTCTCAAATTAGGTTTCTAATAACATACTAGCCTGGGCCTGGAAATGGGAAGGCATATGCCCTTTTCTGGTGAGCTGAGCATGAAACACATTCATCACAAGAGCTACAAAAACCCAGCCTTATTTTGAAGCCATCTAATTTCATAGGTGCTACATTGCCAACACACCTGCTCTCCATGCTTCATGCTGCTACCTAAGAGAAAATATCACCAGAAGAGTAAACTGTCCTCATGCAAGAACCACACAGGACCAGGATGGGGCCACATTCACCCTAGGATTGGCTAGATTAATTGTCCTTTGCCTAAACTATAACTCCCCCCCTAGCAGGGCCCCCTAGAACAGAGAGTGCCTTATCTCCTGCTACTTTTGGTGGCTTTGACTGTGCAAGACTGTGAAGGTCTTTATCCAATCTTGCAAAGTTTGTGCCCACACCAACACCCTCAGAAGATTTGCAGACTCCCAATCCCTCCAAACCTTGTCTATGGTCTGCTGTCTCCTTGGATTTCATCATAGAGCTGTCAGTCTCAAATGGTAGCTCTACAATCCTGGCCGCAACAAGACAACTCACAAAAATTACCCACTTCATCCCATGGCAGGGCCTACTCTTAGTGAAAGATACAGCCTGGACATGGTTGAACCACTGGTATGCCACCATGTCCCCTCAGATTGCATTGTTTCAGATCATGGGGCCGATTCATCCCTTGATTTTGGCATGAAGTCCTTCACCTATTGACAATCTATGCGTATCTCATTTCAATCAACCAGTTGCAGACAAATGGTCAGGTTTAGAAGACCATCCAGGTCTTAGAACAATAATTTCACTGTTACCTTAAGTTTCAACAAGATAATTGAGCCTCTTTCCTAACACTTGCAGAATTCTCATACAACAACTCCCAGCCTGTCTCATCTGAGCAAGGACCTTTATCCAATTAGGCCCCAACCCTGGTTGCATCATGCCTTAAGCACGCACTCTGATAACCCTGTGGCAACAAAATAGGTATGCCATAGCCAGGAAATCTAGGGACAATTAAAGCAACAAGTAGAAAGGGGAAAAGGGGTCCATAAATAGGCTCTGGCTGAAGGTGCTGGTTCTTCTTCTATCTACTCTGTGCAGCAGAAAGTGTGGCTGTTGACTGAACACATCCATATGGACCGGCAGTCATGGAAACTGGATCACCATTTCCTTGGATCCTTCCTCATAACTCAACAAATAAACAGAGTATCCTTTGAATTAACTGCCCCAGATGCTGAAAATCTAAGCCAATCATAGAGAATTATTTCCTGTACCACATCCAACCTCCACAACCCCTGCTAATCTAGGGACACAAATAGTATATAGTCCATGAGATCTTAGATTCAAAGTAGAGAGGGGAAAGTTGTACACCTTGATAATTGCGATATGGGCCCTTTGCAAAAATTGCATGAGAGCCAGGAGAAAATATCTGTGTCCCTGAACTGCTGAAAAAAATCCATGAAGACCACCCTGGGAATCCTGGACCAGCACCCTCAGAGACTGCCATTGGGGAGGGCTATGTTAGGCCACAGCCTTGAACCTGGCCAGGCCCTTGGCCTAATCAGCACAGTTGCTACCCCACAGTTGGTCACCCAGGCTGGTTAAGGCTGTCCTGAAGTTACCAGCAGGGTACAGCCTGATGCTCACTCACTGGTAGTCCAGTGGCTGGCTGGAATCAGCTGACCCTCCAGGTTCCACATATAAACCCCTGACCCAGACCAGGAAATGTCCAGGCAGCAGAGCTTAAGCTTATCACAGGCTGCCTCCCTGTTTCCTTTGGCTGATGCTCTGAATCCACTCTCTGCCTGATCTGGCTTCTCCACTCACATTGCTCTCTACCTGATCCCCCAGCATCCTGACTTGATCTGCTTGTAGACCACAGGGTCTTGGAGGGTGCTTGGATTACCCTCCTAGCTTCCTGACTTGACTCGTCCCTGGAATCTTCTTGATCCTCCTGACCCTAGTCAGCTAGTCACAAACACAGAAATGCTTGTCTTGGAGAAATTTAGGTGAATGAAGGGAAGAAAAAACCTTGAATGTGATAGCTTAAAACAGATGGAGGTGGTACCATGAGGAAAATCATTACAGAGGTAGTGAAAGATGTGTGCAATTAATTATTGACGCAAAAGGTAGGAAAAAATGGAATAGAGGAAAAGTAATGGGAGAGAAGAATGAGAAACCAAACTCTATGGGTTTCTCCATCACACAGGAGGGCTGTGCTGAAGGCATTGTATAGAGAGAACAATTAAAGAAGTAGGATTGTAACTAGAAAAGGAGAAAAACAGAAAAATGAATGGCTGACTTTATTTTTGAAAATTGCAGCATAGTATTACTTAGGGCAGGGCCTGTCTTTGGATACAGCACTCACCAGAATGGGTGATGACCTGGGCTTAGAGTCCCAAGGACCTCCTGAAATGCAAATCATAAAAAAAGTAATCTCTATGTTGAGGAATCTCTTGCAGCTTTGTACATCTTGAAGTATTGTTCTAAAAAGACTGAGCTACAAGTGGCACTGTTGTCACATTTGTTCAGAATATTAATTTATGATATGATCTCAAACAGAATGAAAAAAATGCTGCAATTATAGAGGTATTGTATTTTTTTTGTCCAGGAAAAAGGAACCATAATAGTTTTGTTTGCATATTTTCAGAATTGTGATGAAAGGAGCTGAATGATTTCATGACAATGAATTCTCATTGAAAAACAATAAACTTCATTGATTTATAATTGCCCATACTTCTTCTGATAGTACCTTTCATTCTGATTTTGTCAGTGCATTTGTTTTTCATTTTTGGCTTTTCTTCAATTCCAATTTTGTATAGGCCTCAGCCGGTAAAATTGGCAGAATTCCTTTGGCAGCAATGGAGCTTTGTTGGTTTACACATGCTGAGGATCTGATCCGAGTTTCCTTTCTGTTAGCGGACAGCAAGCAGCCAGTTATAGTATACCTAATATCTTCTCTTCTCAGTAAAACCAATAGTCCAAATAATTTTTGAGTTAAAAAAAAATATTTCTCACATGCAAAAAGTAATTTAAATACTATTATTGGGTCATGGAGAGCTTTCTGGTTTTATTCTGTAACTAGTTATGTGGGCAGAACAAAGGGAGTCATAATATTGGCAGGGATTTTCTTAGCAAAGGGCTCCATTTGTTTCTTATTTTTATCCATGGAAAGTGTAAGTTAGGGAGTTTAACACTGGTTAATATACGAGCAACAACATATAGAAAAATAGGGATATTGCCTGTGTCCAGCTGGGGTATCCAGGTCCATGATGTCTGGAAATAGTGCAGGTGGCTCAGCAGGACGTGGGAAGAAATTAAATGTGACATAACCAGAGTTTTAATGATCAGAAGAAATGAATGTCCATGAATATGTACTATATGTGAGGAAATTACTTTTTTGTGACTTGAAACACTGTCAAGACTGATGAAAGCTACCAGTTACTCTTTGGCTTAGTTGTCTTGAGTATAAATGAAAATGAATCAAATTTGTGTAATACTTATAATTATAAAAGCCAGGTTTCAGTTCAGCCACACTACCATTTGAGCTGAAAATTTTCATTGTGGGTGTCTTCCTCAGACTGCTGTGCAGTATGCATTTGTGTTTTGGTTATTGTAATTGCAGCCAAATTGAATACAGTGACACAGAGACTATCCAACCCGGTTTTGCTAAGTAATAAACCTTTGAAAAATCAGTTTGCATTTGCTCAGGAAAGACTGTAGTCTTTTAATGGTAAAATCTCTGATGAGTCCACCACCACTGAGGGTACTCTATCTTCTCATATTTTCTAATGTTAACAACACCCATCTACATAAAAAAAAAAAAACCAAGATCCTGGACAGGTATACATTTGAAGCACTCCACATCTTTGAAGCATTCCAAACAATGAGTATATAGACATTCATGGACAATGTAAGAATTAAAAAAAGGCTGTAGTACTTAAAAAACAAAACAAAAAAAAAATCCTCAAGCATTTAAGACCAACTTTGAAGTTTTTCCTTTTGAATTCCTTCCTGAAACATGTGTACACTCTACAAAACAGAACAAGGGTGTGGCATAGTCTTCCAGTATCTCACAGTCTTCTGCTCCCCTGCCCTCTGACAGTGCAGTGGGGGCAAGGTCAGTGCAGAGCTGGGCAGACAGTCAAGGAGTATTTTCCTATGTGCACAACTCTCCTTAGCAATTTCTAGACCCTAAGAACATCTACATATGTGACTGACACCTATTCAGATGCGTTCTAATTAGAACACGTCAGAGCAGCCTTGAGTAAATAGCACGCTCAAGAAGCTTCAGCATCTTGTATTTTCACTGTCCCTGCACTTCAAAATGGTGGGGGGGGTTGCTTTAACTAGACCTTGTTCTATGAGCTTGAGTTAAAGCACACCTACTGCCATTTTAAAGCAAGGGATGCTAAATGCAGGAGATGCTGTGGGTGCTTTAATTAGAGCGGCTCCCATAAGCTGCTCTAATTAAAGCACCCTCCCCCATCACCGTGGAGTATGTGTAAAGATGCCCTAAGAGGCATTCAAGGAATTCTTTTCTCCAGCCCCAGGACTGGTGTGTAGGAATCCCAACATTCCTCCCTGCCTCTACAATACAGAGGCCAGAGGCTCACCGGACAGGACAATGTATACAGTCTAGTTGCCTTTCATGCCAGGCCATCAGTGCCACTCAAGGATCAAGGTGCTAACCAGGATTGGGAGGAACAAGTAGATTCCAGGGACAAGCCAGAATCTATAAGATGCCTAAACCTAAGTGGTTCCCATAAATGCTCTTTCTCACCCTAAGAAATTACTAACAAAACTACATTAAACCAGCATTATTGAGGTTGTAGAGTCAAGCACACAAAACTCAAGAAGGGCCAGAATCTGAAATCTGGAATTCACCCTCCTTTCTACACATTGCAGCTGAATAATAATACGCTACAGTATAAGAGATCTTTAATCATGTGATCATGCAGTACTTTTGGTATTGAATGTATATTACCAGGCTTTATATAGTGCACACTATTTAAACCCTGTTCTGAAGACATAAAAATCAGCTGCCTCATGGGATTTTCTATGCAAATTATATTTGTGGCATCCTTTTGCCTGACAATTGATTAATTATTTAATGTACTGATTAACATTACAAAACATTTATGAAGTAAGGGGATGGTAATAATCCCTTTTTATAGGTAAGGAGCTAAGCCACGGAAAGAGAAAAGTAAAAAGGTGTCCACTATTGTTGAGACACCTAAGACCATATTCTGCAGAGTACATAGCATTAAATAGAACTTTATTGTCAAACAGTTTCTATTGACTTCAGTGGCAGCTGTAAGTGATCAGCCCCTCTCAAATCAGACCCTACCATTTCAAGTCAGGCATGGAAAAAATGGAGAAGCATACAACTAGTGATTACTGGTGTAAAGTATGTTTTAAGAGCCAGATCCAAATTATTCTCACAGATGCCTAAATAGAGCTTAAGCACAGTTTAAAAGCTGGAGTTGCAAAATATGATCCAGACTGCACCTGTTCCATCATCCTCAAAACTACTTAAGAGGCTATGCTCTGAGCTTGGTCCTGAAAAGATCCTCCTTCCCTTATGCAATCAAGGCTTTCTTTTCACTTGTGAGACCTTTACAAAATGATATTTTAATGTATATTCAATATTTTGATGTCAAACTGCCCAAAAGTAGATGTATGGGTTTGCAGGAGATTGTTTGTTTTAAAGTTGAGTTTAATCTAGAGGTTTTTCCCCAAACCCTTAGATTTTGGAAACCCTGAATCATGAATTGACCCAGGATTTTGAAAAGGTGGGTGCAAGTTATGTGGCACATCATTAGATATGACACAATACAATCAAGTTAAAAAGAAACTAGAAGATTTACTAATAAGCTAGTATTATAGCCTAGTGCTATATTATTCAGTTTAAGAGCAAAAGCAAAAAAAATGTTACTACATTATATATTATATATTAAAAATTGCAACAAACTAGGGCAAAAATAATTAAAAGATGTTTTATTAATCCTTAAATCATTAAAATTAAATGGATATCTCTTTCAGATTCATAAAACAGTATCTAGCCCAGGGGTAGGCAACATTTTTGACTGGAGTGCCAAAAAACCCACAATATCTACTGTAAGATGCTGGAGTGCTGGCATGCCAGAAAAACAAAACCAGGGTGGAAGATGCATGGCAGGACACACTGCATATTAATATAGTTACTAATCATAAATGTTTTCTCTTTTTTACAGTAAATACCAGGTTTTCTAAAAATTCTAAACCTGGTGACATTAAATAAAACTTCATATACTACCTTTGTTCTTGTGTATTCTTTTCTGTTAAGCATGTTGTGATAGGAGAGAGAAAGAAGAGAAATAGAGGAGAGAGGAAAAAAGGAGGAGAGAGAGAAGAGAAAGAAAAGAATAAAAGAAAAAAGCGAGAAATAGAGAAGAAAAGAAAAAAAAGGAAGAGGGAAAGAAAAAAGAAAAAAGAGAGGGGAAAAAAGAAGAGAAACAAAAACATGAGAAAGAAAAGAGAAAAAAGAGAGAGAGAAGGAGAAGAAAAAGAGGATACAAAAAAGGGGTGAAAGAAAGGAAGGAAAGAGAGAGAGGGTATATCACTCACTGCCCACATCTCCTACTGCTACCAACTGTGGCTTGGGCCAAGGTAGTGTCCAGCAGAGGGAGGCAGCAGCACCCCAGCAGCAGCTTCCAGGGTCAGGGAGTTCAGTCCTCCGTGAGGGTCCAAAAGCAGGGGAAGCCTGGGCCCATGGCTGGGAGGGAGGGCCCAGGCAGGGTGAGGGCAGCACCAGGGTGCTGAGTGCTGGGGCCAGGCACTCAGGGCAGGGTCCTGACAATGTGTGGAGAAGCAGGCACAGGGGGAGGCTCTGCAGGCAGGCTGACACAACCGGGCCCTTGGGAAGGTGGCAGCTGGAGGAGAGATGGGGCTGGACAGGAAGTGTGGGCTGCCCTGGGGCTGCACTGGCTCAGGCTATGGTGGGTGGGTGTGGAGCGTCCAGTAGCACCTGAGGTCGGGTCCAGCCTACAACAAGACTCCACTTGGCTGGGGCAGGACACCGGGCTTCGGGGGCTCTGGGCTCAGCCTCCCTGCTCACCAGGCACATCAGGAGTGGGACAGAGCCATCTGTGGTGCAAAAGCCTGGCTGAAAGAGCTCCCTGGGCCCCAGGAATAGCCACTGTGGGTAGTGCTTGGGGCCAAGCTATCCAGGAGCCTCCAGTGCAGTGGCCTTCCACAGCACCTGCCCAGGCCCTAGCCTTGCCCATCCATGGCTCCCCTCCAGGGGCTGGGCAGGGCTGGACTGGAGGGCACTGCCCTGGGACAGGGGAAAGGGCCAGTAGAATGCAGACAGTGTCCTTATCTGTGTTCTCCTGACTCCCCCATGCCTGCCATGGCTCTGGGACCTATGGCTGCTTCAGAGAGCCTGGAGTAGCAACTTAAAAGTTCAAAAAAAGAGCAAAACAAATTTCTCACACCTCCTGGCATGCCAAGGAAAATATCTCTGTGTATCACTAATTGGCACGCATGCCAGGTCTTGGCTATCCCTGATCTAGTCTTCTTGAGCATCTTTGCAGTACAGCCAATGTTTCACTGAAAGTTATTTCCACTCTTGAGTTAATATTTTTAGTTAGAGTTAAAAACAGTCTTCAAGGCTGTGAAATAGGAGCTACATTACCAGGAGCAGCTAATAGACAGCAGAAATACATAAGAAAGAATAGCTTACTTAGTGGAACATAAAGACCATTAAAAAGGAGAAAGGCTTGTTAACACCTGTGGAATGAAGAGTTTAGAAGGAATCAGTTGGAGTATAAATGAGCCATGAAGTCAGTTGATTCTGTTAGTTCTGTCTGAATAGAAATGCTTCTGCCATTGCCAAGCAATTGTTTTAAAACTTTGGGTGGACCAGAAATCAAAGCTGGGTGTGACTGCACCACTGCAATACCCTTGGATCTGCCCCTGCCCTGAATCGCCCCACCCTGTGATAATCCAGCAGACATTCAGTTTGAATTTTGCTGGAATGGGTTGGACAAGGGATCTTTGAACACAAGATGTTTTGAATGAAACATTTTAGACTCAGTGAACTGGGTGAAACAACAGCTCTGTTTAAGAATGACAAAACTCAAAGAAGTTTGGATTCTGATGATGATAAAATTTTACTGAAATGAATGTTTGCACAGAAAGTGAACTCACTGAGAAGTGAAGGAAATGAATTGTTAAGAAAATAATAGCAAGATAATGATAAATACAAGTTAATGTTGCTTATAGTCCATGAAGCATTATAATAATGAACAATTCTCTTCATTTAGGCTTTTTTTCCCCATGACAATTTAAGATGCTTTGTTCTCTTCTTTTGAGATTTTTTTTTTCCCTGTGTCATCCACAGAATATTTCTTACTTGTTGAGTTTATTTTAAAAAGTGTTTGGTTCAAAATAAATAGCCATAATAACATTAAGAATAATGGCAGATAGAAGAAATGTGGAAAAACACCATCCTTCAAGTCTTTTTCAGTGAACATAAAATTTAAAGCTCCATAGTTGTTTTTCAATCTCCTTTACAACATGGCCATTGAGAAACAGTTATAGCCCATGATACTAAATTTTAATTTTAATTTACAAATTACCTGGATACTATATTAATCATTCTTTTCTTGATATCTTTTAACTTATTTTTTTGCCTTTTCCAAGGTCACATGCCTCACTCATGTAGAAGGCAGGCTGCCTTCTGCCTGGTTTCAGACTAAGAGGGCTAACTACCTCTCGTGCTTGTCCTCGATGCCTAGCAGCATTCTTTCCTTGTATAAGTTGATATCATGAAGAGCTGAATGACTCCAGTGAGGGGCTCAAGGCCCTTTGCTGCCATTCATTGCATTAGTTGTTGATCGTGCATGGCATCCTGCAGGAGGCTCTCAGAACCTCACAGCTTGAAATTGTGTTTCTCTGTTGAAACGTTGAAAGTTTTTCCTCTCCAAATCCAGTGTTTTAATTCTGTCTATGTCTTTGGGCCTACACAAATGTTTATGTTCTCTCCCCTCCCCTCTCCCCTCCAAAGCAGAAAACACTTCTGGTTGAGGTGAGTGACTCTGCTAACTCAGTGAAGGAACCATATAGAAAATACTAAGTTAGAATATGAAGGGTTAACCTGGCATTGCAGAGACTTTAATCTAGCTGGATCATTGCCTTGAGTATTCAAAAGGGCAAACAATTTTAGCTTTCTGCTATTATTATATGAGCTGTATCCAATGAGTAATGATTTGTTCTCTTGCAGTTTCACTTGTCCCCTCTCCTTTCTCGTCTTTCACATATTTGGGGTCTTCAGAGTAAAAGAAAAAATGAATTCTGTCTGGTACTGGTGTAAATTTGTTGATGGAATTTGACAAAAAATACTCTTGTCTTCTGACCAGACATTTGTGGATAGTATTAATCTATTACCTACATTCCTGTCTAATGTGTATGGGTACCCTTGTGATGAGCTTTCAGAAGAGAGAATTCAAATAAAACGTGGGATCTCCATGCTGCAGGAAACAGAGAAAAATGCATGTCAAAGTGGATATTCAAAGTATTCTCAGCATAACAGGAGAATGTACCAATGACAGAACAAGACCTGGGCAATATTCTGCAGTCCAAATCAGTGCATTTTGGATTCATCAAAATATTTAATAATTTTAGGTTGAATTCACTAAATTGATTCAATCAAAAAATCAATTTACCCCCACCACTTACTGGCACAGAGTCTGGGTCCAGCTCCCTGTGGTGGTAAGTGGGGACTGCCCAAATCTCTGAAGCTCTCTGAATCTTTTCCAAATTGATTTGGAGAGCTTCAAATTGATTCAAACCATTTTATTGGTCTCCTGATTCGATTCAGATTTGGAGATTCAGCTGCCAAATTGGGCCAAATCTCCTCCAAATCGAATCAGCACCCAAAGTGTCATACAGACCTACTCAATAGCTTAGTCAAACTAAATATTTGATACTTTTTTTTATACACATGTATTACATATATATGAAGTGACCCCAAACTTTATATTATATATAAAGTTGTATTTTATATATATTGGAATGAGATCTATTTATAGTCTATATAAATTTGGGGTCACTCCATATATATGTAATGCATATGAATTAAAAAAAAGTATCAAATATTTACACAGCTCTGAACCAAGTCTAAGTAATGTTAATTGTTTATATTGTCATAGTGTCTGAAATCCTCAGTCATGGAACAGGACCTCACTGTGTTTAGTAGTGCACAAATACAAAACAAAAAGAACTTCACCTGAATGGGTTTATAATCTAGTGTAGCAGTGATTTCATTGTTCCTGATACAGGAGACCAGGGGTGTTTTTAAGTGTTTATTAATTTTCTGTAATAGTTGTGCTAGATATACTTATTTTCACTCTAAAGTATTTTTCAGGATTTTTTATTCTGAGTTTGATTCAGTGTTCTGGTATAAGTACATCTTACTTGATACATTCGAGTTAAGAATATCCAAGCTGACACTTTAAAGTATTTTAGAGTGTTTAATTTTCACAAAGACCAGACTTGCTTGTAGGATGTAATCTGAAAGAGCTCCATACTGTGTTAAATGTATATGCCTTTGAATGAAAAGGAGATTTAAGCCCTTAGGACTCTGTACTTGTGCTTGCCAGCCAATATTATCTTTGTGAGCAAGAGGAACTTTGACATATTATTGATAGTATTGGCTCACCTTTTTTTTTTCCTTGGCAGTGCTTACTTTGCATGGGTCAAAAGAGTCTGTTAATTTATATACTCACTATAATTAACTTCATACTTCATATATCTTCTTTTAAATGCTGACATTCTGTAGAAATAGCATTTAAAATAATGCTGTCATAACTCTGGGGATGCTGTGGTCAGCAGGCAAGCAGTTAATTATAGTTCTCATTTCAGCCCTCATTTCATTTATTATTATTTAGTAGTACTTTCATTTTTGGCTTTGGCTAATATACAGAATAAATGGAAATGCATTAATTGTGTATTTTGCTTTGGCCTGTTTGCTGTTAAATCAGAGAGAGAAAATTTCACCCCCCACCCACACACACAGTTATATATATATTCACAGTCTGGGGGGAGAGGGGAGGACCTGTATTTTTCCATCTTTGATTTAACAGAAAACAGGCCAAAGCAAAGTGTACAATTACTTACATACTTTTCAGACTTATGCAAATGTAGGCAGCTCTCACTGTATCCTTACACTTGAGTTAGATGTTCCTAGACATACAGTTCTCTTTTTTGTCTTTTAAATTATTGCTGAGACTGTCCACGTGCTATCCTTTTTTTGTCTATTTCTTCACATCCTGCTGTGAATAAAGATCATCTCACACATTAGGAGATTATGACATGCAGATCCTTTTTATTCACTCATTGCATATTTACCTACCTATGGCTCATTATTTATATTGTGACTCAGTGTAAAGTTCATCCACATGATATTATTTTCGTTTTCTGATTGGTTGATTGAGCTTACATGGAAAGAAGAGCCATATAAAAGACAAGGCTTTAATTTCAGGGAGACTGTGGCTTAGAGGAGACATATTTTAAAGAGAGAATAAATAAAATGCATAGGTAATAAGCAAGGCTTGTGCAATTTAGGACATCTTAATACTTTTTTTTCTTTTTAATTTAGAAAAGACACTGTGTTTTACTGTTTTTACCCTCCTAACTTAAAATACTTAAATTCCTTCCCGTATGTTCTTCAGGAATGATTGAGGTAAGTAATGTTTTCTGCTTTCAAAAGTGACAAGCACTTGTGGGAGTTTTAAGGCGTTGGTGCCCAGCTTCATAGGCTTAATTAAGGTTACTTAACCAGTTGCCCAGTCAAGTGTCTGTAAGGTCCCTGATCAATATTTTCATATGCACTGCTATGAAGATGACAAAACCTTGGCAATGGTTCAGTGATCTGAGTGCCAGGAGTGCCACGCATTTTTAAGTACTCATCTGGAGTGCTGAGCTGCATCAAAGTATGGTCTTTTATTCTTAAACTAGAAGGTCTTTGGAACAGGGATTGTCATTTTGCCCTGTGCTTCCACAACACCTCATGTGATAAGGCCATGATCTCTGGCTGGACCATAGGCTCTACTAGAATGCGAATAATAGTGCGTGTTTATAAGCAACTTCTGGGAATGGAGGGGGGCATGTTTTAATTAGAGCAGCTCTAAGAGCTGCTCCAATTAAAGTGCCCGAAGCATCTTATGCTTTAGTTAAAGTACCCCACCACCATTTTTCAGCACGGGATGCTGATACCTGAGATGCTAGAGTCTGTTGGAGTGTGGTAATTACCACACTCCAGCAGACTCGATTAATTGAGTATGCTCTGACTCACTGTAATTACATTAGCAATGAGGTAGGTCTGATGTGCTGTAATTACAGGTTGTCAGAGCAGCCTCACTGCTTGTGTATAGGCACCCAATAGTTTTAAGGGAAATAGTGCAATCTTTTAAGGAGAGTGGTCTTCCATGAAGGAAAAAAAGTATATTAACTCATAAGAATGAATTTGTCCATATCTTCCCTAAAAAAATGGACGAAGACATATGGTGTTGAAGTACATTTGATATTCAAAGGTCTTTTAGTATATTTTTATACAGATAAAGAAAGCAAAATTAAAGAAAATTATTTTTAGACTCATTTATTAGGATTTCCTAAAGTTCAACATAATCAATTAGTAGATTAGTGGTTTAATTTAAAGTTCTCCTCTTGATTTTTTTTTTAATTAACATGGTTCCCATTAGTTGAATGAATGAATAAAGATTAATGAGCCCTAGTAAATATGTTAATTATACTCATAGAATGGAATTGCCTTATGATGAAACCTTCATAAATATATGTTTATGAATTGTCAACAATATGCTCTAATCACTATGATGAATCTAGACCTAGGTACAGGCCTTACACTTATCGTGTGATAAACATGCAGAACAGATGCTCATGGCACATAGAGCACTTTAAAAATGGCAGATCTCATTCTAATTTAGCCCTGAATGGATGTGATATCAGACCAAAGTGCTTTACATTAGAGCACTTCATTGAACGTCCGTTCCAAATGCCATCACAAGTCAAGGTAGGTTTGTATCATGCTGGCATGTTCTGCCTGCATCCCAGGTGACTTTACAGCCTCCATCCCTCTCTCTCCACACACAGAGGTGTGCTGGAACTAAGCTCACTTGGTTGCTCCAAGCCGTGAGCCACTGGCGGGGGGGACAGGAATGTCTATATTTCTGTATTTTTCTAGCATTATGCAATGTTCCTAGGCAGGGCAAGGGCACACCATAGATGGAAGGAAAGGGCACCTTGGCAAGCATCAGGGCAGAGCAGGAGAGTCAGAGCAAACAAGTGGCAGCTGCAGGCTGCTATGCCCTGTGTGCATGGGGTAAGGCAGGTCCATGGTGTGGCTCTCTGCAAGGAGGAAGACTGGGGCAGAGGGGTGTTTGTATGTGTGCATCTCCAGCCTGGTTCTGAGTGGGTCCATGGTGATGGCGGGACATGGGGAGCATAACTGATGCTGCCACTGGCTCTCTGCAGGGAGTCAGGGCAGACCTATTTCTTCCTTGTCATCTTATAACCAGCTGGTTTTTAATCCATTCAGTATAGGAGCTAAGGGCACCTACAGATGTACAGAGGCTGCTCCAAAACATTGTAATTACAGTGCATTGGAGCATGGACTCCAGCATCTCACGCATCAGCATCCCTATGCTGAAAAATGGTGATGGGGACACTTTCACTAAAGCTGGTTCAACAAGCTTTAGTTAAAGAACCCCGCCACCATTTTTCAGTTTGGGGACACTGATACACATGATGCTTTGGGTGCTTTAATTAGAGTGTCTCTTGGAGCACATCTATAAATACCCAAGACGGGGACTAGGTACAGAAATTCAAAAACCCTGAGGCAAAATGGATCCAAGTTATGTGACTTTCTGTAAGCAGTGTATTTTAGACTGGTAGTGAACAGAACACGCATTCACTTTTAGGTGGGGAGGGGGGGTGCAAAGCTTAGACCAGGTCCTGCCCTTTTTAAACCAGTCTGTGTGATGAACTTCTGCTCTGTTATGGGTATAGACCAGTTTCTGGTCATGTATACCAGTAAAAGTGTAATGTCTGGACCTGGTCAGGGAGTGCAACCACTTTGTCACAATCTGCTGCTTGCTTCCAGCCAAAACTGAAACTCACCTGTGTGTGTGTGTGTGTGTGTGTGTGTGTGTGTCCATCCATCTAGCCTGGCCCTGAGCAGTCCTGCCCTTCACCCCTCCCCTCCACACCCTCAATCCATGGTAGATCCAGGCAAGACAGGCACCCCAAGCCCCCATCGCAGCCCAGGGAGATGCCTGTGCCCAGCTTGCCCCCACTGGTACTCAGCACATGGGCACCCTTACCTGGATCCCAGCTTCCAAGTGTCCCCAGCCTGGCCTGGAGGTCCCACTCAGCCCTGGTACTCTGTGATTCCTGTTGCTGACAGGGCACTGAAGGGGACTGTTCCCGAGGCAGCCAATTGGGGTGGTTTGTCCATTTAGCTACACTCAAGAGTCTCTGGCAGTCTGGGGAGCCCACAGGGCAAGGTGGGAGGCAAATGAGAGCACTCCCAAGCTGCTGGCTTCAGCCAGTGCAGGCAGCTTCTGACCCCTCCCCACCAAATAATGAATGTCTGGATTGCTTGCTCCTGACATAAACTAGGGTGCTTTGAGTAAGCACAATACTTAGAGTGCTTCCACATTGGGCTTTTTGAACATCTGTACTTAGCCTTGTTTCTGCCATCTACAGCATATGTTTTTGAGGGAATAAACATGCCAGTTGACATCTAGTCAAGATGACTGTGAATGAGTTCTTAAATATAGATTGTCACTATTTTGGTCAGTAATGTTTTTCAATACTCAGTGATGATTCCTCCTATTGCTATGTATCTCATGCTTCTAGGAGTTCCTGGTATGTACTTAGGAAGGGGAATTCGAAGAGGAAGTCCTGTCATTATAGGAATGCTCAAGTGTATATAAAATGATGTAGAAAATATTCATTGCTGGCAAAAAGTGTCAGTGTTGAAACTTGTGTTTTCAGTCTTTTTTTTTTCTTACATAGAAACCAAAGAGAAAATGCTAAAACTATGAGCCAGCATGTAAATAAAGATTAATATTAATAGTGACTGCAATAGTATTCTATACCAGTGAGACCTGGCCAACTTTACTAAAACTCTGTCAGAGTCAAAATTTGAATTATGCAGCCCTCAACTTTCAGGGGTATTCATAACTAAGAATCTTTTTTACTACTTTTTACTTTTAAGTGTCATATTGTTTACATTTCATCATTGTATAAAGTGAATAATTAATTTTCATCCCAAGTTTTTATTTCTTGCCCATGGTTTCTTATCTTAGCAGCCAAGAGCAAAATTATGTTGATCTGGAGAGAATAGAAAGTCAAATTTCTAGAGTGCCATAAAGCATAAGGGTGACTTTCTGCCACTAATGGATTTGTTTATTTTTCTGTATGCTGATGTTAATTGTTGAACTACAGAAGGGGCTGTCATTTTGCTTGGGACTTAAAAACCAATCCTTTGCAGCTCTAAAAAGTAAAGTTAGCATTTTTATTTTATGTTCTTAATGTACTGGCTGACATATATGTTCAATAGTGCCTCCTACTTAACAGAATATCAGATCATCTTATGAGGTTCCTTTATAGAAGGAATATGCTATAATTCTAGTTCAAGCATTGGTACAGAAATTTTTCTTTAGTGTAAAATCCACCTTTTCTAAGAGCTAAAAGTCCTATGATCTGATACCAGTGCCAACTGTATGTAGTTTAGATTTTGAAAATAATCCAGTTTTTGTAGCTTCAGACTTATTATTGCATGATTTTTACAGAGCTCTATTTTTACCCTGTTAAAAGCAGTATTGTGGAGGTTGTTACTTGTGTGAAACTTTAAATAAAAAAACCAATAGCACACTTATTTGTTTGTGTGTGAGCTTCTTGGTGATAGTTATCCAAGGCAGAAACCATAAGTATTTTCTCCCCTTTAAAGGCATCTATTCATATGACAGATTGCTGCTCCAATGCGTGCTAATTAGCACATGCCAGAGCATGCGAATCTGCTGGAGCATGATAATTAACATGCTCCAGCAGCCTCCACATCACGTGTATTCAGAGATTCTGAGTCTCAAAATGGTGGCAGAGGTGCTTTAACTAAAGCTTGTTGAATGAGCTTTAAAATGCCCCTGCCACCACTTTGAAGCTCGGGACACTGAATACACATGATGCTGTGGGTGCTGAGAGCCACTTTAATTGAAGTGCCCCTGGAGCATGTTTATAGATGCCCTCAGTTACCTCCTCTGAGGCAAATAGGACTCGTGCGGACTACACATGTCTGAAAAAAGAAAACTGAATAGACTATGTCACTGAAAACTGCACTAATGCTAGTGACTGATGATATTGCTAACAATAAAAAACAAAGTGTATAATGAAAATAAGGAAACGATCCATTTGTCAATCACTAGGACATTACTGAAGTTAGTAGTGAAATATTAACTACCGTTCTTCTCAGAATATCTACCTCTCAAGTGACTCTAGTATCTGGTTCTCTCAACTTGACTATGTTCAATACAGCAAGATGTGGAGGTTCCTTCCAGTGACATCCAGGTTGGAGAGTGCCTGTGATGTGAGTGGTGTCTCCTGGTGGTGACCTTCAGAGAGCAGAAAAGAGAGCTACAGGATGAGGTGTCAAGGCTGTGAAGCATCCACCACCATTAAGACTTCATCAGTTCCATGTTGGAGAAGACCTCTAGGACTATGGAGGAAGAACTGTCAGAGGTGGTGCTAGAGAAGAAAAAGGACATGGACTCCCAGGAAGGTGGAAGCTGGAAGCTTGTGATCACTGACATCAAACAGAAGTCTTCATCTCCACCTGTAGAGGTTTGCCTGAAGAAGATATGAAGCTCTAGCAATAGAGGAGGAGGAACATGTTCTGTTTGTTGAGGAGACCAGGCCAGGCACCCCAAGGTTGGGAAGATTAAGATCACTACCATGAAGTGGAAGTGATGGGTGGTGGTAGGTGGAAACTCCTTTCAGTGAGGGATGGAGGCATCCATCTGCTGGCCTAACCTGTTATTTCAGGTGTTCTGCTTGCCCAGAGCCTAGATTTGAGATGTCCCAGAGGGGTTACTGAGACTCATCTGGGCCTCTGACAGCTACCCCATCTTGTTCATCCATGTGCACACCAATGATACTGCCAGGGGAGACCCAGAGCAGATAAGAAGTGACTACAGGCTCTGGGTGCAAGAGTGAAGGTGACCGGTGTTCAGGTGGTATTTCTCAATCCTTCTGGTCAAGGGGAAGGGACTGGGCAGGAATAGAGGCATCCTGCAGCTCAGTGCATGGCTGCATAAGTGGTGTTGCCAGCAGGCCTTCAAGTTTCTTCAACCATGGGAGGTTGTTCCAAAAGAAGGATTGCTAGGAAGAGATGGAATCCACCTGACACAGATGGAGAAGACCATCTTTTCAGACAGGCTTGCTAACCTAGTGAGGGTGGCTTTAAACTATGTTTCCTGGAAGTCAAAGAAAAAAGTCCTGAGGTAAGTGGGGAGTGAGTGACCTGGAGGAAGCACAAGCAGGAGGAGGCAATGGGGAGGCATTTTCATTCTTCTGAGAAAAAAGGGCAATCTGCTAGTTACCTCAGAGGCTGTACATGAATGCATGGAGTCTGGGAAATGAGCACAAGGAATTGGAAGTCCTCACATAGTCAGGGAACTATGATGTGATTGGAATAACAGAGATTGGTGGGATAGCTTACAAGACTGGAGTACTGTCATGGATAGGTACAAACTGTTCAGGAAGGACAGGAAAGGCAGAAGAAAAGAAGGAGTTGCACTTTATGTCAAAGACCTGTATGACTGATCATATCAGAAACTCTGTCTGAGATTATCTGTGGAAGGACTGTTCAATCTTCTGCTCTAGAGGGACCACAGAGGACAGAAAGTTGTTTTAAGCTGAAGGGCTAACCCCAATTCAGTATCCTCCCAAGAGACTGTTGAGCTGTGACCAGAGATTGTGATGACACATGGAAACCCCAAGTAACATAAACTCCAAACCAATGTAGGAACAACGAAATTATGTGAGGGGGCAGGAATTGGCCTGACACCATTTCCATCCATCAGTATTCTAATGCCAGCTAATACACTGGATGTGGCAAGGGTGGGGTACTCCCACGAAGAAACGAGGGTAGTGGACCTAGAGAATCACCTAGAGGGGAACTTGCTCCTAATTCAAATAAGATCAAGTCCTGGCAGGTAAGAGACAGAATCTACCAGGGTACCTGAGTGATGAGTTCTGGGTCCCACCCTGTCATTGCCAGGAAGCAGGGCATTGACCAAGAGGGGACTGAGGCTGTACAACACCAAGCCGTGGCATGCTGGGAGGTGGGGGGGGGGGGGGGGAAGAAAGAAGCAGCCCAGGGAGGGGACAGGCAGGGCACAGCAGCTGCATTTTACCATGGCAATGGGGCACTAAGGCAATTAGTAGGCACCTGCAAGCATCCCAGGTTAGCCTGCTGGAAGGAGGTAGGGTCCTGGAGGCATATAAGCCTGGGGCCTAAGCTGGCAACCTAGTCACCATAAGTTGCAGGGGTAGGAACTCCTGCCCAGGAGAGCTACCTGGGGATGCTAGACTGACTGCAATGCTGTCTGTGGTAACAGTGAGGCTCAGAGAACTCACCTGGAGCCCAGGGCTGGGATGTATGCTAGTATAATGGGTGAGGGAAGGTTTTCCTTGCAAAAGGGCAGAAGGCTACTTCCCCCATTGTTTGTTATAGCCCAGGGGCTTAGTATTTGTGTTTAAGTTACACCAGTGGTTTGGGTTGGGACTGTAAGGGGTGGTATATGGAGGTCCCATTAGTGCCCATGGAGTATGCGATTGCTTTGAGACCTGCCAGGGGCATGCTCAAAGCTCAAGTGAGGACTGAGCCTGGAGTGGAGGTTGACCCTGGAATGGGCAGAATGTGAGGCCACAGAGCCACACAGGGGCCAGGAGCCCAAAAGGGCTAGACCAGAGCTGGTGCCTTAAAGCCAGGTCCAACACAGTGGGCCTGGGCTAGAAGGCCTACTTGAGAGGAAAGGGGCAATGGCCAAGGAGAGTGAAGCCCAAACAGGAGAGCAACATTACAGTAAGACCTTTTAGGCTTGGGGTTTGGTGTAGGGAAGTGATGGAGCCACACAATTAGCCCTTAAGGCTATAGGTGCCCTGCAGTGGCACAATCTAGAGAAGCCCAGTGAGGGCCCTGGGAGCAGTGCAGTACAGACCAGTAGGGTTCTGGGGAACCATAGTGGAGTGTTCAGCTAGACAGGGACCAAGATAAAGGCTCATGGGCACCCTCCCTTTTAATCTTATTGCATCAAGGTATTGTGGGTAAAGCAGAAGGGATTGCACCCTAAGGGCATAGTTGCAGAGCCAATAAGGGACCTCATGGCTGCCCCTGGACCCCAACATGCTACAGAGATTTTTAAGACCTGACTAGACAAAGGCTTGGCTGGCATGATATATTTGGTTGTTCCTGCTTTGAGTAGGGAGTTGGACTAGATTACTACCTGAGATCCCTTCCATCCCTACTTTTCTGGGATTCTATGATTCCCTATTGATAGGTTTAGCCATAAGCTCAGCAACTAAGAAATTCAAATGATATTCTTCACATTATTGCCTTTTCCAAGATTCCAAATTAGCTTCTACTTTGCAATAGTCACTAATGCCATTGATGAGTTGCTGCTACTTTTGGAATGGAAGTTGAGAGTTGTTTAAGTGTGCCTTACACCATTTTACCAAATGAAGTGAAAACAGTGTCAGCCAAGCAGGAAGAATGTATGTAAACCAAATATAATTGCCCAGAAATATATTCAGGAAGTTGGAGTTAATGCCATTCATCTTCCAAAGGTGATGTAAAATCTAATTCAAGTGCTGGAGCGTCTCATGTATTAGTGTCCCTGTACTTCATTCAAGCTTTAGTTAAAATGCTCCGACGGCCATTTTGAAATGCGGGGACGCTAATACACAAGACACAGAGGCTGGCTGGAGCACGATAATTACCACACTCTGGCAGGCTCAATCAATCGAGTAATTTACTACAGTAATTACAGTGCATCTGAGCAGCCCCACAGCGTGTCTACAGGCACCCTGAAACACCATAAACAACTGGGATATGCACCTTACCATAAACCAAAATAACTTTCCAATGTAGACAAGCTCTGTGAGGTGCAGAGGTCAAGTAAAATATAAGGAAGGAGGTGGGGGGTGACTGGAACAAGCAGCCAATTGGAACAGAATTGTAAAATTTGTTTTATGAAACTTTAACTGTTCTTTGGACATTTGGAAGTGTCCTGGCTTTAGCTTCTTCTGTAGCTGCTTCCACCGTTGGGTCATTGTCTCGCTCCTCTTCCCGTAATGTGGTGAGGGGAGGGGGATTCTCATCCTGCTTCGAGAAACTGTAGAATGGTACAGGGGGATCCTGGAGGCAGATATGGCTTTGGTGTATTGCCTGCCTCACTACTACAGCATCCCTGCCTTGGTTACTTCTGCAGGGAGTCCTGCTGGCTGGCATTATCTTTGTGAGCCTTTCAGTATTATTTGCTTAGAGATTGTGCTCCATGGCATAGCTGAGGTAAAGTTTCTTGTATGATATATGCCTACCACACTTAACTACTGATTTCTTAGTTTACTTGTTCAATGTCCATGTTCCCTGATAAAATGTTATAGATGCATGCATTAAGAGATCTCTTGGTATTAAGTAACTGTTTAGAAACAGTGATTTATTTTAGCTACCGGTACTTTTTTCTGTAAACAGCTACTGTTACACAACGATGATTTGCATTAACAAATTGCTTTTTCAGCTTGAAAGTAATATCATTAATTACTGCTATAATTCTTTATATTGTTCTTCATTTTGTTCCTGATTGTTAATTACAATGTGAATGTTCTTGGTAGTACAAAGCTGTGGAAAAGTCTTTTATGGAAACTTCCTATTGAATTTAATTTTAAAAATATCTCTGTGGTGCTTGGTGTGTTTTTCTTTGTGTTTCTGTTGAACAATTTGTACAGAATAATAAAAGATAGTACCCCTGCTCTGGAATTCTGTAGCATATTTGAAAAAAAAAATCTCCATTTTACTAGATCTAGATAGGTTTACTAGATCAGGTAGGTTTTAATTTTTATATCACCCCATTAAATTGACCTCTTGATTTCATCTTTATCTAATTCTGTAAGACCTGTTCCATCAGTATAGCTTGCAGAAATTGTCATTGCAGGACTATCAAACTGACAATGAATGGAATGCTTTCTTCAGGCTTATGTTTATCTATCTACACCTTGACCCTTCCACAAAAGAAGATCCTTTGCAAAAGGAAAACGCAATCTGTTATGGGCCTCAAAGTGGTGCAGTGTACTAGTGAATGCCACAACATTTGTCTAATTAGCTGTAATTGATTTTTAAAAGCAAGAAAAGCAGCTTTGTTGCATAAAATGTCATTGACAATAGAGCTAAAATAAATTGTATTATTGAAATTGGAGTTAAGAGTGGTCACAAATATCAGGATAAATGTAACAGGGAGCACAGCCTCTCGAAGAGAGCTGGTATCTGCTTTTATGAAGTAATGCCAAATGAATAATAGTCTCAGGATTTTCAGAACAGTTTCCAACCAATAAGACTTTAGCTTGCCTTAGCGGGCCTTTTTCAGCCTGATAAAATTGTAACAGTTTTCCAAAATACGTGTACTCTTATATGCAGGTAAGTGAAGAGGAAAGGCATTTCCTCTATGAATCTCTTGTCATGTCAGATTACATTTTAGCCATTTGCTCTTACAGTGGCATAGGGCCGATAGTTAGGAACACTGCCAAACTGCCCTCTAGAGAGAGATTTCTGACTATAATAGAAATTCTGCACTTTGTAGCTGGAATAGAAATTTGAGGTTTGATCTTGCTCACATGTACATGGGCCCACGCAGACTATATTAAAAGGAAATTAACATCAGCAGTCTCTTCCATGCTGAGCTGTGAGGTTGCAAGAACAGTAAGGACATAAGGACATTTAAAGGGATACATAACTACTGTACTTCATAGCTGTCTTTAAGCTGCCCATTATTTCTCACACCAATTTTATTTCTACAACTCTAAAAAGAACGACTGTTTTCTGGGCAGGACTGTTATTTGTTGTTTAGTGTATTGCACTTACTTTAAAGGTTCTTGTATGGTATTAGTGCTATATGTTAATAACAGCAGCAGTACAGGGCTAGACTGAGCCATCAGGTACAATGCTGAGCAGTCTACCTCCCTGGGCAGAGTGCCTAGAAGGCATGATGACTCCATCACAATTCCTCCTGTGCTGTCCTCCTGCTGAGGACAAAAAGTAAAAGAAGATATTTCTTTCTGTTTCCAGATTTCCTCTCCCTGCAGTTCTTTATTTTGCTGTTGCTGTTGAAATGAAGGGAGGAGCCATGGATTTAACCTCTTTGCTCTGGGACAGACATTGCATAAACCAGTTTGAGTTCATTCAGTTAAGTCTGATACTAAATTCAACCAGGTTTATCTCAAACCAGTTGCAGCCATTTTGAAACTGGGTTTATGTGCACTGAACTTATGTTTTGTTACAGGTTTAAACCAGTTTCTGATCACTTAAACCAGTTTATGTGTAATGTCTGTCCCTAGCCTTTCTGGCTTATGTGATTAGGAGGTAAATATTGCCTAATTTTGTCACCGGTTGAGATCCTGCCTGACTGCAAGATGATGGAAATGGACCTTCCCTTTATTTTCTCTGTGGCTGTGAAAGAATGGGATTTTTTCCTGTCATCATTATAAAGTAGAACCCAGGTATTTCACAGGGTTAGGTTTCTCAGCCCCCATCACCTAGTCCGCCCCACACTGCCACCCTACTTCCTTTAAAGATATGGGTTTGTGAAATAACCAGGCAACCTCAGTACAGAGTGCCAGAAAGCAACTTCATGGCACTGCATTAGCTATTCACTGAGGCTTTTATTTCAAAGGGTGCTGCTTCCCTAATCAGGTGAAGATCACTGATGGACCCAAACAGCTATCTGCTCTTTGAAGTAAAAGCCTCAAGAAATAGTTGAGCATCCTTAATTTGGAAGCCCAACGTACATTTTGTGGGTTGCAAATCACCTAGATGTGAATGACCTAGGTTCTATTGTATATCCAGAGTTAACTTGTTTTCACAATTTATTGTTCAGCAGTTGGAGACTGAATAATGCTCTGCACTTAGTAGTTGCTATTATGACATCATACTTTCAAAAGCTTAATACATGGCTCAGCTTCTTAGAATCTTGCCCCTACATTTTTATATTTTCACTCATTCTTTTAAAATGATGAATTGAGCGTCATCAGATTTTTGCCCGTTCTTCCAGTACTTTCACTAAACAAAGACTAATAATTTGATTTCTTTGTTTTTGAGACAACCATTAGTAATTCTGATTTATGGCTTAATCCTAATATTTTGCTGTAGAATATAAAACAAGATTTGTATCCACATTTCGTTAAAGTATGGAGGGTATTAAGTCAGGAGTAGCACTTGAAACCCATCTCTAAACGGGAAGTGTATGCTTGAATTTTAAATCTGTTCTCTTTCTAGGGTATGGTTGAGTAAAGTGATTTCAAATTGTTTGCAAATTGCAGAATGTGATGATTTAGCACTGTGATGATTTGAACTGCCTAGTTTTGTTGTAAATCTCTTGTGTTGAGAGACAGCATATGGTCAGAGCATGTAAGCCATGAGCATGCATGAGAGCATTGGCTATTGAAAACAGTTGTACCTCAGCATTTTTATGATCAGAAAGGTAAACATCTATGCATGCTGGAAAAGAGTCAGTTAGGAGTCTGACTTCTCATTTTGTAACTTGAGAGAATCAGACGTTACTACCATAGGGACAAGTTTAAGAACATGAATTTCATTATTTAGTGAATGAGGAATAGTTTTGTGGGTTTTTAAACTTTAGTTAAGGTATTAAAAAGTTTGTATGTGAAATGGAAAATATTAAAATATTAAAAATATATTAATAGAGTTGGCTGATATTTAAAAGGATTTGAAAATTTTAGGTACTTCTGAAATCTCAGGTGTGTGAAATATGCTGTAATAAATGTAGTTAGCAGGCATAAAGTATAATCTAGAACAAATGTTAAACTATTATATTTTTTGAGCTGTGAAATTTGGTCACATTCATTTTGAGTTGTTTTTCTGATGATGGTTCTCTTTCCTGCTTCCCTGTTTTATCTAGCAATTACTTTTGTTATTTTCTAAACCACAGCAGCCTGTTTAGTTAGTTTTAAGAAGCCAGCCTTTGTTGTTGGGAGTTTCTTATATTATACTGTTTTTAACTGCATATCCAGTAAAGTAATGTTGCCACTCCTAAAGAATGAATCTGTAATAATATTATAGATAATTGATTTATGCTATATACTATAGTTTCCTGCTTCCCAAAATTAATTCTTGGTTCTAGAAGTTCCCCATAACATCTGATCTATGTCATCTAGAGAGAGAGAGGGAAAAAAAAAAAAGAGATGCCTGTTCTTGACATAAGAGAACCTTAGTAGAAATTAAATTTGCTTTGAAATTCACAAGTTGTCATGAAGATCTCTTTCCTCCAAGAGCTGAAAGACAAAGGTTTCAAGATTCCTAATAATGTACTTTCATTCCATCTGAATAATTCATTGGAGAGTAAATGGCTTACTTCTGGAACAGGTGACATGAGCAAGGTTAGTTATTTTTGACTATTTATTGTATTTCTCTGATGACACTTCAAAATATAATGAACTGTGTGGGGAAATGTTATTAGGAAACTATAATCCAAATATACTTCTCAGAATTTCAAACCCCAATGTACCAGTGAATGCCCCTAAAGCTATGAATGTGTGTAGGGGTAAATCCAGAGAGGGTTCAATGGTATGGCTGTAACCCCCTTCGTGACCCCACCTGCTGCTCTGCCATGTGGTCTTCTTTAACTTCTCACAGAAGGTAAGAATTCTCTCCCTCCCTACCCCTCCATCCTCATAGGCATGTCTTCTCCCCTTCTCCCACACCTGCTGCTGCCACTGTCCATATTGTCCTGAGGGAGAGGGCATTGCCTGTCCCATTTCAAACAGATTGTGTGTAGAGTAGGCTCAACCTGGGGCAGGGTCAGCAATGGCAGCGGCAGACAGGCTGGGTCTGGAACCTTGAACTCCCCTTCCATTTTTGGCACAGGGACTGGGGCTCCTCCAATCCTAATGCCAGACCCCATCCTCATGCTGAAGGGCCATCTGGATATGGGTGATGCATATTCAGTTTATGGCACCATACAAACAAGTCACAAAGATGTTCTACGTTGTTTGTGGAATATCATTGTGGCTGGTTTGCTATGTATGGCACTATAAATCGGTTGAATATGTAGCACTGTTACTCTTAATGGCAAAATGATTACCTTAATTCTGCCTAAAATATAACATGTGCAAGGGCCTAAGAGGCAAGGAGAAGAAGCCATGGAAAAAGCCACGGGGACAGCTAGAACAAGTTCTAGGAACATGGCTGTGAGGAAAAAGCTTAGAGAGATCTTTTGGGTTAAATGTCTGCAAAATGGATTGCAGCTGTAAGCAAAATATTACCTCCTATTATTTGATTTTGGTTATGTTCAGGAAGACAAGACTTTATTCATGGTTTTTAATGAAGTAGAATTGCATCAAAGAAATACTGGACTTAAGCATCAGTTTTTCCTCCTAATTGAAATAGACCCATTAGACTCAATTTTTTTGTTAACCCGTTGTGTTAGAAAGGGATAAAATACTATTAGCTGCAGTGGTTTCTTAATATTGTTCAAACTACATAAGCCACTTTCATAAAACAAGACACTTACAAGCTGCAGTCTTGCAAATGGCACACAAGAGAATATTTCCTTCTTTCAACTTGCTTAATTCCCATTAATGATGATAGAACCAAAGTATGCATCAAAGGATAATATGCCCTGAGGAGTTAATATATATTTGCCATTATGGATAAAGATCCCCATAAGTGTTGTACAATATTGTACTTGTACAATATAATTGTCATTTGTTAGATTTTTTGCCTAGAGTGTAAAACTTATCTATGTCTGGCTAAGGGGTGACTTAAAGTGACTACTTAAGATAAGAGTTATAAGAGTGGGCCCCTCTATACATTACATTTATACCACAATTAATGTGTTAATTGCATCATAAATGGCAAGGGTGTTACAAAAGCACTGCATTTAAAGTGCCACATAATGTACAACGTTTTTTATGGTTCGTATGGTGCCTTAATTGACTGTGTAGATTATGCTAGGCTGTGGACACTCAGTTTTCAACTTCAAGTGCAAGGAAGTTGAACTTGAACTTCCTTGAACTAGCAATAGGAAGGGGATATATAAGATCTGATTGCTGATCCCCAAATTGTATGTCCTGTTATGCCCCTGTCACACAGCAGGCAGTTTGATTGTTGGGATTGGGGCTCAAATCCCATGATTACATTAAATGAATGCATGTTAGGGGCCAAAGACAGTGATCAACTTTCCAAATAACTTTAACACAAAAAACCCTTCTGTTTGGATTTTGCCTTCATATCACTGGTTCATTATAACACTGGTTCACCTCGTGTAGACTGTTGGGGTTTGGGTTAAACCTTGGGTAAGAACTTAGAATAACTGTATAGAGAAGACAAATTCTTGGGTCTATTCACAAGCCTCTCTAATCAACATTTTCTTTAAAAAATCTATCAAGATTTGCAGTACAGCTTATTCAGATTCCACCTTGCTTACAAAGACTTCAAGGACTAACATACCAGAAGGCAAGCTTTAAGTAGAATGGTACTGCTCAACAATACCTTAAGTCCTTGGAGGATTAACATTAATGTCTTAATAATCAACTGCAACTTATGGAGCTAAGTATGTAACAATAGCAGCCAGAGGCACCGTCATGAAGAAGTTGGATGAAAAACGGAAACCTCGTGGATGAATCATGGGTAAACTCAAAGGAGGATGAAAATTCAGATTAAAAAATGTCCAGGCAAATTCTCAGGATGTTGATAATTTTAGCTGGGCAAGGCAACACTTATGTCCACCACTTCAGCTTACAAATACTAGACATTCATTATTCTATGAAATTCTGTAAGTAAGCACAGGCATCAAATGTGATGGCTCCCATTTCCACCCCCTCCTATTTTTCAGTAGTGTGCATTCCCTCTTCTGTCCTCTTCCTCATTATCCCCCTCTGTTCCCTCCCCCCTAGCAGATCTCTTCCACTTCTGTCTCTCTCTGCCCTCTCGGCCAGATAGCATATTTTTCACACAACTATTCTTGTCTCCAACCACCTCTTGTTATAAGCCATGCTCTTCAATGGAAACATTTTGGCTTTGTCTTTCTATGGCTGGTGCAGGAGGCTGACTCAGCAGTGCAGACTGCAGAAGACAGCTACCATTCAGTACCAATTTATTTTTGCTTTGGATAAGTGGCTGCACCAAAAAGGACAAAACTAAATACTGGATGCCCTGAAAAGCTACTGGAAATATCCCCTCCTCACACACACACATCAGTTGTTCAGTCTGCAAAGTGAACTCCCTCTTCCCTATCCTACCCCAAATTTACCCAATATTATATCCTGCCCATTAACCTGTAATTTTTTTATTAAAATTACCAACAAAGTAAAGTACATAGAAAGAAAATGGAACAATAATATATTTGAATATATCAATCTCTGTTATATAGCCAGAAAAGCCGGGAAAGTAAAGAGTAAACAGTTTTTACACATTGTCTTTAACTCATGTTATCCCATCACAGATGATAATTTGTGTACCATGTTTCATGCCAACATGATTTGAAATGGCTGTGAAATAAAACTGGGATATAGAATGTAAAAAAAATCATCTTTTATTTTAACAGCTCAGGAAATATGTTTTGGCTCAGAGGCAGGCTATGGTTCTCCATTCCCTACCTAATGTCTTCTTTCCATATCAAATAAACCATCTAGCTTAAATGATTGCAGAAAATGACAACTGTCTCTTTAGGAGCTTACAAACATCTCCCTCCCCCTCCCCCTCCTCTCCCTTGTAGTAGCATACCATCTCCAGCATACCATCTCCATGTTATTTGCAAACCTGATATAACAGTACAGTGAGGGATTGTTCATTCACCACAACCCGTATTATGATTAAATGTTAATATGTTCATCAGACCTGTTTAACTAGCAAAAAGAAATAACACCCTCCCTGATCTGCATAATTTTTTAAAAATTCCCATCAAGTTTACTTCAGTATGATTCATAGGGTCATAATTATTCACAGAATTTGAACAACCACCATTAATGAAAATATTCAGCAGATAGTGAATAATTACCTAATACACTTGGGATTTGTTTTCATTATTCATTAATTTCCTGTTTAAATAGCTTCAGTCATCCAGTGAGGGAGTACAAGCAATGTCATGTGCCTTAAGTGAAGGCTTGGAAGAATCAAGATGCACTGAATAACATAGAGATTAGGAATATTTTCATCCAAAATATGTATCTTTAAAAAACATTCAAAAGAAAGTAGGATCAGTCTCTCAACTTGATTTGTAATACACACCAAAGTCACAAATCCAGATTCAAATCGCATTTGAATCTTCCAAATTTTAAGCATATCTGAGATGTCACCTAGGAAATAGGCAGAGTCGTAGTCATTGAACTTTAAAAGTGCAAGGGATACATGGTTTTATTTGTATCCACTGTGGGTGTGTCTACGTGAGACATTTACTGCGCAGTAGACATTGCATGTCTACACAGACTCCCCTACTAGACTGGAGTAAACTAATTTACTCCGCTGCAGGATAGTACTTGTATTTACATATTTATTTGTACTTACCTACATGTACTATCCTGCAGAACTGGCTGGGGCATGAGGGTGCTTCAGTGCAGAGGCTGCCTGACAGCTAGCCCCACATTGAAGCACCTTTGTGCCCCAGCCAGCCCCTCTGTAGCACATTGAGTTGGGGGGAGCAGCCCCAGGCTGGCAGGCTGACCCCCTGGGCTCCAAGCTGCTCAATGTGCTGTGCTCCAGGGAACGTGCAATCATATGCCTGGGAGCAATAAACTGAAGTGCGATGAGCACTGGAGTTTATTCATTTGCATTAATATTCATGTCTAGATGCACCCCATATTAGTCTTTGTGTGGTCCTGATTCTGCATAGTGTATCAGAACCAGCCCTGGATATATATGTCTGTCCAGTTTCTCTCTCTCTTTCCTTCTCCCTCCCCTCCCCTCCTGCTCCCCCATAGATATATTTGTGTGGTTTGGAGAATATAGAGAGGGGTGTGTGTGTATACTGAGAGATGTATGAGTGTGTGTGTGTGTGTGTGTGTCTCTCTCTCTATATATATATATATATATATATATATATATAAAATCTGTATTTAAAATATATCTATTTAGTGTGTATATATAGATTCACACACACACACACACATGTACGTTGTGCATAAATACAATGTGTAGTGAACAGAGGTCAAGTGCCCAAGTTAATTTGTCCTCTTTACTTAAACTTTTTCCTTGACCATGAGATAGGGACTGAGGACACATTTTCTGAGAAAAAATAAGTGCCTCCCTTTAAGTCCAGCCAATAGAAAAAATGTGTTTTTCTTTTGTTCCAAAAGGAAAGCCATTTCTCACTACTAAAATGAATTCATATTAAAAGGTTCATTTATAAATATATGAGGCAATGGAGGAAAAAACGAAACCACACACGATTCTATAAAACATCTAACTTACCTGTAGTAGTAATGTAGCAGAGTTCAGTTGGTCCGAGACTTGCTAGTTGCATAGCGTGCCAGTTACCAAATCTAAAAGCTGATGTAGAAGAAAATCTGTACTAGACAACTCCTAGGAGTCTGAAAAGGCAAAGTGCAACTTAAGGTTAACACAGAGGAACAGTGTTGCAAAGACTAGCAGCTATAAATATCACAGAAAGAAACAGTTGTATATCTGTTTGTTTCTGTACATTCACACTCAAAATGGTCTGGAGTTTTCACTGTAATCTGATGGTCTGTGCACCCCACTCAAGATTTCTGCATCCTTTTCTTCAGTGTTTCTGTTTTAAGTCTTCACATTGAACCTATTTAACAAGTTCATTTTCTCAGTTGTGTCATTTTCATATGACCTGGGGTCTTTTGCAGGAGTCTAGCTACTTCCTAAACTCTCTGAAGGCTGGCTGGCTGCCTAGGAAGGAAGATGAACCTCAGCTCTTTTTACCTTCCTAATCTGTGCCCTGCAAGACTGCATTTCACTGGCTGTATACTTGGGACTCCCATATGAACTGGAGTGTTTTCTCTGGGCTCCATGTTCCCAGCAGCTATAAACTGGGATACATGCTGGCTTTCATCAGGATCAGTTTATTTGTCAAGTTTTCATCTGATCTTAGGCTTCACAGCATCATCTGAGAAGCAGCAGATCACTCACAGGCCAGAGGAAATGCCTAGGTCCAACTCCTTGGGAAAGTCAGCTACTCTAACTGCATCAGTACTACAGTGGTACCAGGAGTAATTCTGCTCTGTTTCTTTGGTAGGTGGTTGGAGGATGAAATACTGACCAAGCAAACATTACTTTTCAGACTGATAGGAAGCGGCAGCAAATTTGGGGAGCATTCTGGCTTTTGTGACTATATGCTTGGCTTGTGACTCTACTTCTGTGACTCTTGTGCTCAGTCAGAAGGGTTGAAGCTTGACATAGTTTAGATGCTGGGCAGAAAAGATAACTGAAAGGATGGGG
Organism: Alligator sinensis; assembly: GCF_000455745.1. Taxonomy (NCBI): domain Eukaryota; kingdom Metazoa; phylum Chordata; order Crocodylia; family Alligatoridae; genus Alligator; species Alligator sinensis. The sequence goes on from NW_005842343.1 coordinate 1,100,842, forward strand.
TTGAAGGAAGCCCAAGGGTATTGCAAGAAAAGGAACAGCAGAGTCCTTTTCAGGGCCCTGCTGTGGTTTAAAGAGACACTGTTCATTAAGAACTCTGTAGCCTTTGATGGTATGGCAGGGCCTCTGAACCAACATAATGGATGCATCTATACAGCAGGTCTGGGAATTAAAGGAGCTACTAGAACAAGAATGGTTGGAGCCGAGGCATGGCAGATGGAACTTTTAACAGGAGGAGAAGAAACTGTCCCCCAAGGGGGGAGGGGGTATCACTAGGGTATGTGAACAGTTAAAGAGAACTCCAGCAGAGAAATAGGTAAAAGCATCTGTGATAGTTGCTGAGCAAGCAAAAAACTGAGTGTCTGACAAGTGATCTGATTCTAGCAGCTTCTGATATGCAGTAGATGGAATAACACCTTACTAAGGGGAATAGTGGAGTAGTATCTCTTTCAGGATTTTCAGGACATATACTGAGGCTTAAAATGAGTGTTGAAGAATGGGGATATAGAAGGGAAAGGCTAATGTCCTTCTTTAGAGCTTTGATGGGACTGAGGACAAGGAAAGTCCTGTTGACATAGATAACTGGGGAGCCTTTTAGCCCTGCACCCTCCTGGAGAGCCACTCTGATCCCTTTCTTCTGACAGATCTGCTGCTCTATTCTTGGCTTTCTGCCTTGTACTGATAGGCAAGGCACTTCAAGATGCTGGATATGCAGGTTTTTTGGGCTGGGCTGTACATGCAGTTTTTTGGTGTCCCATGGCACAGAACCCCAGGATTCTAGGTCCTCATTACCCTAGAACTTCTAAACACTGTACATGTATCTGGACAGTCCCAGAAACATGCCTGACAGTCAGCTGATGGTCAGCCCTGGCCCTGGGAAAGCCTGGGCCTCCAACCAAACTGGGGGCTGTCTGAGCCTGAGGTGACAATCAACCAATTGTCAGCCCACCCCAGCCAGCCCCAGCAATTGACCTGGACCTGGGGCCATCCAGAACTGGCTTAACAGTCTCTGATTGTTGGTCATGGCTCAAGATAGCCCTGGATCTGGAATCAGTTCAGGGCTGGGGACAGCTATGAGCCCAGGACAGAGCTTCCCCCTGCCCAATAAGAAGAATCAGGTTGGTGGCAGCTCAGCAATGGTGAGAATTGGATCAGAGGGATTTTATGCTCCATCCCAAACATTATGCTTCCTGCTATGCACATCTGGATATCATTTAGTTTACATAACTAAATTAATTTTAGGTAAATTATGGAATCGCATCCTTACCTTCCTATTGAATTTTCACAGCACTCTATTCTATATGGTTTCAAGTCGGGCACATTTTTTTTATATAGTAGCCACTTGTCTGGTATATTTTCTACCCACAGCTTTTGAAAGGCATCCATGGAGGCCAGACTTCCACAGTTTCTGTGCTTAGGGAATTCTCCCCACTCTAGGTCTGGAGCTCCTAGTGTCTTGTTATATTACTTCAGCATTTTACCTTGTGTAAACTGAAGGGATCGTGGGTGACATTTTCTTGTCCTACCTCTCCCTATACCCTGTGATGGTTTGATATATGTGTAGGCCTAGTGTACATAACTGAAAGTGCCATAGGCAAGAAATCCCTACAGGAGAGCTTCTTTTCCTTGGAATGCACTTCATTACCTTAGCTCAGATCTGAAGTCACTGAAATGCACAGGCCACAGATGTAAAGTCTGACTCTTCAGCATCTCCAACTACCTTAATTTAAAATGGGTTATGAATGTCACTGAGAAAAAAATATTAGCTAAGTTGGTAAAAGCATATGTTAATAGTTTGGTGGAAATTCATGTGTTTGATTAGAGATGCATAGTGTTATGACCCATTGAAGTGCACCATATATTTAATGGACAATTTCTTAGTAAGTGAGTTAGATTTCAGCCAGTAGGGCCTACAACCACTTGCCCTGACTGGCTCCACTTGGTGCAGTGTACACTGAACAATATATGTATCTGTAAAGGTGTACAGAAATAAGGCGGCACATCACAATCCCATTTCAGCCATAAGCTTTTTTTGTTGTTGGTGGTGGTGTTTTTTTATTTTTAATATTGTGATCTCACTTTTCTTTTTCGAGTAGTGTGGACCAGCTATTACTCAACATGATAGCAGGCTACTATATGATGCAGGCAACATGATAGCAGACAACATGATAGCAGTTGAATGGCATAGATTCCTACTGGGCATGTCTACATGTGCATTTACACTGGCTTAAATTTACTGTGCATTAAGTTACTGCGCAGTAAGTGGAAATAGGCCGGCATTGACACATGAAGGTGACCTGGGACTAAATTTAGTCCCAGGTCAGAGCAGCCTGCCATGTTCCCCTTTGGCCACCGGGCACCAAGCTCCAGCCTTCATCCACATGGCTGCCAACCCTTGGGACTAACTTGAGTGCCAAGTTGAAGCCAGAGCCAGATGCCAGAATTTGGGACTAACTTTAGTCCCAAATTTAAGCCAGGAGAGGCAGCCAGCCAGGAGCCCTGGGGCTGGGCTCAGGTCAGCTCCCTAGTGGCTGGGCAGACCCAGCAGGCAAGCCACCTGGATTACTGTGCAGTAATGCTTCTACATATGCATTACTGTGCAATAGCTAATCGGGCATAAATTTGCTACCTGCATGATACACGTATCAAAGTTATGCTCAACTCAGTGCAAGTCACTGTATTTACTGTGCAGTATGGGCATGGATGTGTAGACGGATGCCCATACTGTGCAGTAATTTTGCTTACTGCACAGTAAATGTGCACATGTAGACACATCCACTTTGTAGCTATCTGACATAATTTAAGAGGTAACAGCAAACTAAAAAGAGTTTCTTCCATCTAAGATATAATACAAGTTTGAGAGTGGGTGAGGAAAAAGCCCTTAGACAATCAGAAATGGGAGTGAAAGTGAGAGCCATACCCCCACAGCTGATGTTGACTAAGAAAATGAGTTGTTTTTTTCTTCTTTTCTAGATAACTATGATATTGGTTAAAAACAAAACAAAGCAAAAAAAGGCTTTTTAAATACTACCTCTAAGGGAAACAAATGAACAAACAAACATACCCTTTACTTTTTTTCACCCCATGCCTTCGTTTCTGTGGCAATAGAGTCAGAATGTCACCAGTAGCAGCTGGCATCTTAGACCAAGAACTCTCAGTGTACATTACAGCTGCTGGATGCATGCTGAGATTTACAAGGGCAAGCACAGAAAAACAGCTACAGTTTGGAGGAGACTTTTTTGTTTCCTGCAGAGTGCAGTATTTTCAAACTATGAAGAAAATAGATTTCAGGAAAGTTCTAAGATCGTTCTTACTCTTTAATGTGTTTTCTTTTTTTTAAAAAAAATTAAAAACACTTGAAATTCCTTAACTGCAGTAACAAACCTGTGGGTAGTTCCATGATAGAGAAAAGAAAACTATGACCTGGAGGAAGCAGTTTTGGAGAGTCAGCATGACATATGTAAATTACTCCATCCTGCTGTACTCTGTCTTAGAGCTACTGGCCTAAGTTCCAGGACTATGATGAGCTAAAGTTTTCCTCTTTCTTCAAGAATGGGTAAAAAACAGTCTATTTTTTCCATCAGCCTTGTTAATTGTATATATATATAGATATGAGAAGTGTGGGGAATTGGATGGGAAATGTCCAGTTAAATTAAAGTACAGCTATAATATATATGATTTACAATAGAATTTTACATGTTATTGGGTACTGCATGAATAACTGCATATTTTTCCCTTAAAAGCCTACCAGAAGAAGAAAACTGGCCATCAAACCTTGTTTGATATGAAGCAATTTTCTTAGTTCGTAGTTTCTGAGTTTGTTTTATTCAGTCTGAGAGAGGTTAGAAGAAACAATTAAGATTAAGAAATAGATAGATACACTTCACAGGCAGAGCCTTGGACTTTTCATATGCCAAACTAAATGTAAATACTCAGCCTGATACTACGGCAACTATACATCCCTTCGGAAGGAATTATTTTGTTTTGGAGCTCTAATCTGGTAAGGTGATCAATGATTTCATCATCCATGTATAATACGGCCTGATGCCAGGTCAAAAATGCCATATTAGTGAGGAGGGAAAAGATGGTCCAATGGATTGGGTGCTTCTCTGCTACTTGAGGGTTCCAGGTTCAGTTCTTTTGCCAAAGCAGACTTGCATTGGGACCTTACAGGAGCAACTTAATGTCTTTGTGATTTAGGGTTTGCCACGGTTTACCTGTATAACATCAGAAATCTGTGGATTGTCGTGATGTCATAACATTATGGGATTTTTAAAGCAGTCACAGGTCAAGCCTTCATGTTGTTTCAGACCTGCTTGACTGTGACTTGCACTAGAGGGCTGGTGAACAGGGGAGTGGGCAAGAATCAAGGCTCTATTCCTCCCTAGTGGTGGAAGGGGAGAGGGGAGTAGTGGGTAGGTAGAGAAACCAGTATGGGATCTTCTCTCCCTCCACATTCAGCAGGGGCCGGGC
>NW_005842343.1:1105342-1126242 GCF_000455745.1 Alligator sinensis
AGGAAGATAGAAATCTTGAATAATGCTTTGAAGTGAAGTAGGGAGGGAGTATGGGGGAAGAGAAAAATAAAAGAGAAAGAAGGTGGGGGGGAAGATTAATAAAAAGTAAAGGACTAACATCTTCCATGTGTCTCAATGAATTGGGACTGGGTTGGAGTGAACACTTAGGGTAGGGACAACAGAGGTGGTGCTCTTTGGGGGGGGGAAGAGTCTCCTGGCCCAGGTGGTAAGACCCTGGGGCTAGGGAAAGCATGCCACTCCCAGCGCCCAGCGGTTGCATCAGTTTCGTCCCAAGCACATAACCCAGGGCAGCTCTGTGATAGGGCTGAAACTGATGTCACTGCACTGCACTTAGGGCACTGGCCAGAGCCCAGAAACCAAAAGAAGCAGCCTCCCTGGAGCTTTGTGCCAGGGCTGAACTTCCTGTGGCTGGGGGAAGCAGGTTTCCTTGTTGCTGTGGTCCCTTTGGAACTACGATCAAAGCAATTACTCTCAGTTGGGGGTGAGGTTCAACCATTAGAATTGTGGAGGGTAGAGCAGTTGGGAGCTGTGCATCCTGGGATGCCCTGGTTCTCATAGGGGACTTCAATCACCCTGGCATCTGCTGGGAGTCCAATAAAGCAGTGCATAGGCAATCAAGGAAAAATTTGGAAAGCTTTGGAAACAACTTCCTGTTGCAAGTGTTGGAGAGACCAACTAGGGGCTGTGCTCTTCTTGACCTTCTGTTCACAAACAAGGAAGAATTGGTGGGGGATATAGAACTGGATGGCAAGTTGGGCAGCAATGACCATGAGATGATCGAGTTCAGGATCCTGACAAAAGGAAGAAAGGGGAGAAGCAGAGTAGGGACCCTGGACTTCAGAAAAGCAAATTTCGACTCCCTCAGGCATCTGATAGGCAGGATCCCCTAGAAGGACAGTTTGAGGGGGAAAGGAGTCCAGGAGAGATGGTTGTACTTTAAAGAAACCTTGCATGGGTACAAGAATAAACTATCCTAATGTGCAGGAACAATAGCAAATATGGCAAGACGACCAACTTGGTTTAGCAGAGAGCTCTTTGGTGAGTTTAAACACAAGAGGAAGCTTTCAAGAAGTGGAAGTTTGGACTAGGGAGGAGTATAAGAAGATTGCTCAGACATGTGCTTTGGCCTTCCTAAACTCATCCCTGCAACTGGAGTTGCAGTTAGCATGGGATGCGGAGGGTAACAAGAAGGGTTTCTACAAGTGTGTTAGCAACAAGAGCTAGGTCATTGAAAAGTGTGGTCCCTTACTGAATGGGGGAGGCAACATAGTGACAGACGATGAGGAAAAGGCTGAAGCATTCAATGCCTTTTTTACCTTAGTCTTCACAGGCAAGATCAGCTCCCACACTACTGCACTGGATGGAACAGTTTTGGGACAAGGGGAGAAGCCCTCAATGCTGAAAGAACAGGTTAGGGAATATTTAGAAAAGCTGGACATGTACAAGCCCACAGGGCTGGATGCAACGCATCCAAGGATGCTGAGAGAGTTGGCTATTGTGATTGCAGACCTGCTGGCCATTATTTCTGAAAACTCGTGGTGATCAAAGGAGGTCCTGTATGACTGGAAAAGGGCAAATATAGTGCCCATCTTTAAAAAAGGGAAGAAGGAGGATCTAGGGAACTACAGACAAGTCAGCCCCACCTCAGTCCCTGGAAAAATCATGGAGCAGCTCATCAAGGAATCAATTTCTAGTCACTTGGAGTAGAAGAATGTGATCAGAAACAGTCAGAATGGATTCACCAAGAGCAAGTTATGCCTGACCAACCTGATTGACTTCTAGGATGAGATGACTGGCTCTGTGGATGCAGAGAAAGCAGTGGATGGTGATTTACCTTGACTTTAGGAAGGCTTTTGATACTCTTTCTCACAGCATTCTTCCAAGAAAACTAAGGAGGTATGGGGTTGGATGAATGGACTGTAAGGTGGATAGAAAACTGGCTGGGTCACCAGGCTCAACAGGTAGTGATCAATGGCTCATGGTCTAGTTGATAGCCAGTATCAAGTGGAGTGACCCAGGGGTCAGTCCTGGGGTCAGTTTTGTTCAATATTTTCATTAACAGTCTGTAAAATGGGATGGAGTTCACCCTCAGGAAGTTTGCAGATGACACCAAGCTTGAAGGAGTAGTAGATACATTGGAGGGTAGGGCTAGGATTCACACAGACATAGAGAAATTGGAAGATTGGGCCAAAGGAAATCTCATGAGGTTCAACAAGGGCAAGTGCAAAGTCCTGCACTTAAGACAGAAGAATCCCATGCACCACTACAAGCATGGGACCAGCTGGCTAAGCAGAAAAGGGCTTGGGGGTTACAGTGGAGAGTCAATTGGATATGAGTCAACAGTGTACCTTTGTTGCCAAGAAGACTAACAGCATACTGGGCTGTATTAGTAGGAACGTTGCCAGCAGATCAAAGAAAGTATTTCCCCCCTCTATTCAGCACTGGTGAAGCCCCATCTGGAATACTGTGTCCAGTTTTGGGGGCCCCACTACAGCAAGGATGTGGACAAGTTGGAGAGAGTCCAGTGAAGGGCAACAAAAATTGTGAGGGGGCTGGGGCACATGACTTACGAAGACAGGCTGAGGGATCTGGGCTTGTTTAATCTGCAAAAGAGAAGACTGAGGGGGAATTTAATAGTAGCCTTCAACTACCTGAAGTGGGATTCAAAACAAAGGAGCTAGACTGTTCTTAATGGTGGGACATGACAGATTGAGGAGCAATGGTCTCGAGTTGCAGTAAGGGAAGTTAAGGTTAGATATTAGGAAAAACTTTCTCCCTAGGAGGGTGGTGAAGTGGTGGAATGAGTTATTTAGAGAGGTGGTGGTTTTTAAGGCCTGGCTCGACAAAGCCCTGGCTGGGATGATCTAGTTGAGGAATGGTACTGCTTTGAGCAGGGTGTTGGACTAGATGGCCTCCTGAGGTCCCTTCCAACATCAATTTTCTATGATCCCATGATTCTATGATTCATTTTATCTCCCCTGACCATTTAAAACAATACCCTGGAACGTCATAAGTAAATGTTTCCAAAGGTAAACTCCTTTTGGGTGGCTTAGCTTTAAAAGGTTTGGAGGGTACTTATTGTGTTTCAACACCCTTTGGTTAATGACTGCTCTTGTTTCCAATGTCTTTATGATGTTTTTAAGGTAACTTGTGCCAAGGCTCTCAAATTCCATTGTACACCTCAGAGGAATTGTATAATACTAAATGCTTTACATATTGAGACTTTCAGTAACTAGGGCAATGAGTGACATATAACTATCATAGGTAGCTGAATGGAAGGTGTGGACAATCAAGAGTAAACAATTTCTGTTGCTCAAGCTAAGCTTTTCTCTTTTAAGTTTGATTTTGGTTTTTTTTGGAGAAAGGAAATACTGGAAACATTTTTCCCCCTGTGTTATGAGAAATGGGAGTACAAAACACCTAATTTCTGAGTCTGTTCAGAGTCAGTGAGGGAGTTAATAAAGGTTGTGCGCACTGCTAATACTTTTCTTCAGTATTTAATGTTTTGTTGTTTTTCTTTTTTCTTTCCATGAGCAGCTATAGATTCCAAAGTATATTATTGAAACTCTTGTAAATTGAGGCTATTTCCTATCTCCAGGTCTCTGACCTGTTTGTTTCTACATGTTTGCCCTTTATTCAGACTGATTGATTTTTGTAGGATGATGGATTAAAAACACTTGAGGCTCTTTTTTTTTTTTCTACCAATAAAATGGAATGCAGAGAGGAACGATATAAGATTCCTCTCTGCGCTATCAGTTTTAATGTAGACCCAAAGGGACAATTTTCACATTAAGCTCAAAAAATGTCTCTAAAGATGATGACAAAGTGGGATCAAGTGCATACAGGTCTTCATCTTTTAGAAATAAAGTAGCAATAGTTTTTTCTAATCAGGATAGTTTTCAGTCTTCTTAGTAATGGGTGGTAGGCAAGAGTAGTAAGGTTTTTAGTTAGTGTTCTTTGAGTACTCAAAAAAGACAAAAGAAAACAACTCTGTGGGCACATCCACACATGCAAGGGCATTTGTGGGATGCTTGCAGTGGAGCAAATTTGTGCCAGGGATTTGTGCCTCAGCCCACACGCCTGAACATACTCTTTGCTGTGGGGCAAACTCTGCTGTTTTGCACAAAATGCCCTTGCCCAGCTTCTCCCAGCTCTTCAGCCAGGGGGAGCTGGAGGTTGCGGCCAGCACAAGTGCTGGCCTCAGCAGTATAAAAAAATGCCCTGTGAGCAGCTCAGGGCTGCTTGCCCTCAGGAGCTTCTCAGCCCCAGCCAGTTGGTGTTTGGGGACACTAGCCCCCTGTGCTAGCTGGACTGCTGCAGCAGCTCTGACCTAGAGTGGCTTCTACACCCTGTACCAACTGCAGCAGTCTGGCAATGGGGACTGCCACCTGGCTGAGTCCTGCTGCCACCTGTGACAGCATCCAGCCCCTTAGACTTGCTACCCCATGGCTGCATGCCTCCTGGACCCAGAAGTGGACCACATGGCCACCTGGGTTATAGTATGGGCACTCCACTCTAGCAGACCTGTCTGAACCTCTGGGCCAGCTTCCAGTAGGCTGTGGATGTAGAGCAACACAACTCCCCACTCCCAGGACTGATGGAGGCACAGACCTTTGCCCCAGGAATCCAGCACCTGATCATCAGGGATGTCATCATCCCACGAGTGATTGTGGTGGATGCTGCACACCTGTTCCTCCCCTAGCTGATGAGCACCTCCTCAAGACCCCTGGATGCTCAGCAGCAGTGCTACAATGAGGCCCTCACCCACTGCTTATGCACCATCAAGCAGGCATTTGGCCAGCTGAAGGCATGATAATGGAGCCTTGCCACCTGCCTGGAGGCAGCACTGCAGGACATACTGTGCATCATCACCATGGCGTGTGTCCTGCATAGTGTACGAGTCCCAGGAAGAGATCTTTGAGCCCCAGTAGGTGGAGGAAGCTCACCACATCTCACCTCACATTCAGTAACAGCCACAGCAGACCTGACCAGCCAGGAACAGTGTTGCAGCTGAGGACCACCTCCTCCAACAGCAGCATGTGGGAGCTAGAGTGCATGAGGCCATCAACACCCATATGCAGGCCTACCCCCCTGAATAGAGCACTGGCCTTCTGACCACCTGGCCCACCTAGGGGTCTCCATCCTTGCCCACTGGCAGGACCACAGCAACATAGGCAGTGTGGCTACAATGAAAATAAAAGCAACTTTATTCCCTACTCCCTCCCCAAAAAACTTCCCCAACACAAAAATGCATTGTTCCCACAATACCCCACATGCAACCTTTCACCCCCACACCACCATTCACACCTTCTGTGCACAAACCATTCAAAAGCAGAAAAACTCAGAAACTATTTACATGTACACCAGAGGAAAGAGAAGTGGTCCTTAGGGGTGGGGAAACAGCAGGAGAGGAGGCACAGGGAGGAAGGAATCAGGGTTGGTGGCTCCATGGCCTTGAGCCTGACCTCAGCCCTGTGTGTGGCCACCCCATGTGTGGCCACGTCCCCAGCTGCTCTGGGGAGGAGGGTGGGCACTCCTCCTCAGGGGCAGCTGCTGCAGGTAGGCCTAAAACCAGGAAAAGGGAAGGCAGGAGGCATCCCATGGGCCCTGCTGGGGTGCCAGCTGCACCAGCAGCCCGCCAAAATGCTCCCAGTCATGCTCTGCCACTGGTGGTGGGTATGTGGGCTGGCCAGAGGAGCCAAGTGCCTGTGCTTGGATTGGCACAGGCTGGAGCACAGCACCAGGAGCAGCCAGGACAGGGACCTAGCTTCAGCGTGACCTGGTGCTCCTCCTGGATGGCCACATCAATGGAGGTCCACAATCAGCACAGCTTCTTATGGCTATCCACTCCTCCCTGATCACCACCACTAGCTCCTGCAGGGCCACCCTGCCTCCCGCTATGGCAAGGGTCTGGTTATGGCAAAAGTGATGGATCTTGGCCAGGACCTGCTGATGGAAGGTCTGGGCCTCTCAGAAGCATGCCTGCTCCACCTGGAGCAGCTTCTCCTTGACACAGCACCACCATGCACATTGCTCCTGGCACAGGTGGCACATCTGCATGGCCTCCAGAGTGTGCAACAGTTGGTGGATGGCTCCCAGGCACTGGGCAGTGACCACTTTTTGGCAGATGGGCTGCCTGTAGAAAGAGAAAATGAAGGGCCATCTTCAGCTACAGCAAAGTGGCATGGGATGAGAACAGGCTCCAGCAAGAGTCCCCGGGGAATAGCTTCACTCTTAGGTGCAGAGTCAGGTAGATGGCCCTCAACCAGAACAGTGTGGGACCAGCACACTGACAAAGATCACAGTCATCTTAGAGTCTGCCCGTCCCCTCCCACTGTGTGTCCAGGCAGCCTGCTGCCCAGAGGGGGCTCCCAGTTGCCTGGGGCCTCCTCAGGGCCCCAACTGGAAGGATCCTCCTAGGGACAAGTATCATACCTGGTCCAGCCTGCAGCACCTAGCTTGTTCCCCTACCAAGATAGATGCATTGTTCCATGACCCCAGACCCTGAGAAACTGGCTCTAGTGAGTGCAGAAGTGCAGCCCAATGGGCACATGCCCCTGGTGATACCATCACCTCTCTCCTGCCCTCATGGCTGGGACCAGCTCCATCCAGTTGGGAGTGCTGGCAAGGGAAGGAGGCTGTCCTGGCTCTGCTGGGAAAGGGGGTCCTGCATAGTAGAGGAGTGGAGTCAGGAAAGGAGAGAGAGAGAGAGGTGGCACAGCAGGGCTTGGGGCACATGCAAGACACAAGGAATGGCTCATGGGAAGGGGGTGAGGAGAGTTGCCCACTTCCCCATATGCTGTGCAAGATTTATCAGGCTTCATAGGCAGACGCCTTGGCTCGGAGACTATGGTTCCCAAGCTCCAGGTTGGGAGTGACGGGGAGCTGGAGCTGGACCTGGCCTCTGATGGGGTTATGGCCTGGTGCTGAGACTGCCAGGGTGTGGCCTCCATGAACCTGTGCAACACTCTAGCCTGCTCCTTGGGCTCCTCCCTACTCCCACTGCTGTCACACAGGAGTTGGGGGTCCAGCTTCTCTGGCCTCAACTTGGGCTTGGCTATAGCAGTGTGTCTTGCCTATGGTGTTTGCCCCCTACTCGCTGCTGATCCCAGCATGGCTGGGTGGCAGTGCTGCTGCAGGCCTACAGGAACCTCCAGGCACTCTGGTCAGGTCACTAGCTGACTGCTACAGGCTCCGCTCCTCCCCTGGTGATGAAGAAATACTGGGAGGGGCGGGAGGGTCTGTGGCTGTCAGGACAAAAATACTGCTCAGCTCCCCATAGTGGGGCATGGTGGATCACCCCACCCCCAAGTGCAGGTTGATATAATGGACAGCATGAAACTGCTGGTTCAACACCTTGGCCTTGGTATGGGACTGCTGCTACATTTTGCTATGCCCCTGCTCAGCCTTCTGGGTAGCAATTGTCTGGTAGATGTGTTCTTTGTAATGAACTGCCACAGTATGAACTGCCAGCATCCAGAGCATCTCCCTAGGGGACCAAGCCTCCATTGGCTCTGGCATGTGCTCCTGGAGTGCTCTTTGCCCCGCTGTTTTTTGCACTTTTTTTTTTTCCTACCAGGAAATCTCGGTAGCAAATTTTGGCAACACCCTGCAAACTTTCAGTGTGGTACGTTTGAATGTTTGCCACATGTGGTTTGTGGCACCAAAAAAAGGTTTGTGGCAGCACAACTCACACACGCCTCCATGTATGGATGCAGCCTGTAGTTTCATTCTTTCTAAGAACTTACCTGTTTGAGAGATCAGACCTTCCCTATCCTTCAACTCGGTGTGTTCGCCAAAGAAAAAAGGAAAGAAAAGAGAAACATTAGCTCTGAGAACTTGAACCATACATCCCCCCCATCATCAAGCCTCAGTGTATATAGCAATATTATCTGAGGTGTTTAATGAACAGTAGCACTTGAATAGCAGTACAGCATACACCTCACTTATTTGTTCTCTATTCAACAACAAAGCCATTTTTGAGAGCTTTGTGGGAAGAGACTTTATTTGCTTTTCTATGATGGGTCCTTGATCCTTGATCTTCATTTCTAGGCACACTATCCTCATGAATAATAGAAAAAATGAATGGCTACCACAATAAATGATTTTTTTTACTGGAAAAAAATAGTGTCACAATGTTTTTACCATGTGTGGTCTAGAGTGGGCCAATATTTTTCAGGTTATTTTTTCGCAATAGAAAATGTCATTTTGAAAGCATGCATGTTTTCAGCACTGCCTACCAGATGAGGTCCTTCTGACCATGGTTGTTATGATGAAACAATGGAAACACCCCGGATGCAGAAGTCCTCTATAGACTCCATGCTCTTGTCCTAACACACTAGCTTAATTTCCATGTGCGGCAGACATAATTTGGGGTGGTCTAGAAGTAAAATGAAACTGGTGAATACTGGGCCAGTAGCAACAACAACAAAAATCCTTAATGTAATGGATTTGGAGCTATTCTGTGATAATTTATGAAAACAGTTTTCATTGTGTGGCTCCCTTTCCCCCTTTTGAACCTGAACTGGTTACATGCCAATCTAAAGTGGAACGTGCTATTTTGTGATCCTTAAGAGAAAGTATCTGTTGCTGCTTACTTCATCTTCTTAACAAGTATTCTTTTCTGGCAGTTGCAGGTCAATGTGATGTGGCATGTTCCTCACTTTAGCCAAGTACTGTAACATGCATAACCACAGTTTATACCTGTCAATCACAACAACAAATAAGAATATTCGTGATCATGCCTCTTTTGCCCATAACTTTCAATATGAATCAACAACAATTTAACAGTAGAGAGGCAGTAACATGGTTTGAGAAATATAATAATTAGTAATGTCCCTGTAAGGCATTGGTGATGCATAGGGGTGCACGCAGGTGCACGTGCACCCCCTGAGTTTGGCGGTGCACCCCTTGCAAAGAGGTGCCGCTGACATTGCTGGTGGCACCTGTGGGCACTCACTGCTTGCCACCCCCTCCTCGCCGCCAACACCGATGGTAGTATCTGCAAGCAGTCCCCAATCGCCACTAACTGCTGCTGACGCTGTCAGCAGCATCTCCGGGTGGTCGCCAACTGTTGGTTGGCACTTGCCACCCCGCTGCCAACAGCGCTGCTACTGCCTGCAGGAGCTCACTGCTCGCCACCCCAAACAGAGCTGCCTGCTGGAGCACATCGGGCCCCCCCACCCACCCCACAGACTCCAGGGGCATGTGGCGTTCACGGTCTAAGGTTTAAAATGAATAATAGTAACACAATTTGGGAATGCAATCAAAGTTACAGTATGACTGCATGAGATGTCCTATATATAGAAATGTCACTTTTCTAAAATAAAGAGCTGTGAATAAGTATGTATCTTTTTGGATTTGTCTACATCCTGCTAAATGATCATTTGCAATAGTGCTTGGATGTCTTTTCTATTGTGTAACCATTGTAGGGTAATCCACACATACAACTAATGAATTAAACTAGAGGCAAAGTTTTCTGAGGATGATAACTTCAATCAGCTGTGTAGTGGGGATGAAGTTAGACAAGCTTTACTTTCTAGATCATCATGGCTACAATATCACATTTACACTATCATGATAAATTAAACAGATTTATTTTTGGAAGGTTGGAAAAAGGCAGAGTAAAAGGATGAATCTTAAAAAAAGTTTGGATCTGACTTCAAGCCTGTTCATATTTTTATTTAACATTTCACTTTACATAAATTATAGACTTATCTTACACTGTGCTTGCCTAATTTGTTCCCAAGAAATAAAATGAAAAAAAAGGAAAAGTAGATTGTCTACTGAGAATTCTGACTCTGCCAAACTGTTCATGTTCACTTAATTATCCTTTAAACATGGAATAAGCTAATATATTCTTCAATATAACATCTGAGTGTATGAGCATGTACAGAGGGGTATGAATTATGTATTCAGGTATCACAGGGTTACAGTATTGTATTCTTAGGGTGCTCCAGCAGTTAGACTCAGAAGATCATTTGAGTTTTAAGGTGGTCTTTTTGGGGTTCACCTAGCCATCTGCATTCCAGAATTCATTTAATTATCCATGACGGATGGGTATAGAATCATAAAATTATAGAAAAATGTATGGGTTGGAAGGTTCCTCAGGAGGTCATCTAGTCCAACCCCCAGCTCAAAGCAGGACCACCCGTACCAATATCATCCCAGGCAAGGGTTTCTCTAGTTGGGTCTTAAAAACTTCCAAGGATGGAGATTCTATAACCTCTCTGGGTAGCTTCCTCTAGTGCTTCACTACCCTTCTTGTGAGAAGGTATTTTCTAATATTTTACTTAAACTTTCCTTACTGCAACTTGAAGCCATTTGCTGAGAACAGTCTAGCTCCATCCTCTTTTGATCCACCCTTCAAGTAGTTGAGGGCTGCTATTAAATCTTTTCTCAGTCTTCTCTTCTCCAGACTAAATAAGCCCAGTTCCTTCAGCCTCTCCTCATAAGTCATGTTTTCCAACCCCCTAACCATTTGTGTTGCCTTCTGCTGGACTTTGTCCAATTAATCCACATCCTTTCTGTAGGGGTGGGGGGCAAAACTGGACACAGTACTCCAGATGTGACCTTATTAGTACCAAATAAAGGGGAATAATCACTTCCCTCAATCTGCTAGCAACACTCCTATTAATGCAGCCCAGTATGCCGTTAGCCTTCTTCCTAACAAAGACACACTGTTGGCTTATATTTAGTTTATTGTCCACTATAACCCCAGGTCCTTTTCTGCAGAGCTGCTGCTTTGCCAGTTGTTCCCCAGCCTGTACCATGGGATTCTTCCATCCTAAGGGAAGTAATTTGTTCTTCATCTTATTGAACCTCATGAGATTTCTGTTACTCCAAACCTCCAATTTGTTGAGTTCTCTGAATCCTAGCCCTATCCTCCAGTGTATCTGCTACTCCTCCTAGATTGGTGTCATATGCAAGCTTGCTCCATCCCATCTTCCAGGTCATTGATGAAGATATTGAACAAAACTGGCCCCAGGACTGACCCCTTGGGGCACTCCACTTGATACCTGCTGCCAACTAGACAATGAGCCATTGACTGCTACTCTTTGAGTCTGATAATCCAGTAGTTTTCTATCCACCTTACAGTCCATTCATCCAACCCATACTTCCTTAGATTGCTTGCAAGAATGTTGTGGGAGACCGTATCAAAAGTCTTGCTGAAGTCAAGGTATATCACATCCACTGCTCTTCCTGCATCCAGAGAATCAATATGGATATTTTGAAAACCTTTGGTGCTGGCTAATCTACAGCATCACAGTTTGTTCTTAGGTGTAACTATTCATGAAGCTCTAAAATTTTATATCATGGTTAAGGTGCATTTATCACTTCTCCAGTGAAGCATGCTATATTTTGTTTGATCGTTAGTGATTTGGCCTCCTTAAATACTACTTTGCTTGTCATATCCCCCTTCCATCATCTTTTGAGTTCTGTTTCTTCAGTCCCTCTTCCAATCTTGCTTACAGCAGATTTGCATTGAGGAAAATTAAATAAGCCCCTGCATTTTATTTTTCTAAAGTGTTCATTCTTTGTTTGCTCAACTAAATCCTCACCAGTTTGATCTGTCTGATTTTAATCCTTTACTTCCTATGTACTAATGTAGTGGCTTGTCAAGATTTCCTTTAGAACAAGAGCTGTTTTTTCAATACAAAATTAGAGTATTTAACAGCTGTCCATAGCATTTCTATGGATATAGGCCAAATGTATTTTAGACAGTGGGAAGGGCAGTAATCTAGAAAAAAATGTGTATATATTGACAGACTTTTATAGAAGCAGGGCATTGGCTGCTGTGCTTCCCCTGCTTTGCCTGTGGCAGATTAGGGTGTTAGGTCTATGTTGGGTCAGGGTTGAGGGTAGTCTTACATAGAGTTTAGATGATGGTTATATGGGATGGTTTAGATAGGGATGATCCTGCCTCAGGCAGGTGGTTAGACTAGATGTCCTCTGGAGGTCCCTTCCAGCCCTTCTTCTCTATGACTCTACAACACTTGGTTTACAAAAAGAACTTCAAGGGCCATATTAATTTTGGAAAACTATTGTCTCCAAATGGAGGTGTGGTGGTAGAGCAGTTAAGAGAACTCAATAAAATCCAGACATCTAAGTTGAAGCCATACTCAAAACTTAGGGCTTGGAAGTTTTCCTTAGACAACTTCACTGATTATTCAAACTAGGGATCAAAAGATTTGATGCTTATCACATTACTACTTTGGATGTGATGGCTATAAAATTGTAACCATCCTTGCCTAATGGAAAAGTTAGTTTTTGGGCAGACTTTGACTTTTCTTAAAAGCCAACAACCACAGTCATTTAGATCCAAATTCTTTTTGAGACTGACCTCTGTAATTTTGCTTCCTGGATGACTAACTATAATGTATCTCCCAATAAAGCAATGCTCAGAAAGTGGTAGCAAATTCATCCAATTATAATTATCCAGTCAAATAATTTTAACCAGGGATTCCTTTTATGAACACTTTCATTTCTAGCACCATTTTGGCTTGCTGCTATAGCAATTTTGGAACCTCAGCAGGAGACAGGTGGTTCCCTTTTTCTTGTTATGAGACAGGGAAAAGATGGTCCCTTGGTCTCTCTTCTTTATATGAGTCATTTTATATACTTGTACTGTCTTATGAATCTTTGTTCTAAGGTAAATCATTCCAATCTCTTTTCAATCTTTCTTCATACGAGGGGGTTTTTTCCCCTGGGCCCTTGAATCTTCTCAATATAAACCTTCTGTCAGGAGTTGTCACTGACAACAAGGTCTGCATTCAGTATCTAATAGTTCTTTGTAAAATTACAAAACAAAATCAGTTGTGGACCCACTTTTCCTTAACCTTGGAAAACCAAATACAATGGATATCCATAACAGCTAATTACTTCCCCACTCACAAGCACTGAATCTGTACATAAAACACTTTAACATGTAGCCAAATATGAGTGGTTTTCAAGAAAATTATTTCCTTTGCTTGCAGACTAGGTTATGTCTCTGTAGTACATGTATCTCTGGTCTTGCAGCATTTGATATTTCCCACTCTCTTCTGCCTCCCGTGGACTAGCCATTTCCCCACACGTGGCCTGCCCCCAGACTGAGAACACTGAACTTTTTATCCTATGTAAAGAAATAAGACACTGTACCACATGTCTGTTTTGGAAGGCAGGATGTTTGGTTTAGTCTGAGCAATAGCAGCATTAGTGACAATTCCTGTATAGTTTATTCTGTCCATTGAGCATTAATCCTTGTGCTTTGTAAGTACCCCCAAACCTTCCCCAACAGGGAGCAGGGAGAGACTGCCTGCCAATTGGATCTCTAATACTAGTTTTAATGTTCTTTGGGAAGCATCATTACTGAACACAAAGATTGGCAAAAGCACAAGGGAAATATACTGCAGGGCACAGATTTGACCTGGTCTGAAGGGGAAATGGTGTCCTTTTGATTTTGTTACAGTAAGACATTATGCAACTACTATTAAAATAATGCTGTAAGGACCAAAAATAGATTTGGTTTGTGACTGTCATTATGCTTGGGCTACATAAAAATGGTGCAAAAAATTAGCAGATGAACCAGACATATAGTAGATGGGGAGGATAAGAGGTACACATAATTATTTTCGTTTACAAAAGGAAAAAAAAAAAGGAGGTGAATTTTGAGCAATTCCCTGCAAACTTTCTGAAAACCACTATGGAAATGTTTGTTACTCTGTGTATTTTCACGCCAGTTTCAGAAAGCTCTTAAGTGTGGATATACCCATGAGAAAATGTGTGGTTTATTAGACTAAGAAATAATAACAAGGCTTTAAAAATTGAATCACTACTGATATAGGCTTGCAGAAGAGAAATAATAAAAATCAAATTGTTTTCTTTTTCCTACATGTAGCTGGGGGGGGGGAATGGGGATTTTCTACATATTTACATGTGGACTATTAGGATGTCCTTTGCTTTCAAAACTGGTAGGCCGAGTAAGATCTTTGTAGACCTATGGGTAGTGGGTAATGTCACATTAGGCTGTGTCCCTTACTTCCTGTTCTGTGGGGGCCAGATCCCTGTGCCCTTGTAGAACCACACTGAAGCCATAGCTCAATTTGAAGGATTGGGACCTTAATCTGTAAAAGAGACACCCTGCTAGATGTTACAGCAATTTCAGTTCATAGCCTTTGCTAGTCAAAGACTGTCAGTTGTGCTGCACATCATACTTTCTCTGGTGGTGTGTTTTTGTGATATGAATAAGTGCTCATTAGGGATTTAAATCAACTCAGCAAGCTTGGGACACTTGTGGTCTTCCCAGTGAAACCAATGAAAAATAACCATAGGTGTTAATAAGTTCCCTACGGATTTAAGTTCAGCATTAATGAGCATAACATTTGTTTTCATTCATTAGGTTTTATTTTCACCTAATGGTGAACCTAAAGGATTAGTGAGAAGGGCATTAACCGTAGTAATTTTTATTCTGATACACAAAAGGTGCTTTCAGTTTGCATTTTAACTCTAGTTCTGCTCTGAAACAGATAATGTACAAAGCCCAGTGATATTATTACATTTTGACACTGAATTACCAGATAAATGACTTGTCAGAGTTCATTTATGTTTCTGAATGTTTGGCAAAGAGTGACAGCTGCATAGAGCTTATAATACAGCGATGCATTATCTCAATGAAATAAAGCAGCTTCCCCAGCAAAATATATGCAAAATTAAATCTTGGGTGTCCAGATAAGGTTTTTACTGATTCAGAATGTGATTTTGTGCCAAATAAGAGGATTAAGTCTAGAAGTCAGATAATGCCAGAGGAAAGGAGATATGGTGACTTGCCTCCTTTTGAGGTAGAGAAGAATTCTGGATGAATATCAGGCTGTTGCAAGAGGAAAGCTTTCCTTCCTGCAGGATGGAAAGAGAATAAAGATACTGCCATCATTCAAGCTCTGCTCCATAGTTAACATACATCAAGCATATGAATTCTGTATTTCTGGCATGCGTGATCCATGCACGCTACTGTGCAGAATACAGTGACATTCTTCCTATGTAATTTAAAAGAAGAGGGGGAGGAGGAAAAATGTATTTGAGAAACTGAAATAATTATTTAAAAAATCATTCTCTAATACTTTTATTTATTTATTTTCTGTGTATGATGGTTGATTTTCCACCCACAGTCTAACATATTCTTTCTAAAGCATTATGTTATTTCTAAAACGCTAATTCTGTGCAAACTGTAGTCCAATACAATAACTACACAAGAGCAATACTGGTAACTGTACAAAAGCAATGCTTTAAAATAAGGGAAATTTTAAGTTTCATTTCTTCACTTATTCATTGATCTCTCCATGCAGTAGCAGCTAGATAAATGCTCACTGAAGAAACAGCAGTTAAAATGGGGTGGGGGGGCTCTGAAGGTATTATCACATACTAAAAGTACATAAACTATAACATTATTATGCTCAAGAACACTTTTCTTGTTATAAGAGGAAGCTGTTTAAATATTTTTATAAGTGTCTAGGGGAGGAAAAAAGTGTCTAAAATTAAGGAAAACTGTTGCCTTGGCTGCTCCTAGCTGATGATGAATAGAGACAAAATCTGTTGCAATTAATCCAAAACCCTCAATTACTGCATAAATTTAATTGGTTTTTTCTCATCCTGTATAACATTTTTTCATTCATGAAACACCATTGAAATAGTTCCTGATTTAAAAAAAAAAAAAATTGTAAGGAAGGGCAAGTTTGGGCCCTATATTTGACACTTGTTACTGTGTCCAAGCAGCAGATAAACTCTTTAAAACAACAAAATCTCTTCTTCTGTAATCCTAGTAATCATTTAATTAATTAACACAGAACTTATTTTAAAAATCAAGTTCACTTTTCATCATGTTTGGCTATTTGAATTTCATTCAGTTTGGGCAATGAAAACAAGTTACTGAGTTTTAGATCCTGTTTCTAATCTATTTCATATTTCTGACAGTATCTAAACATCTAAAAGTGGGGTTATTTAGGATAGAAGAACATGACATGACTTTTTAAATTCAGAAACAGAACGGAAAAGATGGACACTGGATAAATGATATTTACCATACGAAAGCATGTAGGACTGTCCCTGCTAAATAAGGATCGGTGTCATGTTATGTATCGCTTTCTTATTTCTGGGCTGTAGCACAATGTGAAGTGCACAGTGTTAGGGGGCATATCCTGTAGGTAGTATGGTAACTCGGAGGGTGGGAATAAATCCTGGGTGCAAATTCAGAGGGCGTTCAGAATGGTAGCCCGCACAGAGCCTGAACCATCACCACTGCCATAGTAGCCCCTGTCCGGGGAGCTCACACTGAGGCAGCAGAAGCTTGTTCTGCCACCATAGTGGTGCCAGTCTCTGCACAAGCAAGTAAATACTGGCTTCCCTGCCTTGCTCCCATTGCCAGGATGCTAAAATCTCAAGTGATGCCTCTGAATATAGGTAAATGTTAAAATCCTAAGATGAAACTAATAGTTATGCAAAACAAAAGAATTTAATTAGCCATAAAACTCTAATACAGTGCTAGTTTTTTTGTTTGTTTTTATAAAACCTATATTTGTCATAATGAATCTTATTGCATTCCTTTAAATATATTTCACTTTCATTCAGAAAACTGTGGCATTGCTCTGATGGCCATTTTTCTATAGAACATTATTGGACATTTTTGTGGCAGAGAAAATAAGTTTGTTTTCTGCCATAGAAGATAAAGGTAACAAATATTTTTTAGGTTTTCTTTTTTAATCAGTAAAACTTCCTTTTATTTCAGGATAATACAATACATAGAAAAATAGCCCCCTGTCATTTACATAGATAAGACCTGATTCTGTATGAAAGCAACTTGACCACAAAGTCTCACTAAAGTCAATGAAACCACTTACATAAGTATTCGAGTAATCTAATCATTTCCAAGAGACCCAAAGCCCAGTCCAGATTTTCTTATACCAGGACAGAATAGAAACCCTGGATACAAACACCTCTGCAGTTCTGAGTGTTAAAAAAGTAATAATAATCTGGGTCCAGTTTTCAATTGTGTAGCTGGGTCCATTGTTATTAAGAGTCTTGCTTGAGTTCACTTTCTTATCTGTGCTGCCGGCTGAGGATTTGGTAAGTGTTTTTGTTGCTTTCTCAGTTCAGCCATGTTATCTGTCTTCTCCCATTCAGTATTTGTCACTTGTACGATCACTTCAGTATACTTTGTATACTCAGCATGCTTTGTTCTTGGCATAACAAGGCTTATATGTTTTCCACCTGTTTTTCATGTGACCTAGTTGTGTATGCTTGCATGCATTCACACACAAAAATGTACTGAGGTTTTTACTGATTTGTGTGTGCGTGAGTACAAGCCCCCACACACACATGCACACACACATAAGAGAAAGATGTACTAATACATATATATATGTGTGCATATGTGGGTGGGTGCATGTGGGCATGTAAACACACAAATCAGTAAAAATCTTGGTAAGTTTTTATATATGTGCATGCATGCAAACATACACAACTAAGTCACATGAAAAGAAGGTGGAAAACATATAAACCTGTACACACACACACACACACACAGACATATGTGTATATGTGTATGTATGTAGACGTATTCCGTAGAATTTCTATTTCTTATTTAGCTATTGAACAGAAATTTAAGGGCACCAAGCCCTCCAACACCAAGCCTGGAACATAGGTGGGCACTCTCAATGCACCTTGATATAAGGTATTGAAACAGTGTGCAGTTTCTGCTTGGCCACTTCCCCTTATGGCAGTATGTCAGCTGCCACTCACACTTGGGGCATGATTTCCTAGGAGCTGTCCAGCTTTAAGCCTTGTTCCAAGTGCACTATGAATAGATTTAGTTTTAGATTTACCCTAATCAAGTTCTGCAGTGGAACAAAATATATTACAATAAGTGGCAATCAGTTTTTAGAGCACTAGAGGTAATGCATTCAAACTCCTTTTAAAATGGGAGAAGATTTCTAGTTATAAATAACACACAGTTGCAAATTCATAGGTGCACACACATGTTAATATCCTCTATTATTTTTTTAGCTATTATAAATGTTCTCATAATACCAAACTGCCAGATATTATTATGGCTCTGATTACTGGATTTTCAGCCCTAGCTATATTAATTTTCAAGAAGATTTTATAATTATGTATATTCATCAATTCAATTCATGAAGGACAATATGTGACATAAAGGAAATTAGAGTTGTGAAGATAACACACTCTCCCCCCCCCCCCCCCCCCCCCCATCTAGCAACTGTGTAATTAGAAGAGCTCATTTAGTGGATCAGTTCTCAATTATCCATTAAGTGTAAGTATTTGAGTTAGATATAGTCCATTGTCTAACGTGACTGAACATAATTTAACTTGCAGAGTACATGAGATGTAAGCAACTGCAAGCAAACTGACAGATGACATTTCCTATAAATCGTATTTATGCATCTGAAACCTTGCTATGTGTAAAGAATGCTTATTCCGGCAGGAAGTTAGAGGATAAAAATCAGAAAGATTGAGCACTATATAACATTGTGTTGAATATTTCTGGGACATGCTCTATAGTTTCAGTTTGTTACAAGAAACTTGTGTTATAATAAACACACACAGGAGATTGCATAAGAAGTAGCGGAGACTAGACTGATGTTGGTTATAATGGAGAATGCAGTCTGTCGGCCCAATAAGCAAAACCATATGAGGATTTGCTTGTTGTCAATCTTGTGTTCAGGCAATTGGGTAACCAAAGAAAATCTTTCTCAAATACCTTGATCACTTGTTTTAAAAGTCTAAAAGAGAAATATTTGTTAACAATGTGTATTATTATCCTTTAGATTATCCAGAGCATATGTATGTATGTCAGCATTCTCTCTCAGATTCTGGCTGCAGGTGAAATAATAATGAGTGCTTCTTTTAATAATTAGCACAATAACATAATGTCCTACTTTGACAGCTTCCTGTCTTAGTTCTCCAAGTGCTTTATGAACACTAATGGATTGCATTAATAAAAACATTGAACATATCTACATAGGCAGGTTATTGCAGAGTAAACTGGAGTGTGGATTTACAGAATATTGACTACTCCTCATTAACTCCCTTTGTGGATGTTCTTAGTGCAAGGTAGCTTATTCCTTGATGAAAACATAAAGCCACTTTTACTCTTTGTTGGCAATCCCTGGATTCAAGGATGATCTCTACCGTGGTTCATTGATTGGTCTTGAGGTGACTTAAGGGTCCAATCCTTGAGTTACAGATCTGTCTGCAGAAGTTGGATGTCTTTCTATGGGGGAGAATAAGCTGTCAGCTGGGATTTCTCTCCTTTTCCTTCCTCTGTTCTGTCTCCTTTGCCTCAAGGGCAAGATGCTTTGCTTCAAAGCAGGCTGCTGAATCATTGAGGTTGTGGCACCTTTGGAGTCAGTCAGCAGCCAGCTCCTCTCAGCTCTTGATGTCAGCTTACATTTTCTTCAGGTATGCCGTCTATGTGTTCTTGTAACACTTCCTCTGGACACCATGATATCTCACGCTACAACTAAGGTGGAAGTAGAGCACTTTTTATTTGTATAGAGTCCTGTACAGCAAAGTTGGTTTCTTGAGGATCATTGGCTCAATGATGGTAACATTGGCTTCAACAATGATGCTAGTATTTGTGCAGCAATCTTCCCATTTAATGCAGAGGATTTTCCAGAGGCATCGTTGGTGACACTTCTTTTACTATCCTTTAAATCAGTACGAATCTTTCCATTGACATCAGTGATGACATACTGGATTAGACCTAGAAGCCAAGTACAGGCATTCAAAAGCCTGCGGCAGAAGCACTCTAACTTTTGAGCTTTCCTCTAAGCACCCCCATTTAGATTTGGAGGAAGCAGAACACATTACCTCTTGTGGAGAGGGGGCTCTGAGCCTGCCTGCGCAACCTGAGCACAGCAGGTAGTGGGTGCTCTCATATGTCTCCCAGTATTCCCTGTGGACTCCCCAGGCTGCCAAAGACTCCTGAGTGGAGCAAAACAGCTGACCTTCCCCTGATTGGGTGGTAGGGACATCACAGCCACCCACTTGGGTGCCCCTCCCCGTTCCCCACCCAAAAAACCCGCAAGCATCCTGGGCACTCGCACCCATGCAGACATGCAGAAACCCATAAAGACAGCCCAGGTGTCTGGGGCATGACTGGGCCACCAACTTTCACATGGCTAATGAGAACAATACCTGCTTCTTGTGTAACTCCCTGTTCCCTGGGGTGATGGAGAGTGGGTGCTATGCTCCCAGGGTCCTTACTTTTATCATCAGTGATGTCATCATCCCCCCAATCTTTGTTGGGGGCAGCCTATCTTTTCCTACCCTGGCTCTTGAGGCCATATGGGGGCAGCTGGACCACTGAAAGGAGCACTTCAGTTATGAACCAGACCTGGCAATACGGGCCTGGTGATTCCCCCCCACAACTGATGTTTGTGGCATTGGCCCCACAGAGCGACAAGCTGTCCAGATCGACAATGCCCTGGCCAAATGCCTCATGTGGACTGGGTGTCCTCTCTTTGAGTGCCCACGCCCTGGGACCAGGACATGGCTCTCCTGCCATAGACTTATCTGGCCCTTCCTCACAGGCAGTGCTGCCCAGGCTGCCTGGGCACCATCCCCCTTCCCCTCTCCCTCCTCAAACCCTGCCCCGCACAGGGCACACACAGATCCAGCAGAATGTGGTGCAATAAAAAAAAATGTACCTTGTTTTAATCAAATGTGGATGCTGCCAGACTGTTAGTGCATTTATTAAACAAAAACTACAACATTGCCCGCTCCAGAACTTTTTCTCGGTTACCATTGAGATAGTGCGGAAAGACACTTCCTGCACTGGGCAGTTATGTTGGGGGGGGGGGGGGGGGAGCACCAAACACGCCACA
>NW_005842343.1:1126273-1137885 GCF_000455745.1 Alligator sinensis
GGGGGGGGGTGTCCAGCCACAACAGGCTCAACCGAAACACAGAACCTTGGTGTAGCAGGGGAAATGCCACATGTAAAACTGTTGTGCCTCAGTTTAATTAAATGTTGCAGCTGCCAAACGTTGTGTGTGCATAATAAAGAAAAGTTGTGGAATGTTTTTTGCTCCAGCACTTGGACCGGAGCCCAGTGAGCTGCCATTCCCCATAGCAAGACCTGGGCCTATAGAGGCCTGACCGATTGGGTTGGTGGGAGAGCCTCCCCAGGCCCCAATTCTCTTTGGGGCTCTGCGCCTACACCGGCAACTGCCAGCAGCCAGATATAGTGAGCTGGCTCTGGAAAGTGGGCTAAGTTAATGCCAGCCCTGGCATTGGGGTCTCAGACAGCTTGGTCCCTCTCCCCTCCTGCACTGCTGCTTCCTAGAGTGGGCCCCACCATACGGCTTCCTGACTCCTTGGCGCATGGGTCAATGTCTCCCACATGTCATATCTCCTGTTCCATGCCGGCCTGCCCGCATCTCCCAATCAATGCACAATGTTACAGTGATGATGTATCTCACCATTTGCACCCCTTCTTTCAAAATTATAAATCCGCCCACAGTCATACTCTAGGATTCTAACTGTTCTTCTGCTAGATTGTTTCACTTATTATAAGGATATGGAAAATCCATTCCCAGAGAGTTGCTCTGTGGCCCATCAGCCTTTCCCCAAGTACTTTAAGATTGTTTAGGGAGAGCTGATATGGCAGGGGGCTGGCTTTAAGATTGTTTAGGGAGAGCTGATATGGCAGGGGGCTGGCTTAGTGTTAATATTTCCTATTGGTCTGTGGCTGTTTATAGGGGCTTTAAGGTATGTCTAGGACTGCCCCTAGATGTAATAAAAATACTGTATCTCTTTCAACCCTACAAAGAAATGTCACTTCAGGAGAAAGCAACAGTGAGCAAAAACTCATGTCATTCATGATTCCTTGAATAAAAGGTATAGCGTATAAGATGGTATACGAGGTATATTTTAAGCATGTTTATTTAGATGGATTAATTTCAGCTCAGTGCTTATACCAAGACTAATAAGACCAGCTGTTATTCAAGCGTTAAACCTGTAACCAAACTCTCTCTTAAATAGGACAGTAGTTTCCCATAAACTTGCTATTTGCTTAAAACATCATAAGACCAGGGGACATTTTAAGGTACTTAAATAGACCAGTCATGCCTCTACAAAATATGTTGATTTTTTGAAGTCCTACTTTGATACTGTATAGTTTCATTATTTATTGCTCCTGGACAATAAATGTAATATATTATTTTATACAGTAGCATCTAGCTACTAACAAAGTATGCATGTTTCTGCTGTTTGTTGGATTCTATGACTGAATAAGTGATTTGTTTACTGACCTTTTACAAAACATTTTGTATGGTACAGAATGCTTTTCCACCAATCCTAAGTACATTTCATTTTGATAGTAGATCTCCTGTTGGTGTCTACGTCAAAGTAATATAACTAATCTCACTGACTTAACAGAAATAGATGCTCCATTTACAGTGTTTCTAAAATAGAGCTCAAAACACAATATATTACTAATTTGGAATGAATTTATCTGCTGTTTCTGCTCATGGAATATCATGGAATATCTATGAAGAGACAGCAATTTTATTGAATAGATGTATTCAAAGTAATTGGCTTATTTGAATATTTTTTAAATGTTGGCTATGATTTCATTGCAACGTGCTAAAATTTGTCTGCAAGTAACTAATAACAGTTCAAAGTTTGGGGTTGTCATTTGATAGATAAGTCACATTTTCATTTCTTGTTCCCTGATTTTAAGTGTATTCAGGTATTTTGATTTCCATGAATACTTGTGGATCTGGCTTTCCTTAAATGTTTGCTTTCCACGAAATAGTCACAGCTACAAAACCTCTCTAGTAGAACATCCATAACAAGTAAGAGGAAGAGCAGTATGGGAAAGTCTGACTATTCACATAAATTTGAGGAAAAAAATTATATCCTATACTATTCAGTTTGACTGTGCAGTTGCATAAAGCATTGAGGAATTCTTCTTTCCCCTTCAGAACCAGTGCTTTACTGGTATTATGCACCAGTAGGTGTAACTCATGACTTGTAAAGAAATGTATCTGTTTAAATATCACCATGTTGGTGTTATTTCAGCAGATGACTCATCATAAAATTGCTGACCTCATAATATGTTTTTCTTTGCCCCATCTCCTCCCAGAAATGTGCCTCTTCAAATATACACAAACTTCATATGGTAGGTCACAGTTCTAATGAGTACAGTGCAGTGCCAGAGGTATGGTAGGGCAGATGTGCACCTGGGCAGCTGCTGATATACAGGGGAGCATGGGCTGCCACTTGTGCCGACTGCAGCATCATAGTCAGCCAGTACCCAGGGATGCTGCCCTGGCTGCCCCATCAGTTACGTTACTGTGCAAAGCAGTTGTGTAAAGCTGCTTTCCAGGAGATGTTACTCTTTAGGAGAGTAAAGTGTACAATTATGTTTATGAAGGCAGATTATGAATTACGTTGTTTACCTATGTGTGATGAATGACATATTCTAAAGTATACATCAAGGACTCTTAAGTTGGTATAAATAGTCACAGAATAGTCTGGAACATATAAGGAGCTAGTGATGAGTCCATGCTGCAGCATTTTTGATGTAGGTTAATCTGTATTTGGATTTTGATCTCCTTATTTGTGTTGTCTAGTTTCAGGTTTCTCAGGCAGCACATTAGAGAAACGAGGCTCTAATCCAAGTAAAGGCTGGAAGTTAAATATAACTATGCATAATATTTTTAATCAAAGACTATAGAGCACATGTTTATCAAAGGTGGGACTTATTGATATATGTAACTTAGAAAGCCGTTACAGAAGCATTTACAGAAGAGGAATATATGGTTAGGCACAGCTGAGACACAAGAAGTAGTTTGCAGCTCATCCCAAAATCCCTCATAGTCCTGCAACTTTCATTTTGACAATTTCACCATGGGAGAATATTTCTCATTATGTGAGCTTTGACATGTTTTGATTAAAATTTTAAAGATGTGTGACAAGTGAAAATTCTTCTATATTACTTTCATGTGGAGAATCTGCAGGGGGGTTGAGGACCTTCTTTAATAGATGAATAAACCTTATTTTAGCAGAACTTCTTAATGAAGATGTTATATCTTCCATCTATAAATTAACTTGAACTCTAAATAACCCTGTATTAATCAGAAAAGTGATCACAAAGCAGATCTTCATTTATGAAGAAACCTGAAAGTGTGTGGGAGCCATTAGCTGGGAAACAGAGCAGTCTCCAAAGCAAAAGCCACATCATAATGCCCCTGAGTTCAGCACAGATTGGAGCTAGATTTAAATTGAGTAGTTCTGGCTCATCTGTACATTCTTTTCTGTGCATTTCTGGATTGCAAAACCTTAAAAAAAATAGATAACTCGTCACACTTGTCTATAAACCAAATTTATCTTGGACAGGTCACTTTCTACTGTTGTCCCTAACTCAAGATCTGTTATGAGTTTCCATGATAATGTAGTCCTGGTTGGTTGCTTTTGATCTTTCTTGGAGTAACCATGAAATGCCGGTTCAGGCACTTTGAAATCACTTTGTCCTATGCTATTGCCATGCAGGAAAACCTCATGGCAATGGCCTTAAAATTGATTTTGGCTGTCCTAATACAATTTCTTATTCCCCTGGGGAAAATTGTAAAGGGACTGGTACATACAAGGGAGTCCTTCTGAATCCAACTTCTTAATCAAACTCTCATCTAGAGAGATGAGGAGAGACAATGTGGTTACTAGAATTGCTTACCAATCAAACACCAATGAATGGGGCAGGCTGAAGCTCAAAGCAGAACACAATATTCACAGAATAGTATGGCTCTTTCAGAATTTGAAATCTCTTATTTGCTCAAGAAAGACAAGAGAAAAAAACATGTCCCCAAATTCATACAAAACTGCAGAAACATGTTTTTTTATCAGATTTTTTTTCCAAAATGTATCAGACATCCTGAAATCAAGTTGGCTATAAGTCTATCAAGTGCTCAAGAACAAAAAAAGCATAAAAATGCATGAATGAGATAATCAAACCTATGAATATATAAATATCTTGACTAGATGATAGATTTAATAAAACTAAAGGCTGAAGGAAGAAATTTGATAAGAAAAGAAACTCCATCTGTCCATGAAACTGGTAAAATTAAATTATATTCTATTTATGGTTATAAAATGGCATAGAAATTCTCTAAAGAATGAAAGAGCAAAAATTAAAAAGGCATATTAAAAAAAAAACCTATTAGCATAGTCAAAATGGTGATGTATGGGAAGAGACTAATGAAAGACTTTTGTTTTTCTAAAAAGTCTGTACCATTCCATGGAAGAACATGTCTGTAATGAATGTAAAAGAGGTATTACTAGTTAACATTATATAGTGATAGGGAGACTAGTAATACAGTGATAGCCCTTTAATATCTAATTGCAGCAAGTAGTTTAGTAATTAGACACCAGACAATCTTGGGGCTGATTGAATTGCTTGGAATATAGAATGTGTTTGGAACCATGGTAATACTTGTACAGGGTTTCAAGTCTGAATAGGGCCTGAAAAACCTCTATATTACTGTCATAAAGTTAAGTGCACCTAAAATTAAAAATCTGAATCCAGGCTTAACTTCAGATTTCCTAAACAAATCCAGTAACACACTTGCAGTAGTATCAACATGAAGGATGACAAGGGCCCCCAATGGCACTGCTATCCTACCCTTCTGCACAGATGGGTGTAGAGCAGTGTTTCTCAGTCAGGGTGCAGAGGCACCCTGGGGTGCATTGAGAACTTTTCAAGTGTGCTGTGGGGTGCCATGCAATGTTAGTACTATTAGGTATACAAACCTGATTTGCATGATAAAATCAGAGGCCACGTCCAGACAAGCACAGCTTTCCAGTACGTGGCAGTGCACCCATGTCTATGGTGCCACGTATTGCACATTCAGTTGTTTTCCAGGGTCAAAAAAACTGGCGGAGATAAAAAGTGTAGCAGCACACGCACAGGCAGCACGTGCCACTCAACAGTGCAGCGTGGCTGCCTGGAGCCACACTGCGGCTGCCAGCCAGGCTCCAAGCAGCAGGACGCTCCCAAGAATCCAGATAAGGCTGCTGGGGCCCCAACCTCCCCTACTCCTCCAAGGGTAACTTGCCATGCACCAGAGTGCGCGTGGCATGGGTATTCCCCAGGGACAAGTAGTGCAGGGTGGTGCAAGTTGTGCCGCTGCTAGTTTAGTCTAATGTGCATTAAAATATCTTGTGTAGACATGCCAATTCAGGGTCAATACCTACTCCAGTACTACTGCAAGTGTTACTGCAAATGTGTTACTGCTCAGACCTGCTACTAGAGGGCTGGTGAGCAGAGGCATGGCTAAGGGGCAAGTCTGCTCTATATCTGCCCTGCTCACCATGGGCTGTCTAGCCACAGTATAGATCAAGGAGGGGGCCCCCCATGACATTTGAATCACCCCACCAACTCCCCCAGTCATACCACTTCCCCTCATTGGCCCCAACTGCTCCCCATTTGCCCCCAGATCCACTCTCCATCCTTCAGTCAGCTCCTCACCCCCCACAATCTTCTTCTTACTCTCAAATCCCTGCCCTATCACTCCAGTCAGCCCAAGAGCAGAAGTGGCAGCAGAAATGGGGCAGGGATTCCCTCTCCCTGCCTATTCCCAAGCTTTCTACAGCCCATGTTGCCCCACACACCTAGATCCAGCTCCCAGTGGGACTTGTAGCTGCCCAGAAGCTCTTTGCCTCCCTTCTTATTCCCTCCTCCCTTTCTTCCTTCAGTTGCAAGACCTGGCAGGAGTTGGATCTGGGTATGCAGGTTCAGGCAGGGGCGGCAACCTCCACCAGTGTCTCCATCACTCTTAGTATAATTGAAGCAGTGGGACAATGATCAGGGAGTGGAGGGGCTGATGGGGGACAGGGGAGCAATCTGGGGATAGAGGGGGTGATTCCGGGGCCAGGGGGCAATTTGCAGGGGCAGAAGTGGTAGTAGTTCAGCAGTCCCCCACCCACTCTCTCTTTCCGCCTACCCCCTCCCTCTTCTCCCCTCCAATCCTACCCTCCCTCACCCCTTCCCCATGCTCCCCTCCCCTTAGCCTCCCTTCCCCCCTTCACCCCTTCTCCTTCCCTCCCCAATCACTTCACAGGAGCTAAATAGCACAGCTCAAAGATTAACCTTGCCCAAAGTGGTGGAACTTTAAGATGCCTAGAGGACACTTAGCACTTTTAAATGAGCCTTAATATGTGATCATTCAAGTTTTAAGTGCTCTTAATATAGTTTAATTGTAATGTGTAATCTCATCCTCAGATCCTTCCCTTTGTTTTTGTGGGCTTTGTCCTATTCCAGTTTAAAGCCAATTATTGACTTGGGACTGGAAAGGAGCCAAAATCACTAAAGTTAATAGTTTGGCATTGTCCCCTAATAGCTCTCATGTGTGTGCTTCTTTTCCCAGCAAGCATTTTACTGAGTTAAGCCAATAAATTCACAAACTAAACACCCCAAAACCAGGGCAGCATGCAGTACTCGTCTTATGTACTGGGGAAACACCTAAACTTTATAAGGGCCTTGTTACATGATAATTTTGGGTCAATCCTGAAGCTCTTAACCCCTGGATTGTCTGCACATTAACACCTGAAAGTGGTTTTAAGACAGGCTGGGCACTTATTTCGGCTGCAGGGCCACTTAATGAGTTTTGGTGAGCTGTCAAGGGCTGCAAGGGTAGTTCTGCCCCTTAACAGGTGCCCTGGCCTCTGGCCACCATCTTGGGACCTGAAGTCCTACCCCCTAGCCCCTGACCTTTGCTACTAGAAGTCCTTCCCCTTTCTTCCCGAAGTAGCCCTTTTGGGAAGGGAGTTTGCCATCTTGGAACCATCCTGGCCCCAGCCCTGCACTACTGGTGGGGATCCACACCCATAGCCCCGACCCAGCCTGCCTTGTGTCTAGTCCAGACTTGCCTGCACTGTGCAGCAACAGCAGCTGGGCAGAAACTGTTGCTTGGCACAAGGGAAAAGTGGCCCCTCCCCCATGCCAGGCTGCCCTGCATCTCTGTCACCATCACCACCACTTCCAGGCTTCTCAGCAGGGCAGTGGTGACAGTGCAGAGCAGCTGCAGGGAAGCCCGATGCGGGGTCCGGGTGGCTGCAGCAGGAAGTACATGGCAGCAGTGAGAGGGACAACTCACTTTTCCCCTGCTCTTAGCTAGAATTTCTGCCTGGCTGCTACTGCTGCTCAGTACAGGTGAGTCTGGAGGTGGGGCTGAGTCAGGGCTATGTGTGCAGGTACCCACAGGTACTGTAGAGCTGGGGCCAGCGGCAGGATGTGCCACAGGCAGGCAGTGCCTAGGCCAGGCAGGACTGAGGGACCTTCCATGGGCCGGAGAAAGACCTTCCATTGGCTGGATCCAGCCTGCAGGCCATATTATGCCCACCCCTGTTTTAAGCACTCATGCAGCTCAAAGTTACATCATTCAAGGGAAGGATTATCTCCAATCTGCACTACCCAGCTCCTGTTCCATTAAGGTGTTGCCACTCCCCGCAGATGTTGAAGTCCTCCAATGGCCCAGGGTGTCTGTCAGCCCCACCCATAGAGCAAGGATAGAAGCCTGCCCTTGTTCACAAGCCCTCTAGTGGCAACTCACAGCTCCAGCTCCTAGTCCTGCCCCTGCTCACCAGGCCTGTAGTGATAAGTCACAGCTGTGCAGGTAGGGGACAGTCAGGGAAGGTTTCTACCTAAGGGTGTGACTGCTCCAAACTTTAAGCTACTAGCGCTAACACCAGTCAACATTTGTGTGGCTTGCAACATAAGATTTTGCAAGGCCCCTAATTTCTGGTTTTAACATGTGGAGAATCCAGGGGTTAAGATCTGTAGGAGACAACTAAATTTAACATAACAAGGCCCTAACAGGGGTATGTATATTCATCCTAAGAAATCTTGTGGAAAATGACAAATTTGTGCATTTTGTAACTTTGGAGGAGAAGTATGGTTTAGACCAAAGGAAAGAATTGGAATATATATAATGTAATCATGCAAGTACAGATCAATATTGCTGCTTTGAATCTTCCAGACTAAGTCTGCTGCACATTAGCATGGTTTTTGCCATCATGTGCTAATGTGCAGTAGAAGAATCCATGTTCTACTGCATTAAGAGTGTAGATGTGCCCACTGTAAGGTATAACAAGGCCGTATGAGACTCTAGTTTAACTGCAGGCTATATCTGGCTTTTATTGGTAACTACTGGGCTGATATCCTATAGCTGGCTTTAGGATTCAGCATCCTTTTTAGCCTTAAAATCTGTGCATATGTGGCTTGAAATCCTTTCATTGACTTCCAAAGGCTTTTGATAGGATGTTCTATACAAGTGCATAGATAATACAGTGGGAAAAAATATTAATATGAATACAAATAAAATATGGCCAATATTTAGGAGTATTGTCTTTAGGAGTATTGTCTTTAGGAGTATTGTTAACTAAGAAGTTTATCTGGCCTCATTTGAAAATAGTGTGCGGAGAGATCAACTGAGAAAGAGACAGAAAAAGGAGATGACTTCTAAGAAATCACTCTGCTTCTGCCAGAGTAAATGCTAGTCATAAATCCTAAAAGTATATTTTTACAGAACATTTTTTAGAAGTGCTTAGTTAGTCTGATAATTGCAAAGTATTTTTTTTTCCAGACTTTCTACTAGTTAATGAAATTTCAGCTCTAGCTGGGAAGAAATTAAATAAAACTGATTTTGCAAATGAAATCTGTCATATGGCTACCTACAACTTTAAATTGATTTTATTCACTTTTCTCACTGGAGGGGTTAAAACAGACACATTTATATCTGTCAGTAACTAGAGCAATATTTTGGAGCTGTAATCTTTTAAAATAGTCATTTAAAAATATTTGCTTTGGGAATAATAGTTGAAAACTATTTCTTAAGTTATCTGCATCAAATGGTTTCCTGTGAGATGTTCTTCAGATATGTTTCTTCACTCCTATTCCTTTCTTTCTCAGACTAAATCCATGGAATCAAACACTTCAAAGAGTTTAAGATGTGGTGTTCTTTCTAGTTGTCAAAAGTGATTGTTTGCAAAGGGTTAACTTATTGCATAGTTCTGAATTCTTGCTGACTCTAAACAGCATCTGCCAGTAACACTTAGTATTATGTCCATTTAGTTTAGAGAGACTGTCCTATCCTGGCAAATGATGACCTGTCCTCAGCAGGACAAACCTGAGAATACACCATTACAATTCTACAGAGCATGAAGGCATCAATTTGTTTTAAGAAACTTAGTAAAGAATGCAGTAGCACTTTTCAGTACTGTGGGAAACCATGAACCATCAATATACTTCACTTTCTATTATTGACTTCCTATAGAATATCAAGTTAAATTCAAGGTCTCTCCCTTTATCTTCAGAGTGCTTTACTATGTAAACCCACCGCTGTGTAAACCTAGCATATATGGTATTAGACCTAGGATTATGGTTCTACAATTGCATTTACAGATACAATGAGCCTTTCTGCCAGGGGAGGTTGGGGCCCCAGCAGCCTTATCTGGAATTCTTGGGAGCCTCCTGCTGCTCAGAGCCTGGCTGGCAGCCTCAGTGTGGCTCCGGGCAGCCAAGCTGCACTGTTGAGTGGCACGTGCTGCCTGTGCGTGTGCTGCTACTCAGAAAAAGCTATTGTGTGCAGAAGATATGGCTTATTATAATGACATAACTAATTTTATACCTGCATCTTTTAGTCTCCTTGGGTACACCTGATTCAGGACTCAGACGTTTAAATCCTCATGAGACAGGATCTCACAATTCTCTCCCTGCAAACCGAGCCCTAAGACTGCTTGCATCTGTAGTTCACAATTAACACTCCATATCTAACGTCAATGCACCACTTGAAGTTCTCTTTAGTCAGGGCAAAGACAGGATTAACCAGTGACCAGCCAGCTCTTGTAAAGCACATAACAATGAACTTCAGAGAAAACCTGTATTTAAAAATGGCTTCTACTTATGCCTGATTTCCTAAATGATCCACCCATATCTACATGGATATCCTGGCAGGTACATCGGGTATCCTGCGTGTCTATTGCTGAACTGAGTTTGTCTCTGTGCCTGGGTCAGGAGCTGTTATCTTATACCATTTTTCAAGTCTGTTGACTTAGATCACACCAATTAGCACTTCTTTCACAAAGCATGACATTTTCAAAAGATGTGTACCTACGTAATTTTTACATTGAGAATGTGCATTAGTCACTCCTCAGGGTCTTAAGGTCTGCAGGGAATATTGTTTCCTCACTCACTGAGCCAGGAGTACAGTTATTATAATCTCATAAAGATACACATAAACATTTAATGTTGCAATCTCAGAATATTCCATAATACTGTTTTATCTTTTGCAGTGCTTTTTTCAGGGGCTAGTCTGAGATTGCAAAAAAGCCTCTCCCAGGACTATAGGACCATCACAGACCTCTCAACCTTTTGGCCCAAATGACTTTGCCTTCCCTGATACAAGCATTTCAGCCTTTCTTAAAAATTAAAAACAAAAGCAAAATGCTTCACTGAACACTCAATGATCCACCAAGAAGAGAGAAAAAGCAAACATTCTCTGATCGATGTTAGTCATGATCCTTAATGCACTCTTGGAATGTGCTCAGAAACGTACTGTGATTAGAATGGTAAAGGAACCATTATAGAATGATACTTTTGCTTAGAGAGGGAAGTGGAGGATTTTAGTAAAAGGGGGGGAAAAAACTGATGTATGTCAAATTCATGCTTCGAATCTAAGACATGTTTTAACAACAGAGAAAAAAATAAAGTGCTCTTTAGTCCAGTTTCAAACAAATCCCAAGATATTAAAGGAATTGATTGATGTCATCACTATGATTATATATAATTTATAATAATTATATACCATCTGAAAATATTGTATATGATTTAAATTCAGTCAATTGCAAATAAAAGCATGTATTCTCCTGCAACCCCTAACTTTAAAAACAGTTTAACTTTAAAACTGTTTAATACATTTTAAAAAGGGAAAGGTCTGTTGACCAAGTATCCATGGTTTCATAGTTTACAGTTTTTAAAAAGCCTCAATGAAAAGTTGTCTTTCAGCTTTTTGAAGTTAGCCAGGTCTGTACTGTGGCGTCTAACTCCATGTTTCAAGAACAAGTGTGGAAATTTGCTGTTTCTACTGTTGATAACGCCTTAGTGAATGTTGCTCATGGAACGGCAAGTTCCAACTTTCCGGGTAAGTGTAGGTTATTGGGAATGTCAGAAAATCTGTCTATAATGATGTAACTTGAACCTAGACCAGCTAAGCATTACAACCATGAATTTCACTCAGGAGTTTATTGGCAGGTGATATAGAAAGCAAAAGAACAAGTGTAATATAGTCTTGTTGGCACATCCTTCTCTCACAAAAGCCATTTCTGTACTACCCACATCTTCTAAACTTGTTTCATGTATCAAGGGCAAGAATGTGCAAGATGATATCTGTTTTTCAAAGAGTGGAACACAATTCATGTGCCAGCTCCTAATGAATGGGGGGGGGGGGGGGGGGGGGGGGGGGTGGGAAGCTGGATCTGG
>NW_005842343.1:1137896-1138215 GCF_000455745.1 Alligator sinensis
GAGGAGGTGGAAAGCATTCCTGGGTATCTATCTAATGCAATCCAGACCTAGGATGAGTGCCGAGATGCAATTTTTATAGTGGTGAAACAGACTATCTCAGACAATCCTGTAGTTAAAGACATCACAGGGCCCTTGTGGTATTCCTCCCTGCTAGCAGCTTCCCTTTACTTTTATACTGATACTTAACCTCAAGCAGTTGTTCACATCCATTTGAGATTTCTGCCAGGAGCTTGAGCAACCTCTTGGTCCAGGAAAGACCTATATGTGCACATCTATTTTCCAACTTTTTAAAGGACTGAAATGTAAAAAGCAAAGGGAA
>NW_005842343.1:1138246-1158842 GCF_000455745.1 Alligator sinensis
GAAAGAGCTTTGTCTTGACAAATATGGAAAACTTTTTGCCTCTGCCATGTTAGACTATAGGCCTTAATTTTCCTTTCACAGAGATATAAATCATTGGTATGAGTGGTATTTTGTGTGTGTGAAAGTGGTGTAAGGTGAGAAGAGAGAGAAACTATATTGTTATCCCACTTGCCTAGTAACTTCCTTTTCACTGTTCTTTTTTCCCCTCCTTGTTCAAGGAAAGTTTCAGATTAATATCTATGCTTCATTTAGCAGGGAAGAAGGTGTGCATATTTTCTTTCTTAACAAAAAAATTGCAGTCTGTCAGTACCATGCACCCTAAAGACAGAGGCTTATCTGTGAAACCTCCATACAATTATAGCATAATGAATTCCGACCAGTTCATTAAAAGAGAAAATCACCAAAGAGACCTTTTAAGGCTAATCATGTATGCTGTACAGTTCGATGTAAGCGCTGTGTAACCTGAGCAGGCAGATAAGACCTTGTCTCTGTGGTAATCTTTTAATATTGTTCAAAGTTTTAAATAAAAATAGGAGGAATCTAAAGCTTCTAATCACAATTTTGGTGAAGCTATATTGCATGATGAGGGGTTTCTTTTTTAGGGGGAAGGGAGGACTTGCTTTGGGTAAAATTAAGCCCATTCAAGCTTTTCCACATTTGTGGTTTATAAGGTCGATTTTTATCATCTCTTAGTGAGGTCCCATGTTCTACATAAAGCTGTTTCTTAACTTAAACTTAATTTTTCAGATGCCAGTATCCAAAGCAAAAAACTAACGATAGAAAAATTAGTTTCTGTCTGTCCGTTTGTCCATCTTTCTTCCTTCCTTCCTTTCATTCTTCCTTTCTTTCTTCCTTTCACAAAAAACTGGGCTTTGAAATGCCTTTGTCAAAGTCCCAAACCAGAGGCTATTAAGGAAACTTAAGTAGTCCATGGTGGAATGAGCAGTAATGTGTTGAGAAACTAAGGCTACTTGTAGACATGGGAAAAAAGTGGTGCTTTATTTTAAACTCCCGCACTGAGCCCAGAAAACGCATGTGGTAGTTGCACCTGACTTTCCCAATATTTGTTTAGATCATGCGCTTTAGTGGGGCTTTTTTGGCACTTTTATCTAATAGATGATTGACTCAGCTTTAGAGAAAAGTGCCAAAAAGCTGAAGCCCCTGAACTATAGACACTGCAGAGCCAGGTTGAAGTAATGTGCTGCTGCTTCTAGTAAAGTACTTTTTTCATGCCTGTCAGTGTCCTAAGACCAAGTTTTTTGTCTCTTGTTCCTCCTCTACACATGTAAATAAAGGTGTGATGAGATCTAATGTGTGATCCACACGGGCATAACTTCTGCCATGCCACATGGCAACAGAGGAGGCCCCTGCACCAGCAAGCTTCCATGGCTGGGAGCCCCAACAGTTGAGGGCCTCCTAGCCATGGGAACACCCCATAAATCCCTGGGCCTGGGGGGCACAGCTAGCACAATCTGCCAGGTTGGGGGATGCTACTTTGCCTGTGTAGCTGGTCTTAAGTTAATTTTGCAATTCATAGACTCATAGAAAATTAGGGTTGGAAGGGACCTCAGGAAGTCATCTAGTCCACCCCCTTGCTTAAAGCAGGATGTCAGAAGGTCATTTAGTCCTATCTCCTGTTTAAAGCAGGACCATCCCCGACTATCTCATCCTAGCCAAGGCTTTGTCTACCTATGCCTTAAACCTCTAAGGATGGAGATTCCACAACTTCTCTGGGTAGCCTGTTCCAGTGCTTGACTACCCTCCTAGTGAGAAAGATTTTCCAAATAACTAACCTAAACTTCTCTTGCTGCAACTTGAGGCCACCATTGAGAAAAGTTTACCTCCATCCTCTTTGTAACCACCCTTCAGGGGGCCACCTCACCTTTCAGCTGGGCCACTCAGAGGGGGGCCCTAGATAAGGCTGCTGGGGCTAGTGCTGGCCTCAGCCTCCCCTACCCTACCTAGGGTAAATTGCCACTTGCTAAAAAGCACTTGGCACAGGAGTTCCCTGGGGACAAATAGTGGCAGTGCAAGGTGCGCTGCCACTACTTGTCCCTGGGGAACCAAACCTCCATGCTTGTGTGGACACGGCCCATGAGACACTTTTTTGGTCCAGTCCTCTGATTTGATTTAACCTGAATCATATCTACTATTTTCCCCAGCTTGGTGTCATCTGTAAACTTGCTGAGGGTGCAGTCTGTCCTATCTTCTAAGTCACTGATGAAAATATTGAATGAAACCAGCCCTGGGACCAATTCCTGGGGCACTCCACTTGACACCAGCTGCTAACTGCATATTGAGCCATTGATTATTAACTTTACTAAAGTTAGTAAAGTTAATTAACCAGTTAATTGTGTGATACCTGCAACATGTAGAGGGGCCCTACGAGTGAGAATATTACTTTTTGTCTTCTTGAAAATTAAGCAACCTTTGGGTTTTATTTACTTTCCATGTGCCTAAGTGGTGGGCACATCACTGTATAACTGCTGCTTGCAATTTAGCACTGCCTCTGCTAGCCTAGCACTGGGGATACTTAATTAGTAGGGAAATAGTAGGGAAACATACTCTTAGTAGGGAATAGTACTCTTAGTAGGGAAATAGTATTCCCCAAGTATATGACTGGTCATATCATGTTGGTGGGACATAGTCATCTTGTGATCAAGTAATGTACTTGGGTTTTTCTTCTCCTCCTCCTCCCATATTACATAAGAAAGTGTTTCTCTCCCAGTACATGAATTCCACCTTTTTACACTTTCTCCTAAGGTTGTTAATGAAAAGGTTAATCAAGATGGGTCCCAAAACACCCTCTTGAAGAAATCCACTAGTGTCTTCCCTTCAGTCTAATATTTTCCCTCTAAGCCAATTTATTGTCATATATCATTTTCCCCATTTGTTACCCAGATTAAAATTCTTCTAACCCACACATTTATCTTCAGTAATTCTTAATATGACTTGGTATCAAATGTTTACTGGGATCTGGATAGTGGCTTTTCTTTTATCTAGAAAATCAATTATCCTATCAAAGATATATATAAAGTTATGCTGTTATATACTCTTGTCAAGGTCATGTTGCATTTTATCCCATATTCCATTTCCCTCTATCTCTTTATCTGGTCCTTCAAAATTTTCATCTAAAGCACTGCATATTGTTAAAGTCGGACTATCAGGTCCATAGTTGCTGGGGTCAGTTTTCACCTACTTCTTCAATAAAAGTTACTAGATTTGCTATTCTTCCAGTACATTATACCCATCATGTTAACAGATTTCATAAAAATGCTTGACCTGTGATTTTAGATGCTAGCTCTTTGAGGTGGAGGTAGAGGCAAGGAGATTATATGCTTCCCCTGAGTGTATTAAACTCTGACATTTCTACATGCTAGCTGTTTCCATGTCCTCATTTCTATTAACTATTGTATCTTAGTGTTCACATTGTCCTTATTGAAAATGGAGGCAAATTATTCATTTAGTTTTGGGCCATACTAAATTAATTTATTAATTAGAGATTAATTATCTTTAAATTTCTGTGCCTCACTGCTTGCTCACTGCCTCCCATTCTGATGGCTGAAGAACTTTTACTTCTTTTTAATTTTCTGTGCAAGGGTTAATCAGCTGGACTTTAAGTGGTTCTTTATCTCTACTCTCACTGACTGTTAAGATCCAGTTTTCTTTGCTGATCAGTCCTTGTTTCCATTCTTTGTAGATTGCATATTATTCTTATAAGGTGCTTATTTATTCAGTTATGTTTGTAGCTTTTTCATAAAAGTTCCCCCCCAACATAAACCTTTTCTTGTGAAAGGGTCTCTGGATAGATATTACAGCATTGAATTAAAGACATAACATTGTTCCTCCACGGTCAAGTCTCCAAGCCCCATTGGACTAGCTGACTTTATTTACTACTACCTTTAGTTTATCAGTGTTTGTCCTTTTGAAACTGGGAACCTTGGTTAAAGACCTGCTTTTTCTTATCCTTCTGTTTAATTTAAACTGAATCAAGTGGTAATCATTTGATCCAAGGTTATCTTCTAGTAATGCCCTTATTACTTACCAAAATCAGGTCTAAAATAGCATCATCTCTTATTGGTTCAGTGACTCAATACATGCTAGTTTTCAAGAGGCCATTCAGGAATTTATTGCTGGCACCTAACAAAGGATTAGTTTTTCATTATGTTGCCATCACAAGCTGGAAACATAATAATGTTTCCTATGGTTTTGTTAAAGCCTGCTGTGAAAACAAGACGATGCTTTATTTTTATTTTATTTTTTTTAAGTTGTACAAAAAAATCATGTGTATGCTTCAAGCTGTAAATTAATTTCTTGAAATTAGGCCTTGGCAACCAAGGGAATAAGTGTTATATAACAGAAGCCTATGCACTATTTTAGCAGTTTTGGTGCTGAAACAAACAGTAGATAAAATTTAGTTTGACTGTATCTCCACTGAAACAGAATTATACTAAATTTAATCTCAATATGGTTGTACTGTTCACATTCTGGAAAACTATAATTAAAGAAGAGATGGATAACTTGCAGTTTACCTTCCATTTGTTTTTCAGTTAAAGCACATACCTCTCACTGACTGTTTCTTTCCTGTGTTGGTAGCTGTATGTCACTACCAGCTCTGCAATTAGCATATGTTTCTGGCAGTTATCAGAGTGTTTAGGTCATACTGTACTCATGTGGTCACAAGGGAAAAGCTACTGGTAAGAGAAGTACCATATTTTCTCACATACAATATTCCCCAGAATATAATATGCACCTTGTTTTTGAAAGGCAAAGTGAAGCGAAAAGATTTTTCTACAGTTATAGTTATGGCTGTATAGATAGGGCCCTACTGGATTCATGGCAGAAGTGGGCTATGCTGTGGCTCCTTTAATCTTGCAAGTCCTGCTGCATGCTTCTGCTCCCCCCTCCCCCGGCCTATTGGTAAAGGAGCCCCGCTTGTGGCTTGTTCTTGATCAGCAGGGAAGCAAAAACTGCATTTTTGCCTTCCTGCTGTTGTTTGCCTAAGGGGCTGCAGTAGCTCCTCTGCTTGCTGCTGACCAGCAGGGAGGAAAAAACAGCACCATGTTTAAAGCTGCCATTTTCACTTCCCTGCCAATCAGGAATGAGCTGCACATGGGGCTCCTCCACCAGTCAGTGTGAGCCGGGGGAGGTGTGCAGAAGAAAGTGCAAGATTAAATAAGCTACAATGCAGCCTACTTCCACCATGAATCTGGTAGGGCCTAATGCATAGATAAGGGAGAGAGCCTTATATTCAACTGATTCACCTTCCCTTTCCTGCTTAACCGAAGCTGAATCCCTAGCTCCTACTGAAGATTGGTCACTAGGAGTATATCTATGATTCTGGAAAGAGATAAAGAGCTGGGAAATAGGAGCAGAGGAACCAGGAGTAGCTAAGAATTGTCCTAAAACAGGCTAGCTTGATTAGTTGAATAGCAAGGCCATTAAAAAGGAAAGATCATCATTAATACTTGTGTAGTCAAGAACAAAAGTAATTAAGTTACTTGACTCCCTTAGCTGTCTGAGTAGTAATGCTACAGCTCCTGCATTGTGGAGCAAGAATCAGAATAGGGTGCTTCTATCCAAGGCAGAAAAAAATAGCTTCCCCACTTAATATACACAGCCTAATTTTGAGATGATTTGGGGGAAAGGTGAGGGTGGTATGTGACAAAATATGGTATGTTGCTGCTCTCTCAGCAAGAGGAGGGTGAAATGTAAGGTACAGGGTGCATGAATGGATGTTCCATACATGGGTAGAATGGAACAGGTGTTCCATTCATGGTACAAAATTTTAAATCCTGGGTGTGTCTACACATGCAATTAATTTGAAGCAGTCAACTCTGGAGCAGTTTGAGCCAGAGTAAACTACTCCTGGGCACAGAGTCTACATGTGCGCCTGGGACAGAAACAATTTGAGCTGGGGAGGAGCAGTTTACGCTAGAGCTGCTCAGCTCTGGGTGACCGCAGCAGAGGGGCTGGCTGGGGCACGAGGGTGCTGAAAGTGTGGAGCCATATGGCTAGGCGGTGGCAAGAGTATGGACCCGTGCTGGCTGGGCTGACCAGGTACAATTTACACCTATGGTTAGCATCAACACGTGTTTAATTACAATAAATCACCCTAGCCTAAGGGTAATTTACTGCAGTGTACATTATCTTACTGCAGCATAATACCATCTCACGTGTAGACAGTGACGCTTTACTCCACAGCTAAATAGTCTAGTCCACAGTACTGCGCACATGTAGATGTGGCCCCTGTGTTTCTTGTGTTCCTAAAAACCTCCAGCAGCTCATGCTGTGAATGAAGTGACCTCTCTTCCAATTCATGGCTTGCTACTTAATTCTCTTCCTCCCGCTTCCATCAAGTAGTCACACTCTAAAGGGAGCTTTGAAACTCTGGATCAGTGGCCAGGCATGTTTCGTTTGGTCTGACATCCTTATCCCTTAATCTTGTCTTTCAGCTGAAAATGAAAATGCAGTTGGTCTGTAAATTAATAATGTAGAAGCCCCACCAATAGGAAAGCTGGGAGGGGTGTGGGAGAATGAAGCCAAGGGGCTGTCTCCCAGAGCTCAGCAATGCAATTCGACTCATCCTGCAGAGCCCAGGACACACTGGAGCGCACAAACCTCAAGTTATCACTGTCTTCCTCCCTTTCCTTCCTTCTTTCCTTCCCCTGACCAAGGCTGGTCTAGTAGTGCCAAGTAGCTTCTTCCCTTTCTCTAGTAGCTTGTTTCCCTCTCCCATTGGAGGCTGTCTATATACTCTCACTGCATCATTCAGCCCCCTCTAATTAACTTCTTAGAGCTTTCATTCATTACCCTAAGGGACAGAAATATAACATTCTTCTTTAATTAAAGGTTTTTACCTATCATCACATAAAGGATCCCTGGGTATGTGCTTATAGTGTATGTGTACCATACTAAACAAAGATCCAACCCTGTGTAATTATATTATAAATATCTGCATAATATTCTGTGAAGAACAGCTCAAGTGGGCCAGGCCTCTATTTTCTTTTTTATAATCATGGACCAAGGGCTTTTTTCTGCCCTTCTGTTCAGATTGGACCCTTTGAAAGAGAAGAAGAGTAAAAGAGCTTTAAAATGATAGGCAATTCATCAACCAAG
Organism: Alligator sinensis; assembly: GCF_000455745.1. Lineage (NCBI taxonomy): Eukaryota > Metazoa > Chordata > Crocodylia > Alligatoridae > Alligator > Alligator sinensis. The sequence continues at coordinate 1,145,366 of NW_005842343.1, forward strand.
TTGTGGGGTACAGATGCTGCACGTCAGTCTTTGGGAATGCAAAAGCATTCAGCAATACAAATAGCAGCAGGGAATTTCTAATGTGAATTTGCATTGTGCATTCAGTTAGTAAGGAACAGATAAATTGAGAGTTAATAAAAATTAAAGAAACAAACCTGATATCCCCTCCCCTGAGTATTTAAGGAATGATGCCAAGACAGATATTCTAGCACTTAAAAATATGGATTACCTTCTTTAAATTCTCTCTAGATGCATCTTAATATTGCCAGCTGAGATTATTGTTGGATCAATTGGTGTTCCTCTTTCTCCTTCTGAGATTCCTGTTCACTGTTTGAAGCTGCTGCATCTAAATATACCCTGGTCACTGTCAAATCCTGCAACATCCTTAGTTACATTCTCTAGATTAGCTGTGTGGACAAAGTGAAAAAGTCTGAAGCTCTCTCTAGGGCCTTTTTTTCTTTCTTTTCTTTACTCTTACAAGCTTCTCCTTGATGGCCTTCCTGAGACCCTCTTGCAATTTCAGATCCATACTCTTGTCATGGCATGTTGTGAAAGTGTGACCCAGCTCCAGAGTTCTAGCACTGAATTTTCCTTGATAATCATGTAAACTCAGCATTTTTAATCTTTCAAAGTTTTCCTATTTAAGCTTCTAATTTTGCTAATTCATTTTGTATTACTTTATCATCTTTAATTTCTCCACATCACTAGTGATGGCAATATACACTGGTGAATTTTGTAATTCTCCAAGAAGCACATTCATGTATTTTTTCCATGATGCCTTTTCTTATGCTGAAAGAATAATATTTACCCTCATACTGAACCCCGAATCCAGGATTATTTCTTGTAACGTTTTAAGCAATTGGCACATTTATGGGAAACTACCATCATTTTTGAGAGTCGGTCTATATATTTAATGCTTGAGTAACAGCTGGTCTTATTAGTTTTGGTATAGGCATTGAGCTGAAATTAATCTGTCTACATAAACATGCTTAAATTATAGCTCATATACCATTTTATACACTATACCTTTTATTCAAATAATTGTGATGAGCTTTGCTCACCATTGCTGTCTCTTGAAGTGACACTTTGTAGGGGTGAAAGAGATGCAACATTTTTATTACATCCAGGGGCAATCCTAAACGTACCTTAAAGCCCCTATAAGCAGCCATAGACCAATAGGAAATATTAACACTAAGCCAGCCCTCTACCATTCCAGCACTCCCCAAACAATCCTGAAGTATTTTGGGAATGACTGGTGGGCCACAGGGCAACTCTCTGGGAGTGGATTTTCTATATGATTGTAATAAGTTAAACAGTTTAGCAGAGAAACGGTTAACCAGTTAGACCGGCAGATATATAATTTTTAAAGAAGGGGTGCAGATGGTTAAGTGCATCATCACATATAAAACACCACATTTTTCTCCTTTTAAAGATAGACTAGAAGCTCTAGTAATATGCCAGGGACCTAGGACTGGATTTTCCATTTAAAATTGAAGCAAAAACAAATATAACCTCATTGGTATAAGTGAAAAACAATTTGCAGGGCTGTGAAATAGAAGCTTCATTACCAGGAGTAGCTAACAGACAAGGCTTGCTTGACTTGTAGAATATCAAATCCATCAAAAAGAAGAGAGTGTTTTTAATACTTGTAAAATGAAGAGTTTAGTTGGGATCAGGTAAATTACTAATGAGTCGTGAACGCCACTCCCTCAACTCTGCCTGACTAGAAATGCTGCTGCCATTGTCAGGCAGTTGATTCTGAACTTTGGGTGGAGTCAGTTCCAGATTAATGCACAGGCAAGCTAGGCCTAGGGCCCTAAGTGAAGAAGGGGGCCAGTTGTGCTTATTTTACATATTTTAATTATTGAGTGAAGAAAAGTAGGGGCCTATGAATTTGTTTGCCTAGGGCCCACTAAAGGGTTAATCCAGCCCTGGGTGGAGCAGGAATCAGAATAGTGCACCCTAGCAGATTCCCCTCTAAGGAAGACTGGGTGCAGACTATCTGCTGATGGCTGAAGTCCATCTAGAATAGCCTACCAAACATAACTTATCATATTATCTTTCTACAAACCTTTTCTAGTTTAAATAATAGTACAAGTAACAGATGACTGATAATAGGTCAGAAGGTGGCTAGTAAGACCTACTGATGTTACTTCTTGTTTATTAGATTTAGTTGATTTAAAATCTGCTAACAGCGCATGCAACTAATCCGTGGAACCAAAGGTTCCTTGAGCCATTACTCTCATGTTACTTTCACCAACTAATCTATTTGCTCTGTTTTTGTACTCTGTCATGTTGTGTCTTAATCTAAATATTGTTTGCAGAAGTCTAAGCTCATTGGGATTCAAACTGCCCTGGGTTTCTTATGTGACTGCTTAGGTGACACACAAGAGGCTGCACTGATGACTACCAGAGCCAAAAGCATGAGGTATTACAACTCAGGCTAAAGAGCCAAAGTTTAATAGCTATGGCTATTACTGATTCATGAGCTCATTGTATTAGGCACAGACAAGTAATGTGTACTACATGTTCATCAATGGCTCACACAAATCCATTCAGTAGACTACATGTTTGTATGGTGCCCAAGTGCAGGGGAATCCTGGTCTTGGTTAAAGTGGAAGATATAGAGCTTCTGAGTACAAAAGACAGAATGCTTTCACTGTGAAGATTCCTTGTAGTTTTATGTGTTTGACATAATATATATTGTTCACCATTTGTGATCCTTGGATGAGAAAAGGATTCTTCTGTCAGCCTTCTCTGTCTAAATGGCAACAACCTTCTTTTGGTTTGGAAGACAAAGGAAAATTGTTGAGCCAACTAGCCTCTGTCAGGGGTGATGTGACCTTTTCCTTGCACTGTGTAAGAGAACTGTGGTCACACCAGCCAGAAGCCAGTTTTCCCATCATGAGAAAAACAATTTGCTGGTGCTAAGTTTTACACGGAGCATGAGCTGTAAATTTGTATATCTTTTACTGTGACATCGTACTGAAAATCCTGGCAACATGAAAACAATGTATTCTTTCTTTTCTTTCAATCCTGTTTGTTTTATGGGCATTTTAATTGAATCAATGTTTCTAGCTGATATGGAAAACTGGCTTGCAAAGAAGTTACTGGTTCATATCTTGTGATTTGGGAACTGTAGCTTGATAAGCTGACATGCTTATTTAATAGAATTCATGATAGCTATACATGGATTTGATACTTGTGATTTTTTTTAAAGAGCTGGGACTATCCTAGGCCATCATCAGTTCTCCAGGTACGATTTGGGCCAATCTAGAGTTTGCCCAGGAGAGTTGGGACTAGTCAGTTAACATTTCAGTTTGGAATTCTTTGAATGGTTATTTTTTTCCAGAATGGAAAAGTTTTGAATTGCTTCTCACAGGATATCTCAAAGTCTAGTTTTCATTCCAAAATAGTTGTTTTTTAATACTGGATTTATCATGCATCAAGATTTTTGTTATTGTTGTTTTATTGGATTTGACCAGTTCCTAACAGGCGCCATGTGAAGGAAGGTAACCTTTAATTATCAAACACTTGGGTAACTGAAAACAGAGTTCTGACTCCAATCACTGTATAAGATTGGTACTTTTAAAAAATAGGTTGTAATATCATCTATGTGTTGTCTTACAAAGGGAGAGAAAGAAGTGTTTGAGAAGAGTTTATATTCCATCCATGGAACACTGGAATTGAAAACTTATTCTAAGAGTTTTGATCATTCAATCATATTAACTTACTTAGTCCTTGAACCTCAAAACTAGCTACAGAAATTTGAGTATCCGAGGAAAAAATGGTTTTCTCAGATACTCCCAAGAAAGGGCTGAATCTTCTATGTGGAGGTGAACAAGAAGTCTTCTTCAAGGCAACAACTTTCAAGAATACTTAAAAAAAACAAACAAGAAAGCAGTAAATCTGGTTACAAAAATAAACCTTTATGCCTTTATTTTGTTTTCCTTTTTCAATAAATTTAAGACAGCTTCTATTTCAAACTTCAGTTTCATGCACCCTATGAAACTCAGATGGTTTAAGTGGCCTAGTTAGTACCTTCCCAACCCATTTGGTTTAGTATTCATGCTGAACTTCAGACTAGAATAAAGTATTCTTTAATGTGAGTGTTTGAGCTGTGAGCTTGATTTTTTTTCTTTTTTGTTTTTATAATCTCCCATTTCCCCAAATTAAAATTTCAATACTGTATAAAAGAAACCCCCACAGCATGTGCATCTTCTAAACTTACTCTCACTGGACGACAAAAACATGGTTAATGCAGCACGACTGCAAATTGATTTTTTTTGCTGCATACAGTACTCATAATCACTGCATGTACTCCAGTTCAGCTCACTTTTAGCTAGCTTGCTTGCTGTCTTCTTATCTGTTATCTATCACCCTAATCATTTACACTTCACACTATGGAAATCTAACAAATCCTTCGTGTATATGGCTGAGCCATGCACAGCTGGTGCAACAGAAGATTAAGTTGCCCATACACTAAACTGAGTGATTGATGGAGAAGGTTTTCATCTAACAAAGTGCAGTTTTCTTACATAATTACAAGAATTATATGCAGCACTAAATCTATTCCCTGACTATAAATTGAAGGGTTGTTCTGACTGAGTTATGAAAGAAATTATAAACTAATTTGTGGAAACAACATCTGTTGTACATAGGCAAAAAAGCTCTTGTAAGAAAGAAATAATTTATTTCCTCTGTTTGCAGCTATTTATAAAACAAAGAAAAATCGCAAAGTATTATAGTTCTTTTATAACATGTTTATATACACAGTCACATTTTCTCGAAAAGAATTGTTAAACTGATAGACCCATGACATAAAATGTAAAAAAAATCAACAAAAAAAGACATACAGAATAGAATAGGAGTTTTTAACTTTTGCATCTATTTGGTGCATGGTTTGATGAATATGTGAGATTTTGGTCACAATTGTGGCTTTACAAGTCTTTACATAGGGGCAATAGTGTAGCGGCTCTTTTAGTATCAAAGGAGAGCCAAAATGGTGCTCTCAGTTTGGTTCCTATTGTTTTCCCTCCATCATTGCCAGAAACAATAGTGGGTCGTTTCCCCTTTGTGTTACGTTAGATCTGCTGATGGCTCTGTTGAGAATGGATAGAAACAAAATTTTGCTCATTTTTTTTCTAGGCTACAATTTTCTGGCCCAGCTCTGCAGTACCCACAACAGAGGGCTGAAAGGCCCAATCAAAGCTAATTGATTCCTGAATCATGTTAAAGGGACTGAGACCTTTTTAGAGAGCACTATTTAACCATTTGTGAAAGCAGTGGTGCCAAATGTTTGTGTTACTACCTGTGGGGCTCAGAGAAGTAGTTGGTAATAAAGTAGCTCAAGTATGAGAAGCAGTCTGACCTCAGCATCCAGCTTGTCACGTGGTTTTTGCAAGCTGAACTGACCTCTGAATTGAGCCATCTAGTTTAAAGTTAGCTTGAGTATATCTGTAGAGTGAGTGAAGCAACAACATTCCTTTAAAAATGTTGTAGGAAAACAGGAACAGTTTTTGGATGAGGGCTGAATACAAGGGCCAAGGGGAGGGAGACATCAGAGGTGACACAGAAGGAGCCTACACGATGGAGTAAAAGTGGTGGTGAAGGAGATCTGATTCACTAGAAAAACTGAATTCTAGTTTGGTTGAGCTAAATTTAAACCAGTGATGAGCCATCTAAGAGGAAGAATCAAACAAGGGAATGAATGATAATGTAATCCTTTTAGAATGGAGTAGGAGTGAGAAATTAAAGCGCATGTATGAACCGTTTAGTTCCTGGCCGACAAATGCATTACAGCTCCTTGGGAAACAGTTTTTCTTGTGCAAATAATTCAGTATGCAATTCTGTGTCTGCAATTAACTGTACAGAAATATTACCATTTGTATATTTATACCAGATTTGTAAGTGCATTCAGACAGCTAAGCTGTAGCATTACCATGGCAATTAATGCACTAACCTTAACAGCTGCAAAGATGGAGCTTGTTTTTTTTTTCTGTTTAGAAACGTAATAGACTCATCCAAGTCTCAGGTATGCCCCAAGTCTCCACAGCTTGTTAGGCATAGGATGTTTAAAGTATGTCTGTGTCTGCTGCCAACAGTATGCGAATGAGTGATGTTGACTCTCACAACCAACTGCTTTCATTTCCCTGGGCTGCTGACCCTCTACTAGGCCTGTGTGAAGCAGCTAGTATTTGCTTCAGATTCAGATTTGGCCAAATCGGAGGACAGTAATTCGATTCGGTGATTCGAATCACTGTCCCGATTCAATTCGGCTTAATCTGATTTGGAGATTTGGCAGCAGCCGAATCTCCGAATCAGCCAGGCCAGGCCCATCCCCCTCCCCTCTCCCAGCCCGGCAATGGCTGCCCCAGCTCCCAGCACTTGTAAAAAAAATAAAATAAAAAAAAAAAAGGCCCCGGCTCACCAGGGGCTACCGAGCAGGAGACAATCCCTGCTGCCCCATGCTGCATAGGGGACTCTGCCATGAGCCTCACAACCCCACCCCCTTCTTCTCCAGCCCCACCATGGGTGCCCCACATGGGCCAGCTCTGGCCCTTTAAGAAAAACATTTACCCCAAAAAAACCCCAGACTCACCCACCACTCCTGCTGGCAGGGGGCAATCCCCACTGCCCTGCACTGCCCTGTGCCATGTGGAGGGCTCTGCACAAGCCCCTGAAGCCCTGAGGCTGCTGCAGGAGCAGTGAGTCCCAGGGCTTTTCTGGGTTTTTTTCTTAAAGGCCTGGAGCTGGCCAGGCGGGGCACCCATGGTGAGGCTGGAGGAGCAGAGAGGGAGTCAGGGGGGCTCATGGCAGAGCCCCGACATGCAATGTGGGGCAGTGGGGCAGCAGGGATTGCGCCCCCTGCCCAGCAGCACCCAGTGAGCACCCGGGCTTTTCTTTAAATGGCTGGGAGCTGGGACAGGCGGGGCAGCCATGGAGGGCCTAGGGGAGCAGGGAGGTCAGGAGGGCTGGCAGGGGTCCCTGCATGGTCACCTCCCCCAGCCCCCCTCTCCTCTAGCCCTAGGACTTACCAGCTCAGAGTCAACTGCAGCTACCAGGGACTGTCTGAATCATCAAAGCTCTCTGAATCTTTTCCAAAGATTCAGAGAGATTTGAATCAATTTGGAGCTTTAAATTGGTCCCCTGATTCGATTCAGATTTGGAGATTCAGCCACCGAATTGGGTCGAATTTCCTCCGAATTGAATTACCACCAGAAGCTTTGCACAGACCTACCCACTAACCATCCACAATTGGTTTAGCTGGGGTCAGCATTTGGCATGAGTCTAGAGCAAGGCTCAATGCCACTTCTCAAGGTCCATAGCAAAATGCTATATCTGACCTGATACTGCATCCTCTAAAAATCTAATACTTTATATATGAACATATTTAGAAATTCCAGAAAGATATAATTTCCCATGGCAGATGTGAAACTTGTTGTCTTGAGATACTAGGACAGTTTGCTACTTCTCCAAACACACCTTATTTACAGCTGTCTCTTATGGTGAGACTGGTGGTCCAGAATCTACCAATGAATTATAATTTTGTAGAAACATAAAAGAAGGAACATAAATATTTTTAAATTGTTAGGTTTTTTTTTTTCCTTTTTCCCCATTGAAAATGGGGAAATGCTCTCTCGAACTTTCAGTTAAAAGTCTCCAAGCAGAAGCTGCTTCCTTGTATTTTTTGTTCCCATGCTATTCTTCCACCTCCCCACATTTAAGACTCATATGAAGACATTTAGATAAATATAGTTCACTTGAAAGAACTCTGAATATTTACAAGAATCATTTATAAAGAACTGTGCTTTAACAGCAAGTAAAATTGCTGCCCACATGTAGTAGAAATTTCTCAGTGAATGACTCGGGTACAGTGAATTATTCCTTTAGTATTCTAATATATTTGACGTGATTTTTGGCCCATATTCATGGACATAAGGCCCTGATTTTGGCTGTGTGAGGGGAAGGAGATATCCATACACGTTATTATTCCATGACTTTTTTTTCAGACTTTCTCTATGTACATGTGTTGTGATTGAGTCTTAAGAGACAAATGCACCATATTATGCTGGCAAGGTTCTTTGAGTAGATGTGATATCTTTTGTTAGACCAACTGAGTAGTTGGAAAAAAGTTCTTAGCAAGCTTTCAGGCCCAAGTACCCTTCTTCAGGCATTGGGAGTCTCTGCTGTTCTGAGACTTCAAAGAATGAGGGAAGCTGAAGTGTGGCAGGATATCAGTGAGAATGTAATAAATAGGTAGAAATTAGAAAAACAAAATGTATTATGGTGGCACACCTTGTTCACAAGAATAATTTCATCTACAAGAGGTCTATCTTGTAGTTTCATATTTCTTTTTCTATATAGCATCTTGGTGTGCAGTTAACTAACAACAATACAGGTGTCTGATTCACCTGTGCTTCACCACTTTCTAATACCTCCTTTGAGTGTCCAGAGAGAATCTGATGGCTGAGAAGTAAGGCTGGTAGGACACAGTTACTCAGGCAAGCATTATGGGTGGGAATGAGAATACTGGTGAGCGGCCATAAGCAGCAACATTACTGTTTTATGAGTAACACCCCAGAAATATGTGCATTTCTGCAATAATAGCGCAGAATTGTTGGCACAAAAGAACTCGGCAGGTGGTCAGGATCTCCATGTGAGGAATTCTTCTGAAATGTGGCACCAGAAACACAATAAAGGATTTAAATGAATGAATGAATAAGGTCGTGTGTAGACAAAACGAGAGGCATGTGTACATGACACTGTAAAGCGGGCTAAATGTTTTTACACTGCTTTAATGGTGTCAGTGTTTGCACGCCTCGGTGGCGTATTGCGCATTAATTCCAGCCACTGTAGGAAATTCAGTGGCATAATACACCTTAAATGACTTGGGGTGCAGTAAACTAAAACTCCTTCGAGAAGTTTTAGTTTGCTGCCCTACAGCCATGGAGTGAAGCACTGGGCTCTGTGCAGTTCCACGGCTCTGCAGGAAGCCCTGCAGGCAGCCTGACAGCAACTGCAGCCCAGGAAAGCAGCTACACCGAAGAGAAGTGGTGAGCCTGACCTCCCCTCTGGAGCCTGCCTGCCTGAGCTGTGCAGGGGCCCAGTGCTTTCCTCTGTGGCTGTGGTGCCCCCTGGGACCACCCAAGCCGGGTGCCTGTGGGTGGATGCTGCCTGGTGGGGCGCAGCTGCCATGGAGGGATGCACCAGCCCCCCGCCTACAGCCCAGGGACCGCTCTCTGCCTGCTGGCAGCTCACCCTCCCCTCATGGAGAGGCAGGGAAGGCAGCAGGATGTGTGCATGACACGGGGGGATAATCAGCCCTAAATTGATGTGGTGTTTTTTAAAATGCACTGCTTCAATTTAGGGCCCCTGTTTCATCTACACATGCCCTATGAAATTAATGCAAAAGATCCTAGCTCCATTGAGGTCTGTGATAAAGCTGCTCTTGACTTCAGTGGGACCAGGACTTCAGGATTTCACTGAGGTTGGCTAAATCACAGGGCCAAGGGAGATGGAAATCAAAAGGTAGTCCTTCATGAGAAACACTTTCTATCACAATCCCACTTTGGGTAAGACTTATAGGAAGAAAGTTTTCATTAAGAAGGAACTTTTAATTTAGAGCTGGATTAGCTATCTCGTGACAAAAAGGGTAGAGCAGAAAAAAAAAGTACCTAGCAGAGATGGACAAGAAAAATGATGGATGTCATGGAAGTAAAAAAACTTCCATGCGAGGAAAAAGTAAAAATCTGGGGATGAGTTGATAAGGGTTGATATAGTTATGGTTCATGAAATAATGCATGATGTAGAGAAGGCGAATTTGGAGCCTGTATGGCTAGGCTTTAAATTATATACCGTCTATTGTATTTTCTGCAGGTGATGTCAAGGTTTATGCAACCTGAATGTTATACAACATTTCTCATACGCAGAACCTTGGCTACTTCTCACTCCAAAGGAACTATTCATTTGAAGGTGAAAATAATTATTATGAAATAGGATTCCTGTTTGTTAATATTTGGAAAATGAAGAAAAATTCTGCCCGTTATCCACCACATGAGTTTGGCCCTTTATCCTTTTCTCAGCTGGATAAAAAAGAGAACAATAGCAGAGATAGTATTACTGAATAATAATAAAGTATTGCTGTCTCACCAAAACTGCATAAATAACAGTACTCTGCCTACTATAAAAGCTAATAGTAACATCACTTTAGCAAATATCCCTTGATATGACAAACATCATACTATACATCACAAGGATTCCTTTAAGTTCCAAAATAAATTTCTGTAAACACCAGTTACTCAGCTTTGAAGATATCTCAGTGTTTTGTTATTTTTTTCATTTTGTTGGGTATGGAGAAGATGCAAGGTAGATAGTGAGGGAGTCCTGAAATCCATGATTCATATCACCTCTCTACATTTCATAGCTGTGCCAGAGTACTCTTCAAAATTGCAGCTACACATTCTGACTTTCATTCATTTGCAGTACGTATTTATTGATACAAGCAAGATGTAGTATTAGTGACACTCTTCTTTTGTATGGAGACTTGGTTAATGTTTTCCAATTGTTTAACCACCAGCAGTTCACATTTTGCATAATTTCTCCCTGGTACACAAGTAGTACTTTAATCTTTCTATGCTAGCTAATATCCAAAACAAAATATGTCAAATATGTTAACTGTATCAGCATCTTGGAAAATCTTGTGTGTAATCGATGAAGTTATTTATACTGCACACAGCAATCCTACCATATTGTACTTGTGACAGTGGTGCTACAGTGAAGGCTATCCATTTCCTGCTCCCAGTAAAATTAGTCCAGTTTGCTACTCATTTGGATATGGACAGGACTGGGCTCTTTAGTCCAAATGTTTATCCTTCAGGATTCCTCATTAACCTTTTGGATTGCAAGTTTTCATGCATGTCATCATTAAGAAATGAATTTTCCTTGGGATGTTTCAGAAAAAAAGCATACATCTGATTTTGTTTTATGTGTCTGTATAGGAAAAGAATTTCACCAATTAAGAATGTTTTCAGATTTTTTTTTTTTTGAATAAGTAAAAAATTGTCTTCAACCGCAAATCAATCTATTTCCTTATGGCACCTATACATGTGCTAGATGTCTGCTAATCAGTATGAATTGGAGCAGACTCGATTAATCAGTGTGCTCCACCAGCCTCTGTGTCACATCTGTTCAGCATCCCCACACTTCAAAATGGCAGTGAGGACACTTTAACTGAAGCTTTTTGAACAAGCTTTTTAAAGCACCCCCACCACCATTTTGAAACATGGGACACTACATACGCATGATGCTGTGGATACTTTAATTAGAGCGGGTCTTGGAGCCGCTCTAATTAAGGTGCCCGTTCCACCCCTCCACCCCAATCACATGTAGAGATGCGGTTAGTTTTCAGAAGGAGCATATAGAAAGAGATGCCTTTCCATTCTGTTATGCATGATTTTGTTTGCCTAATTATAGGGTCCTATAGATGGATGATATAATTATATAATCAGAGACCTTACTATAACTAATAGAATGGAGGTGAGCATAATGCAAAAGTTATAACAAAAATATAATTCTGAATTTCTTTATTTAAAAAAAAAATCTCTATTTTAATGTTGTTTTATTGTAGTTTTTAGATTAAATGCTTTAGAATCCTGTGCAATCTACAGGATTACCTCTGTGGTAAATAATTTAGAAAAAAACTTTCCTTGATATCTCTTTGAGTGCTACTGGTTAACAAAAGGCTTTAATGTTTGATCTGAGTGTAAAATTTAGGAATTAAAAGCAATTAGTTAAACTATACCTAATTAAACTATCACGTAACTGTCACAGTTTTGAAAGTTTCCTCTGTCATTTTTAATTATTTAAGTAATTTCAGGAATCATTTAAAGGTACTATTATTTAGAGTTTGGTAAAATGCTAAAATATTTTCTGGGAACTCAAATTACGCACTTCAGAGCCTAAGTTTCTAGCATGTTTCACAGTGTATTAGATTTGCAACTCCTGTAAACAATGCAGAAGTGAAGCATCCAATTTCTCCTGCAGTGAGTTGAATATTTACTTGCATGAAATGACCTGACATCTAATTGAAATAAAATCTAACTAAGCCACTATCAGAATTTTCTTATTGCTTTTTTAATATCCCAGCAATTTTATGAATTACATGCAAAATTCATCCTCCCCTCCCCACCTCCTACAAGTCCATTTTGTTTGAAAAGAAGAAATACAGAAATTGTGGTGTTTACAGCAAAAATAGCTCATCTGTGTTACAAATGTATTCCTTATCTCATTCAGTTATGCAGTTCATATTTTGTCCACAATTGGATCATCCCATGGCCAGAATGTTTAGCATGACCAACCTGTTACTGTCATAGCAGCATTAATATTGCATGTTCTGACTAATTTTTATTCAATGCTGTTGGTAAAATTAAACATACAAACATTGTAGCACTAATAAAACTTAGATGTCAGATGGTATTATATTACGTAGTAATACCTTTGTGTTTCTAATAGTGTGCTTTATGTTTTTAGGTGTATTTACAGTTAGCATGGGGTGATGGTCCTTATTCAGATTCATAATGTTTAATTCTAGGATCATAGAAGTCACAATTGTAGAACCTGAACTCAGTGGGTATGTTTACATGTTCATTAATGTGCTTTTGCTAATGAGCATTAAATTTACTACCTCTATTGTGAGGTACTAGAAAAAGGCACATTAGCCTATTTTAACCTCACACCCTTAGTGATGCCACTGTTGCCAGTGATGGCACAGCCAGAGAGGTACATAATGCCAGTGTTCTTGAGCACCCATACAGAGGCAACTGTAGTCCAACTGACGCATTGAATTCTTTGATTTTTTTTCTTTCCATTCTGCATGAGGGCTGTTGGGATTTCTTGCATTCTAATCAACTTCACATTTTTCCTAACGTTCAGCTCTTACCTCATTATTTATAAACACATTTATGAGCTTGTTACATTTTAGAGAGAAGCATCTGCAGCTGAAAGCACCTGCTGTCGTTAGAACAATAAGAGAAATATGCATTCTCAGAGATGCTAATAAAATGGTTATTTTCATTGGAATGCTCAAATTTTTTGGCCTTCATTCTGTAGCACAAAAACATCATACCATCTCGTTTCATGAAGCATATCTCTGCATAACTTATGCGGGCCTCTTTTCCAATAAAAAGTTAATTACTGTTTGAAGTACAGATTAGAAGATGGGGGAAAAAGAACTGTTTGATGTCTAGTAGCAGAAAAAAGAATCGTATCTAAATTTTAAAATATTGGACTGAATGAAAGAGCTTGGAACTTCAGTCAGCAGGGATGTGTTTTTAAGTCGGCTATTTGGGGTCCTCTGCATGCAGTTTCCCAGGACACAAATCTGCAAATGCGACAATGTGTACTATGTATCCCCTGGGTCAGTCTACAAGTATGAAACCCACCATGAAGTTCCAGAAGTAGGAGAAACCCAACCCTG
>NW_005842343.1:1158873-1210862 GCF_000455745.1 Alligator sinensis
GTGATGTCTTTAGATGCCAGTGAAGTGGTTCAGATATGCAGGGATGTATCCTGACACATCCTGAAACTGATCCTGCTCCAAAGATTATGTCTGTTTGTAGTCTCGGAGTCAAAAGAAGTCAAGCTTCCTCCCTACTGGAGGAGTTGCAGTTGGGCTATATTCAGCAGATACTCTGAGACCAGACAATGCTGGGAACTCCCCTGGGGGGAATGTGTGGTAAGGGCTCTTCTGATATTTCTCTGACTTCCCAGCACATTACTTAGAAGCACCATAGCAAAAGAAAATTAAAACTTTAAATTCACAAAACCCTGAGGTGTCCCATTTTGATTTTTCAAAAATATTTTCCCACATTTTTTAAGGAAAACTTACTGAAAAATTATACAATTTCAGGAAAAATAGGTTGCATTGAACAGCATTTTCAAACAGGAAAGTGCTTCTATGAAAACTTTCTGAACAGCTGTACCTAGTTTTTGTATCCTATCCTTGACATAATGAAAAACTTGGATAAGTCATACTTTTTGACTGGTAATGGCTCCTGCGAGTCTGGGATACATCTGGCAGGTATGCCAGGAGATCCATAAGCAAGAAAAATACATCCTTCACTACAGCTGTAAGGAACTGGGATATGTTGGTGCAGCATGTTGATGCCTTTGTCCAGAAGTCACTGCATGAATCTTGCCTCATAAATGCTAAACAGCTTAGTGCTTTTCACATGCTCCTGACCTAAAAGGATTACTCCAGTTGTCGTGATCCTGCAGCCATTTTTATGATTAAATTTGGTGAAACGTGTGTCACACTTACAGAAATAAATGAAGCAAAGAACATAAACATACTCCCATGAAATCCTGTTCCCTCACCATGTTTTTAGAAAGCAATGAGATCATTCAAATAATGTAAGCAGAAGTTACTGTTACATTGTGGGGATGTTCAATAGGGTTGTGTGAAGCTTCCGTCGCTGATTCAATTCGGCAGAGATTCAGCCTGGTGACTGAATCTCTGAATCCGAATCTAATCAGGAGGCCCTTTAATCTCCCCAAATCAAATCGGAACCCTCTGAATCGATACAAAGGGATTTAGAAAGATTTGGCTATTTGGACATAGATACAGCTTTAAATGTTTTTTCTACATACCTCAAGGTACCAAGCGACTCATGAATTCTATGATGCTGGGGCAGATGGAGCATCCCACAGGCATGTAGGGGGTCCCCAGCATGCTCAGCAGCCAACCCAGAAGTAGACCAGACTCGCTTCTGTTCCACTTCCAGGTCCACTGGGAAGCACACTGGGGCCTCCCCCCCCCCCCCCCTGCCCCCCTGGCTCAGCAACTGGTGCCTCCTGGGTCTGGAGAGACACCTGGGGTCCCCTGTAGCCAATCACTGAGCTGGGGAGATGTTGTTGTCCTGCAGGCCAGGCCAACTCTCAGGATCTCATAATTGCACTGCTAGAAAAGAGAGTGTGACACAATTGTACATATATCAACACACAAATCAATTAGGTGCATGTACACGTGCTAGGCAAATACACACGCACTACCAACTCAGGCACATACACATCTAAGCACATGCCCACCTATCTCCGATTCAAGCACATACACACTATACACACCAAAAATTAGACGAAAAGTTGTCCATACCCGCACACCCAATACGCATACACAAAGATGCACTTTTATGGCTGTGTGTTAACCCTAGGGGGCATGTGAGGTAACTTGATGCTTGGGGTTACTTACGGTTAAGTGGCCCTGGGGTTACTCAAGGTCACTGAGGCTTGGGGTTACTTAGGGTTAATGTGCCCCGGGGTTATTCAGAATCACCTGGTGCTGGGGTGGAAGCAAGGGAAAAAGCCCGGTGGCAAGGAGGAGACAGCCTGGAAACAGAGAGGCAGAAAGCTGGGAGATAGCCGGGAAATCAAGGAGGAGGGTCAGGAGGTCAATAAGACAAAAACCCAACTCAGGGTTTCAAAATAACAGGTTTATTAAACAGACAACACATTACACAGCCCCACAAAGTTTGTGGTACCCACACACATGCACACAATTACATACACACTCACACAATGATAGCAGGAGAGAAAAAGGCTTGGTGGAAGGATTGAAGTCAAGGTGTTTAGGGACAGAGTCCAGGTCCTTTGCCTGGGGAAAGAAGGTTGGTGATAGCTACCTATCCTGGGCTGAGAATTGATCCTTGATGGCCAGTCAGGGTCTTCTCCAGCAAGGTGTTGTCCAGAAGGGGTCGCTGGCAAAGCCTCTGGGTGGATAGGTGATGTAGCATGATACTGGTCCAGATGGAGAGGGCGTCCCACTGGGTCTGTCTTCACTACCCCCTTTTATAGAAGGACTGCCCCTATGACCCTAGTGGCAGGGGCATGCCCAGGTGTACTGAGCATGTGCACTCCAGGTGAGGACGTGCAGTTCTAGATGTCTGTGTTGCAATAGTGGTTTTGCTGATTGCTGTAGGGTCTTTGTCTTTCAAATGCTGGGTCCGAGGTTCCTGGGTGAGTCAATGGAAGGCAATGGTCCAGTCGTTTAGCTAATGGTTGATTTGTTGAGTTGATTATTCAGTAGAGACCTGCTACCATTGTATCTCAAGCACCCTCATTCATCCCCAGTCATTCAGGAACCAATTTACATGAGACTGGTTAGACATGAGTCATAGGTTAAACCTGGGCAGAGGACACAAGATGGAGGCTTGACATACAAAATGGAAACTTGACAAAACTTGACATTACTTATGCTAACTTACACATATAGGCCTAAATCATATAGGATCAATAGAAAAAAAAAAGCAGTAAAAATCAGTAAAACAGTAATCACACAGTAAAAAAACAATATAAATATAATAATTATACAATATAAAACAGTGGGTCAAAGAAGGAGAGAGAGAAGAAAAAAACTTGTTACAAAAATGCTAAAGCTTATCCTATGTCTTAGCTTACTCATACTTATCTATAAGGAATAGAGAGGGAGAGATAAAGTCAGAAATAGTTGAGGAAGGGCGGGAATGTATTAAAAAAAAAAAGAAAAACTGGGGGTTTTGCTACAGTGTCGGGGTGGGGGGGGAGGTCTGCGCACTCCCCAGTGGACCTGGAAGTGGACTAGAAGTACTTCCGGTCCACCTCCCAGTTCACTGTCAAGCATGCAGAGGGCCCCACTATGCTCCTGTGGGATGCTCCATCCGCCCCAGCATCACAGCATTCACGAGCTGCACCTGGTACCACAAAGTATGCGGACAAAATATTTAAAGCTGTGTCTATGGCCAAATTGCTGATTCTCCAAATCGGCATCAAATCTTTAGATTTGGATTCAGCCGAATCGAATTGGGGACAGTGATCCAAATCAACAAATCGAATCACTGCCCCTGATTTGGGCCAAATCCGAATCGAATAGGGCCCGTTTCGCACACCCTTAATCTCTGAGCAGATAACAGATGCACAGAAAAGCTAAATAATTAAGGCTGTGTATAGACAAAATGAGGGGCATGTGTGCATGACCCTTTAAAGCAGGTTAAATGCTTTTGCACAGCTTTAATGGTGTTAGTGTTTACACACATCAGTGGTGTATTGCACAGTAATTTCAGTCACCGTAGCAAATTTGGCAGCGTAATGCACCTTAAATGACTTGGGGTGCAGCAAACTAAAACCCCTCAGTCCTGGTGGGCCTATAGAAAACAGCATATTCGCTTTAATTCTTAAAAACATTTTTAATATTTAAAAAAGATATAGAGGGAGAGAATAATGGACTCCAGGAGAAGGAGGAGGGTTTGAGAAAATTTCTCAGATACGTTCTTTTAACACCAGCATATTTTTAATATTTACAGTATGAATCCAAAAGGGGAAGGAAACATCTTTGCAAATTCATTACTTTTTACCATTCAATTGCAGCCAAAATCTCACCAGTAAAGGCACCCTTTGTCTAAATAGATAAGGATTTGTATCAGTTGTCCTAGAGATTAGCATTTGTACAGTATTTTCCTTTTTTTCATATAAGACCATTTTTAGAGGATAGCATAAAAGACAGGCACTGAAGCACATCTTCAGCTTCATAAAGTCTCTTTCTAAAAGAATTAAAAATGTATGTTAAAAAAAAAGGTGGTGACAATCTAGTTGCAGATACTCACAGGTGACACCTCAGTACAATTTTCTACTTTAATCAAAATTCAGAAAAAAGGGCGGGGGGGGGATGGACATTTACTCAAAGTCTCCAAAGCCTCTTATAAAATGCAGGTGGTACACATGTTCTCTACAATGCTTAATACTGACAATACACTCTATGAATGGTCGCATTCATGTAAAAGTAATTTATTTTCTCTGTCCGTTCAGTTTTTGCTTCCTTTGAAATTTCTGTCAAGAGTGGCAGTCTTGGGAGTGATTTTTGTGATACGGGTACCTGGCTATATGGTGCTCAGCTCAGAACCAATTCATATTTGGTACTGAACAGCAGTTAGATGGTAAAACCTTTTACTCACCTCTATCTGGGCTAAATTTAAGACAGTGATACAGAGCTGAACTGTTCATAATCCATGTCTAATCCCCTTAGTCATTCATTCTACTCCAACATTGAAATCTATTAGAAGCGTTTGTTCTTTTTACATCATAAACCTTTAATACTTGGCTTTTATTGAATTTAGTTTTTAATATATGCACTAAGGATGTCAATTAAATGTATGATTGTGCAAATGTTACTGGGAGAAAAATAACAAAGGCATTAGTTGTGTTACATTCTATAATTTTATTTTACACAGTATTTCCCACTGGCAATTGGGAATGGTAAATGTTATATTTTTATGACAGATATTCATCAACATATAATAATTTTGAATATATATCTGAGCGCACTTGTCACAGCTTAAATGAGCTTCTGTCACCTCACATTTTGCCATAATAGTTTAACTCAAATGAAAGCTATTTGCTCCATTTACAGTTTCTTCAGAATCTATTTCAGTGTTCATTTCACTGCCTCTTTAAATGTGGTGTATTGATTTTAATATCTTTTGTGATATACTTATCTACTGGTTTGTGTTCTAAATGTTTCTTTAAAAGATTTAGGGTCCAATCCAGCAAACACCTACTCATGTGATTAGTTCTATATAATTCAGTAGGACTACTCACCTGAACAAAAGATACTCATGTGAGTAAGGCTTTGCAGAAAAGGCCTCCAGGCTTCCAGTGTACTTAAAAGTCATTTGAGAATTACAGTGCTGAATCATTTTCTAATTTAACACACACAAAAACCTTCAAATGTCCGAGAAACAAACCTTCCAAGGATTCCAATGATGATAAAGTATAGAAGTGGCCACAGTCTCCAGTGAGAGCATCATGTTGAAGGGCAAAGAGAGAGTAGAAATTCTGCTGAAGCAGCAAGAGAGAATTCTTTAGGGAAATGATAGGACATTTTGATTAAACCAGTTGAAGAACATGCATCTCTTATGGAGGAGGGGAATAGCTTCACTTCATCTTCTTTTTTTGAGTTCCAGTTTTGAATAACTGGTAATTCATAGAGGTTTATTATCTTTTAAAAATGTATTTACCTTTAGCCTATTAGAGCTCCAGCTGTCTGTTGCATCGAATGCTAAGATAGATTCGCAAAGAATTTTAATTGACAAAAATGTAGGAAGCAAATTATCTTGGGTTTGATATTCAGTTTCTTTATAAACATCAGCATCAATATTCCCAATAACCTACTTGGAAATGATGCTTTTTAAAAAATTGGATTACAATCTGGTACAAGGTCTGTGCTTATTATCATCTTCAATATTTGCATTTCTGTAGTATTTGGTGGCTTCAAACAGAGGTCCATGCTCCACAGTGCATGCCATTGTATGTATGGGATGAAAAGATGGTCTCTGTTACAGGGGGTATATACTATAAGTACTATTTTCCATATAGAATTAAAATCACAAGATGTAAAACTGGAGAATCCCTAAAATTTCTCTAAAATTCTAAAGTTACTTTTTTTTATTTTTGAAAGTTCTAGAAAAGAAACATTTTACCTGTTTCTTCTTGTGATAAATCCCTTTTTCTTGTATAGCATGGACGAACTCTAACAAATTGTTCAGCATGTTATTCCGTATGTGTGAACCACTCAGTATTGGAAGAATTTCAGGATAGAGGGGATGGGAAAAGCTGATAAAATAAAACATGATCCCATATGAAGCACAGCCCCAAATCACAAGCCTTTGCTTCAAGTTGCATAATGTTTGGCCTTTTCCATCTATTATTATTATTCATTTTTGTGCCTGCACTTTTGTTTTCTCCCTGGGAGCTGAAACGGAAGTTTCCATGAGGGAGGCTGTTATTAGTAAAATAACTCTTTGCTTTTTAATCGTGCTTCCATAAAAAGATCCCAAAGTACTTTACAAGTATTAATTAAGTTTCACAACCCCCTGGTGGAACTGAGAACTGAATTTCTGTCTGGTGTATCAAAACCACTGAAGAGTGACAATTTTTGAGTTTTTAATGGCTGAAAGAAAAACACATGTGGAGCATAAGGAAAAATATTAATGAAAAAAATGTAAAGCAGCAGTCGTATAACAACCTTTTCACATTATGTAACATCCCTGTCTAAAGTCGGTGATGGGAGAAAGAAGGTGGCAGTGGTAAAAGATACAATTTACACAAGAACCCTATTCATTTAAGTGGGATAGGATGATAGTATTCAAATACATTAAAAAGATTTAATGCACTATATAGGAAATGCATAACCCAAATTCACACAGTTGTCAGAAAAGAGATTTATTTTAGTAAAAAAGGCTTGGACCTATGACAAAAACTCCAGACTGAGACTTGGGACAGCTGGGCTCAGTTCCCAGTTCTGTCAAAGATTTCAGGTATGATTTGGGCATATCGTTGGGCATATCTCTCATTTCTTACTCCTTAAATCTACAGAATTTCACCTTTGTCTGTCTTGTCTATATAAATAATTGGTATCATACTATGCTTATCTAGAATGACAAACACAGTAGGGTCCCAAAATCAGCTTAGACCTTTGAGGTGCTAATATAAATAAAGCCCTCTACATCTGCAGGTGAAGGCTCAATGGGATCTATTGTGCGATCCACACAATCATGCCTATGCCGTGCCACGTGCTCATTAGATCCAATCACGCTTTATTGCCGATGCAGGGGGAGCCCAATCCTTGGCTTCCCCTTGCGCTGGCAAGAAGCAAGCTCCTGCAGCTGGGAGCCCCTCAGTCAAGGGGCTCTCAGCTGTGGGGGCACCCCACTTACCACTGTGGCTGGAAGAAACAGCTGCTGAGATCTCCCAGCCCTGGTGAGGTATGAAACCCCCAGGGCTGGGAGATCAAGGGAGCTGCAATTTCTCAGCCCTGGTGGTTTCACGCATCCCCAAGGCTGAGATATTGAGGCAGCCATGGTCTCCCAGCCCCAGGGGTTTCATGCACCACTAGGGTTGGGAGCTTGCAGCTGGGCTCTGCAGCTGCCAGGACCCAGCTGGGTCCCAGAACTGGGAGGCAGCCTCTGGGGACCCAGTGTCTGCAGCTGCTGGGGTTGAGAGTCCCTTTAGTTGTGGGAGCCCCAGCCTCAGCTGGGCATAGTGCACCCCTGCAACTGGGAGTCCTGTCAGGGCAGACCTGCTACACATGCAAATTGAAGATCAATAACAACCAGCTATAAGGTTAGTGCACATTTTTGAGGTCTAACTTTATAGGTGGGTAGAGTGTAACTGGTCTGAAGGTAACTGCACAATTTATCATTTAATTGTGCAATATCTGTAATGTGTAGAGGGGGCCTAATATTAAATAATAATAGTATTTCTTATATATCTAGTATAAAACTCTTAGCAGTCGAGAGTAATTTTTATTCGTGTCATTTCTTATAAGAAAGATCACTGCCAGGACTTGGTATGAATCATGTATGCAGAGACTGTGATTTTTCCACAAGCTGTTGCTTTTAATCCAGAGTGAGAAAGAAGTTAAGTTGTTGTACCCCCAGGCAGGACTACTGGACCCTAAAGGTTGAGCAGGGAAAACATATGTAGTGGACTGGCTAATTGGTGCATAAATCCTTTAAAGCATAGGGCAGGGGTAGGAAGGTTGTACTGGCCCTGGGTACTGACTTGTCGGGGTGCAAAAATAATAGCTCCTTCCACTGCTCTCCTGGCTGCCACACCACTGCTAGCATCTTAGCTGTAAGCACTGCTGCTGCTGCTGCTGCCACCCAGCGTGTAGAATTGCCCAGTTACACCTCTGAAATGGGCAGGTTTTAATTTGAATTAAAAACAAAGCCCTATAAAACCTACTTATTCATGCATATGGTACCAACTTTTCTAGAGTGCAGCACACCCCCTAATAAAATACACACCTTGTTTTAGGAGACAGAATGTTGAAAAAAAGATTTTTTTTTTCCAGAGTCACAGCTAAATGTGTGATTAAGTCCTCCTGGGAACACAGGAGGTGTGGCATCAGGAAGCTTCTGCTGCCAGTTGCCCCACTCAAACTATCTGCTTGGATACCACATTTTCTGAACAATCTGGGCACTTGCAGAGGAGTGCAGATGTTTGTTTCCCCAGGGACAAATAGCAGCAACACACTGTGTCTCCAGGCATGCTTCTTTTCCAGCAAAGAAGATATCTTCCCACCTTAAAATGAGTACCCAAATTTGGGGGGGATGATTTGGGGGAAAAAGACGTGTTGCATGTGAGAAAATATGGTACTATTCCTTTTAATGGAAGCTGTAGAAAATTAATGAATTATGTTTTATTGCTTCAGTAGGATATGTGGCATATTCCTTTCTTGAAAGAAGACCTTACAAAAAGTAGCAGGAAGACAAATATATATTTTAGCAAAATTTAATATGACCACCCAATAATTAGATTCTATGCATGGAAAATCTATAAATTTGTTATTATTTTCCATGTATAGAATCTAATTATTGTAGGGTCATCCTAAATTGGTGACCCCACCACTGCAGTGGGACAAGTAACAGTAGGGGCAGATAATGAGGGAACAGGTGGGGGGCGGGGAGCCAACTGGCCGGACCCCTGCTCCTTTCCTCCTCCCATCTGTCCCCCCAGCACCACCACTTACCCCCGCCCCCCAATGCCTGCGCTGTGCCCTGGCACCTGCACCCCCTGTGGTGCTTAGTCTCCCTGGCATCTGTTCTCTCCTCTGCCACTTGCCCCCCCTCCCACCTCCACTTTCTGGCATTTGACCCTCCCATGCTGCCTAAATCCCAACACCTGTCCCCATACTTCCTAAATTCCTGACATTTGACTCCCCATACTGCCTACATCCTAACACCTGCCCCCTCCACTCTCCGCATCCCGACAGTCTCCCCAGTGCCTGCCTGGCCTCCCTTGTGCCACCCTCCCTCTGCTGCCATTTTTGCTACCCTGCCCCTCCCCCACCCCATGCTGCTAACCCTCTGGTTCCAGTTATTTCTCTAGAACTAGCCCTGATCCAGCCCAGGGAATGGAGCACACAGTTGTTTAAATCCAAGATGAGGGGATTTTTTTCCTGTGTTAAATGGTTAAAGAAACCCTTGTCTTGGAGTGACATAAATACAGTAGTTAAAGAAAAGTTCATGGAGCAAAAATATCTAATCAGGAAATCAGCAAGTGTTACAACATTATTCAGATATAAGGGGCTTGTGTGCCTTTTTATTTTTTTCTTCTTTTGCCTTTGTCCATCTTCTGTGGAGCACTAAATCAGAAGTGTAATTGGGTGCTTAAGCATCCTGGGTGGCAGCTGTGAATGGGGCAATGTTGGTGGCTTTGCTGTCAGTGTTGCAGCAGAAGCCAGACCAACAGCTCAGCTGCTGCTCTTTTTTTGCCCCCTCCCAAGTTGGCACTCAAAGCTGGTGCCTCCTTTACTCCCCTTCTGTTACATCCAACATCAGATGGAGTAAAATGGATGTCTCCCGTATACTTCCCACTGGAAATAAAGGAGTGCAAATATAGTTAGGTTGATTTAGCTATCAAATCATAGATTTAAGGGGATATCACTGTAGTATTGCAAGATGAAAGGGAGAAAAAGTGCTGTACTTGTGCTGTAGAATTTCCATACTGCTCCTACACCATCCCTTTTGACCAATCTCTGACTGCTTTATGCATCCACGTAAATGATCTTATTCATGTGATTTAAGAATATATGATTTGTTCCCATAAAGGAAGCAACTGACATTTGACAGGCTTCAAAAAATATATTGGTGGCTATATATTGTACAACTATTACTGTCAGCCAAAGAGCTGTTTCACTTAGTGTATAATATAGTAGTTAGTTAGCTAGTAGCAACCAAATTTAGAGGTTATAATGTTTAATTAATTAACATTTCTTAAGTGCTTGAAAACTGAAAAGTGCTATTGAAATGTGATGCCATATGTTGTTCTGAGAAAGACTAACACTAATCATGTCTCAATTTTTATCAGTAGTGTTTATAGTTACAGATACTTCTATTCTTTTTTCCAAAAAAAAAAAAGGTCTTTATTTATTTGTATTATAGGCAAGACTAGTGGCCACAGTCAAGCAGTTATCAAAAAATTTATTTGACTTGATTTACCATTAAGGAGATCATTTTAATGATTAACTGAATGATTTAAGTTGCACCACTTAAATCTAAACTTATTGTACCACTTAAATCTCCAGGACAGGATAGTACGTTTTTTTGATTCTCATTACCCTCGGTGCAGGGTTTTTTTGTATAAGATTAGCAACAACAAAAAATCTTCAGCTGAGGAAGAAGAGGAAGGGGAAATGTTTTGGCCTTAGTGACAATGATATTGCAGCCTTCTTTACATTCACATGCTGTGCCTTTTGGAGGTAGTTTTTTGGCTGGACATCTCCCTAGCAACATTATTCCTAGCAACAGCAGTAGAAATATCAGCAATGTAACCACTCTCTAATGGAGCTTTGACTGATATTTCAGAATCTGAGTTTGCCTCTGAGAGTAAGACCCCCTAACAATGACTGTGACCTTTACCATCCTTTTCTGTGATTTCCCCTCTTTTTTTCTTTTATTGCTGAGACTCCACTGTGCTTTCATATAAACTTGATGCTTTTGTCAGTGGGCTGTACAGATGAGAATTCAGCAGGCTACAGAACACGGAAAACAAATGTAGGACAAATAGCAAAAGAAAGATTGCGCTGTTTCTTGTGAAATGAAGTCTCTATGTAATATCAGACATTATATAAAGTTCAAGCTATATACAAGTATAGTAGTCAATAATAAGCTTCAGCATTTACCAAGAGCAATCCTAAAAGCAGTATTTGGCATAGCACAGTATTTTTTGCTATTCTTGGAATGGGAAATAACTACTTTCTCAGTACCAGAATGTGTTGAAACAGACCCAGAGCTCCTCTGCACAGGATAGAAAACCTATTTTATGAAGCATTTCCAGATTTAAAAATTTGGCTTTATTCTACCAGGGTGTGAAAACTGGACATTTTGAACTTGTCCACAAAGGATGATTTTGAAATGAACTTTCACTGGGGGCCAATAAATATTTTTTGGCAAAATATAAACATTTTGTCAAGTTTTCACCTTCCAAGTATGTATTTTACTGTAGGGGAAAAATTAAAAAATAAAAGTAGTTTCAAGATGGAAAACCTCTTTTAAAAATGTCAAAATGGCAAGTGGGTGTCATGACTACATTTTCTGATTCTTCTTAAAAAACAAAATTCTGCTGAAAATTTGGCCAGAATTTTGTAAAGTACTTCAGTATCAAAAATATTGCACGGGTGCACAGCTAAAGCTTGATTGCGGGCCACCTGCAAGGTACACTCTCCAGGGGCAGATTCATGATTTGGCAAAGGGAGTTGTGGGAGCAGCAACCTGTGCTGCAGGGTGGCTCCATCTCCAAATCCCAGCCTCTTCCACAACTGACCAGTGGGGGGAAACTGGAGCCTCTGGGGACTTTTAAAAATCTCTTTGTCTCTGCCTGCCATTGCTGTTGCTTTCCCTGTTGTCCCAGGGGTGGGGAAAGCTTCAGAGCTGCTCTTGCCTGCTCCAGCCAGGCTGTGTGGAAGCTGGGCTTAGCTGGGAACAGTGACAGCAGCAATAGGGAGGGGGTGGACCCCTCCACACTGCCTGGCCCCCCAGGGGCAGGTGTGGGAAGCTGCTGCTGCTGTCCCTGCCATAGGTAAACCTAGCTCCTGCACATCCCACCTGGATTGAGTAGGAGTAGCTCTGAAGATTTCCCAGCCCCCAGGATAGCAGGTAAAGTGGCAGGTGGGGGATGAAGGAAGGAGAGGGGAGGTGTATGTAGACATATGGCCATTAGACATATGGCAGACATGGGAATGGAATGAAGGTATTCCAAGTCCAGAATTCTATCCTTGGGGTCATGCTGCCTCCCAAAGTGTGCCTGTTTAACCTACAAAGAGGTATATACTATATTTCTCAGCTGATGTAAGGCTATGTATTCTTTTTAAATCACTCCAGCAAATGAATAAGCTAGTCTATAATGAATAAGCTGTAATGAGTAGAACAAATAAAACAAAGAGGGGGAAAGAAAGGAAAATTAACAAAGCACTTTAAGACCTTTGTTCTATTACATGTATTCAGTTATGTTGCTCTTTCATCAGAAAGGTTATAGGGTTGGTTTGAAAATAAAAGCAAGTGTAGCATTTCAATTTCTTCCTACCAACAGAATCTAAAGGCATTTCATCTGGCTTTATCTCTACTCCCTTGTATTCTACCTTGCCTAATTTTTTTTTCTTGAGTGTCTTTACATATTAAGACACATTCTTTATATTCTAATAAATGTAAACCTATTAACACAGTTTAAAGTATTTGGAAGAGTATATAATGCAACTAGATGGTAGATGCTCTGCTGCTTGCCACCCTTGAAAGCAGATAGGATTCCCCATCTTTTCAGCTGTGTGGTTTTCAAGCGAGTGTTAAGGCTCAACGTGTTCTTGTTAAGAATCTAGCAGCTAGGACACAGTAAAATGAGGAAAAATAGAATAGTGTGAAGACTGGTATTCCAAAGAACCAGTGCCCAAAGCGGAGTCCTCTGTGGGCCAAATTCTGCTCCCGCTGATGTCAATGGCAAATTGTCCTTCATAGAAGTAGTATTATGCTTATTGTAGAGAGAAATGCGCCCAGTGCTTGTTGGCATGCAACAATGCCATACCAGCATTGAAATAAGGTTTAAGGAAGAGGAAGATACTGGGCATGGTAGGGAAGGGTGAAGGAATGTCAAGGATTTAGAAACTGAGTGTCCCATGTTAGTCCATATTTAGCAGCTTAAGTGATTTTTTTTGGCCTAAATTTTAAAAGTGCTGCCTCTTCACTTCTCTCTCGTTGACTTCCATAGAAGTTGTTGGGGCTCAGCACTCCTGAAACACAGGCCACAGAAGCTTGCCATTAAGTATACATTATTAAAAATCTTCATCGGGGTACAGGTGCCTTTGAATGTAAATGATGCACAGAGGATCACAGTAGTAGGTGACTTGAGCCTGCTTCAGAGTTAAACTTGGAAGGAAGTGTTAGCAAAAGTAGCCATAGTTTCTGAACTCCTAATAGAAATAATTTTGAAAGTTCTCAGAAAACAATACCCCGCACAGCCAGTTGAAAATCTGGTCAGAGCCACATAATTCCTCTGACAGCTGTGCAATTACTGTATGTTGCTACTGTCTAGAGCTCTATTCATGATGAATTATGCCCTGTTTATGTGCGGTTTTCAGCTAAATGGCACATTACGTGCCTCTCCTAAGTTAGTCAAAAATAGAAGTGTCAGCTCACAATGTGCGACTCAGCCGGAATGTACCATGGGTGAGTGAGAAGATATTAGGACAAAGGCTGAAGAAAAGAGAAGAATTTAGCACAACTAATCACAATACAACAATTAAAACCAACATGGATTGTACCATAAAATTAGTTTCCGCATGAGCCCATGATCTCATATACAGACAATCAGTTGAAATGTCTGTGTCTCAGGTGCTTTGAAGGGAATCTGGCAATGGTAAAACTGTTTTTGAAAACTTTTCTTAAGCTGTGTTTGCTTTTAATAATGATAGCAGTTGGCGAGTCAGTATTGTAAACAACTTGTTCATTTTATAAGCAGCAACAATAATAATTCATCTTCACATACTAGTCAGTAAATGCACCAGAAAATAAGAGCAAAGCAATTTTCCCCCTTTTCTTATAGGGTATCCTGAAACCCTCTTATTTCAACTTAACCCTGATTTTGGGAAGCCATTTTGGGCTTGAAGGTGATTACAAAGAGCGCAGTCATGTGCTTTGTTGTTCTTTGGGGGCACAATGGGATTTAGCTAAAAGATGTGATTGGCCCTCATTGTGCAGGCATAGTGACTAGTCCTTGCAGAATTTTGCTAATAAACATTTCTATGTTAGAAAATGTTGGTATCCCTGACAGTCTTTCACAGTGGGTCTGTCAGAGTTTCCCGGTCCTGGCCGCTCAAGCCCACTAAACAGGCAGCTGGTGTCCTAGGCAGTCTAGGGAGTTTTAGAGAGTTTAATTCCAAAATGTTACTCTAAGCCCTGTAAAGACAAAAAATACTGGATTTCCTGCATTCTGTGGGAAACTGCAAATTTTTCTTCTAACACAGAACACCTTTTTTTTAAATTTTCTCTGGAACAGGAATTCTCCATTCTGGCCAGCTCTGTTAGTGACTAGTTGGTATCAAGAAACAAGTGCTGGTACTAGGGTACCCTGTACTTCCATATGGAAGCAGTAAGGATCATTGATCAGGATGCTTCTTCCATTCTTTAGCCACCCTGGCTACCCTGGCAAAATAACTCTGAGAAACCTGTTTTTATCTATGCCTGACACCAGGTGACTCAGAGCCCCCCCCCCAGACATTCAGGTAAAAGCACAATGGGATCTGATGCACAATCCACACAATTGCACTTACTGCCATGCCACACCAGAAAGTAGCAAGCTCCTGAAGCTGATCCTGGCTCCCAGCTGTAGAGAGGCACCATGAACCACGGTGGCTGGGAGTCCCATCAGCTGACCTAGGTTTCCAGCTGCAGGGACATACCATGTGCCCCCATGGCTGGGAGGCCCATTGGCTGACAGGGCTCTCAGCCACAAGGATGCATCTGCCCATAAGTTCAATTAATAATGTGATAGGAACCAGCCACAAAGTTATCACACATTTTTGGGGGTATAACTCTGTGGTTTAGTCCTTGTTTTATCACACCATTAATTGATTGAACTTGTGGCCAGGTCACAACATTAGATATGATTAGCCACTAAATCGCATCTTAAGTGTAATGTGTGGCAGGAGTCTCAGAGAAAGGGAGATAGATGTGAGTCAGCTATTATAGAAGAGAAAACATTATCTTGTGTTTGGCTTTTGTGTGGCATTTCAAGATGTGCAACATCCTGGAACAGACCTACATCTTTCAAGATACCAGGTGCTAACAAGCAGCTACAAATGAAGAACATCTGTAGCAAAACAGGTGCTTTCCTTGGCAGCTGCATGTGGTTCAGAGCAAAAATGAGTCTGGGTGCTAGGATTCCAGAGTTCCCTGGTTTTGCAAATAACTTTTTATTATTGTATTTACCCAAATGTAAGATGACCTTGAATTTGAGATGACCCTCCAGTAATTAGATTCTATACATAGAAAATGATAAGTGTATTATAATTTTCCATTTATATAATTGAAGTAGTGGAAGGGCATCTTAAATCTGTCTCCTCCCCTGCCTCCACTGGTGTGGTAGAGAAAGCAGTGGCAGAGAGTGAGGACCCAGAACCCTATCCCTTGACAACTGGCCCTTGTCTGCCCATGCCTCTTTCTGTTGCCCCTGCCACTTGCCTCCCACCCAATGCCTGCCCCCAACCATATGGCCCTGTGCTCACTGCCCCTCAATGCCTGTGCCTTCCCCCTGCCCCTCTCTTGCCCTGTGACTCTGACTGCCCACACCCTCTGCTCCCCCATGCAGCTTGTCCTTCCTGGCACTGTCCCTTGCCTTAGTAAGCAATGCCTGGTCCCTACTTCCTGATCCCTCCCCTTCCCACTCCCCCACAACTTACCTTCTGCTGCAGTTCTGCTTTGACACGGTTAACAGCAGAAATGGTCCTGGCCTGGTACCAGCCCAGCCTGGCCAAGGAATAGCAGTGCCAACTCCTGTCTGGGTCAGATTGGGTATGAACGGATCAGAGGTAGAGCAGAAGGTAAACGGCAGGGGCAGGTATGCTGTGGTGGAGGTGCGGCGCGGGAGTCAGGCTGCATGATCTCCCACTCATTCCCCCTGAGCCACATACACAAGTCTCCCCCATGCTTCCCCTGGTCATGAGCCCCCTTCCCTGTCAAATGAGACATCCTGGTCTAGGGCTGGTAGTGGCTCAGTTCTGGCTTCAGCCCTGAGCCTAGGGCCAGCCTGGATCTGAGCTGCTACCTGCCTCAGGCCAACACTCACATCTAAGACGAGGCTTATTTTCCTCCATGCTGATTGTTGAAAAAAACCCCCCTCATCTTGGATTTGAGTAAATATGGTGTATTGGAAAAAATCACCTTGGACCAAATACTATTTGTCCTAACATACATAGTTATATGTATGTTAGGACAAAATAGGTACTGTTTGCGTAGTGCCTGTGCTAGTCTGCTGATCATGTCTAGTTGGGCCTGTGCTCTGCCTAAGCATCTGTGTCGGGAAATAGACTCACCCAGTTATACCTGTCAGGCTGGGCAAGTCTTGACATTTCAGTAGGGCAAAAACCATGATGAGTAGGTGTTATCTGGAGGGTGGCCCTTCCCACCTGGTAGCCCAACAGCTTAATGTTTAGAGCATATGACCAGGGAACAGGCAACAGAAGTTCTAAGCTCCTTACACCAAGGTGGGGTGAGGGTTGAATTTCCCAGCAGTATGCCACCAGGCCATTGCCCAGTCATCTCTCCAGACCTCCTCTGATGGGCCACTGTACAGCAAAGAGATGGAGATAAGCAGGCCAAGAGGAAGTGCTCAGTCCAGAGGGTATGTAGTTCAGAGAGATGGATGCTTCCTGGTAAGGTCTAGTCTGGGCTCCTGCTGCCAATGGAGTAAAACTTTTCCCCATGCTGCTTCACTAATGAACAGCAAATGGGACAGCTTCAAGTGGAGAACTGGAGAGGTGTCTGGGGAATGATTAGCCTGTGGCCTGATGGTCAAGGCACTTTTCTGGGAAATAGATGATGCACATTCAGCTTCTGTCCTAGTTGGTTTTTGGGGGTGACCCAGAACCTGGGTGTCCTGCTCCCTGGCCAAGTGCTGTACTCACTAGACTTCCAAGTATATGCATAGGACTTCCATTTTGCCATAGGGGGAAAAAAATCCCAAACTGTGTGTAAGTGCCCAAAAATACCGTTATGTGACTATATACATGCATGCTGTTTACTGAAATAGGATTTAACCTTTTGTGCCTCAGGTTGCCCCTTCTGTAAAATATCCTGTAAACAATGTTTGCCCATCAATTATTCTGAGGCTTAATTAACATTGTTCAAATACTTTCCATAAAATATATTTCAGCAGTGAAACATTTTCCACACAAACTCTTGTCAACTGTTATTTGGTTACAGACATAGATTTTTTTTCCCCTCTTCACTTATGAATACAATAATGGCAGAATAGATTGCTTTGGAAGAATCTCCATACTTCTGAAAGTGTTTTCACCTGTTAGTAATTGCTGAATAATGACCATAGCATACAATGCAGAAATGTCAAAGGTTAAAATGACATGTTTAATATAACATATATTTTAACAGTGGGTTAATTAGATTATGACATTTTAAGAACAATGATGCTAATATGGATATGTGAAAAGTAGATGGAACAAAAATAAACTCTAGGTTGAACAAACTTGGTTCTGTGACACTGAAATAAATCATTGTTATTTACGTTAGCCTGACTTTAACCAACAGCTCATGTTTCTGCCTCTCTTCAAGTCAAATTTCTAATATCCTTGCATTTAAGTACCACTCTGTTTAACAAAATAGATGAGTAAGTATGGATTTGGAATTTAGTAAGACACTTACCCTTAATGTGGACTGAAAACAGTTATTTAAAAAGTAATAACATGTCGTCTGCAAAGTGTTTTTTGTTGACAGTCTTTGACCAGATGACACATAAGTGTAGGTGTAATTGCTGCGGCATACTACATTATTGCAAAAGCAGCAAACAATCAAATCAGGCTTACACACATCAACTATCTTGCACACTGAAAAAAGTTTTATATAAAAGATAATAACTTTAGAGAGCTATAAAAACCACCTGATGCAAGTGGACTTTGGAAGCAACACACATTTCCTATGTATTAAAAAGATGTTGATAATTTGGCAGGGATCTCAGAGAATAGATCTGAAGGAACATAGATCTGTATGTATACTTAAAAGAAGTATGTCGACTTTGGCTAAATGTTGACAGTGGGCCATATTGAAGTAAATGGGAGAACTTCTCCTGATGGCTTTTTTTTTATGTCAACAGCCTGTATAAGCTATGCAGGAAATATGAATACCCATAAGCACTGAATGGTTTAGATAGCAAGTGAGAGAGAGGAATTATTAAATTAGTATAAGGAAATGTGACTAAAAAGTTGATTTCCTTAAATCTTTTCTTATTTAAAACTAAAACACTAATGTACACTTTAAATCTCAATCTCATATGGTGAAAGACAACAGACATGGATTTAGTCCTGATGAATTCTGATACAGAGGTCTGACTTGTAGGATCAAAGCTTTGTTTGCAGTAAGGTATCACTGTGTATCTAGAACTGAATTTATATGGCTTTGTTATATCATATTTCATACATGGTATGTTATTGTTAAATTTAAATAACCTTCTGTCCCATCAAACAATGTTCTATCCTATCTCAGTTATTGGTATAGATTAAAAGCTGAGTATTGTATGTCTAGAGAAATAAGTTATCTTTTTCTTTAAACCAAAGGATGTGAAATGAAGATTGTCTCCTCTGTCTTTCTACAGGGTGTAGCCTGATAGGGCCCCAGTCATTCTTGAGGCTTTCAGCTGATTATATACTAGAAGTAATTATTCAAAATAGTAATATAAAATGGGGATTGAGGACAGAGAAGTTATTAGATAGTGGCAGAGAGGGGGCATAAACAGTATGAATAATAAGCAAGCTAAAGAAAATATATCTTCCATCTTCTCCTCCTCCTCCTCTCTGTAATATCATAGTTCGAGAAATAACAGAATCTTCTTAATCCAAAAACACAGGAGAGGGATATTTAAGTTAAGGAAGCAGGATTTTGCTCCCTGCCCCTAAGAAGCTCTCTGTATAATTTGATATCTACCCATGTTTTCATTTCAACTAAGAAGCATAATTCCTGAGAATTTCTTTTTCCTTTTGGGAATTAGTTTAATTCTAGGAAGAAATGCCTTCTGAGAATTGCTTAACAAAACCATTTGATTCCCACCCATTCAAAAGGGAGGTACTTCAGTGGAGATATTTCCTAAGGGTTCAAATTGAGGAAGACTATCAAGTTTAATTCCAATACCCTAAATCAGTCCAATGGCTTCAGTTTAACCACTCTTCAGAAGGCTAAAGTGCTTTGTATCACAGATAGAATACAGGAGAGTCCATGGCACAACACTGCCCAAGGTGCCTCAGTGGCAAGTAGCTGATTAGGTAAGATAGTCCCAGGTGATCCCAACAGCTGAACTATGCCCCATGGTACAGAGAAAGTGCGAAAATCCCCAGGGTCTCTGCCAGTCTGACCAGGGGGAATATTCCTTTCTGATCCCTAAAGCTTTTTAATCCATCTGACCCCAAGCATGTGATCAAGACACACCAGCCAGGATAAAATAAGCTCTGGCCCACCTTAGAGTACTGCTCTGCTTTATTCAGACTCGTACCTAGTTTTCAAGTTTCAGAGAAAGGTAAAAAAATAGTATAGAGTTAGGTAAACATTCCTCATGGTAAAAAAGAAATCCTTTCCTGATCCTTGCAGGTGACCAGTTGAAAACTTGAAGCATGATATTTGATTATAAATCCTCTATTCATACAGAGCTGCAAGGTATCATAAGCATGTAAACCATGATGCAGGCAATTCTGCCTAAGGCCCGTGAAGGAACGGGAGGAACCAGGAGACTCAAACAGATTCCAAGGCCACAAAGAACCAACCCAGCCACCCGTTTCCACCTTCCACACATACATACAAACAGACACTAGAAACCAAACTATTTATTTTAGAATCAGGTATTTGAAAAAGGTGTCTCAACTTAACACTTCAAGCAATTGAGAAACCACCACTTCCTGTAGCAAGTTAGTCCAATGTGTCATTATCCTCACAGGAAGGAATGTTGCATCTTTCAAGATTGATTTTTTTTTTCTAACTTCAATTACCACTTGTTGCACCTCGTCAGGTTTTTGTTAGCCAAGTTGAAAAGTCCCCCCCACTATAATATAGAAGACATACATCTTTTTTTTCTTTCCTGAGACAATATACATAAAAAGGTAGGCTCTTCCAGTCTTTCTGGTGGATTTGGATTTCTAATTTCTCTCATTTTAATTCTTACCAGTACAAACTTTTGAGTGGAACTTAAATAACCTAGTGCAAAGCTATGGAAGGACTGAAATGAAGGGTCTACGCATCTTGTTATGATAAAAAAGCAACGGAAATTGTAATGTTTAGCCTATTATTTCTCAATGCAAAGGGTCTGTAGTATTGTTTAATGCATAGATTACATGCATATGTTTAAAAGAAATACACAAATGTGTTGGTATCCAGTACTGAAGGAGAATCATTTGTAGTTATTTGAAACACTGAGCATAGGAGAAAGGAGAAGGTGACTGGATGCCTTAGGCTCAGCCTGTCACCCTAATACCCGTTCTGGAAAGAAAAAAAAACATTCAATTTATTAATAAAGTACACTGAGCCTGCCACTGGTGATAAGGCCAAAGAACTGTGCCACTGTCAATCTATATAAGCTTAAAAAACTAATTTAAAAAGTATAGGTTCCCTGTTGGCTCCCTCAGCAGGCTACATATTTTGAGTAATACATCATTGGATCAACACCATTTCAGCTTCAAGGTGCTGAAACTCAATTTGTTTGCAATGGCAAGAAGTGGAGTACACTGTAAAACTGTTCAGCTCAGTGGTAGATGAAAATAACTGGAAAAACAGACTTTATGGAGCGGCTTATGTGTTGCAGTGACAGGGGTGCTGATACTTCAACTATGGAGAGCTGAGCTCCAGCATAAGTAACAACTGAAATTATTGTATTGGTCTCTGATCTATGGCTTAATAAGCCTTTATTCATAATAAAATATTGTCTTGTAGTTTGATATAGTCAGAAAATTTCTTGGAGAGGACTGGAGCAATAAGGATGGCAGTATGAACATTAACACTTCTTTGAAAATTGTATAAAGCTCCCAGTGCCAGCCTATGTTTAGAATTCATCTGAGTTCTACTTGTTTGGAGTGAAATTCTTTGTGCAAGCACAATCTGAGCAATTCGCATGATGTGGGAGACATGGCCAAGTCATAAACTATGTCTGCACTCATACTTAAGACTGAACTTTTGGGCACCCCTAAATCCATGCTTGCTGACAACCTACATTATAAACATCTTAACTTGAACTTCAAGGGCAGCCCATCTTGACCCCAGGAGCTTTGTTGAATTCCTGAGAATCCAGGCAAGCAGGCCCGAAACACAGCAATTATGGAAATAACAGTGTCACAATTCCCTGTTCAGGATTTCAAACTATTTTCTTGCACTACTGCCTGTAAATTGAGACAAACCTGGCAGGTCAGAAAAGTGGTCCACATATTGACTCTTAGAAGGGCCTCCATGAGAGAGGCTCCCTTGTGGAGCCATAGAAAACATTTGAACATGGTCCTCAAGAAGTAAGATACACAATGGAGATGGCCTTGTTGCGGACTACAAGATATGATATAGGGATCATACATATGATATGTTCCTGAGGGTGATCTGGGTGTCAACCCTAATAGTAATGTTTATAGGTGTGACCTTATTACCTCTGTATATTGGAAATTAAAAGTAGTAGCAAGTACAAGGTAGAGGACAAACCTGTAACTTCAACTGGAAGTAGGTCTGAATTCAAAGTGACATAGCTTCAGAAAGCCAGGAACTTAAAGCGCTAAATGCAAACCTGTCCCTTATGGTTTTAGGTCAGGTTAAATCCAAAACCTGTTCTGGCTTGGATACAACTGAAATCTCACAAGAAAAAAAAACATGTTTCTCAAGTTTTTTGGCCCAGCATGGTGCAAGTAAAGCTGATCCAGTAAGAGTAGAGCTGATCCTGCTGTCATCCAAGATGGCAAAATTTCATCTGATCTTCTAATTTATTAAGAATTCCACCGTCCAGATTTAGAATTATGACACACAATGGTGCACACAGAATGCAACCCTTGATTTTTTTTCAGTGAATCCAGCTCAGCTGTATAGGTACCAAAGCTTTCAAAAGCAATGTTTCCAAAATACCTAAAATTCTCCTTCTGTGCTTACCTAGGGGCACTTAGCACAGAGCTCTTGTCAACACAGAGCAGCTCAGCTGCAAGATCATAGCTAAGCCTGACAGAGACCACAAACCAGGTATTTCCTTGCTTATATCCCCTGAGGAATGAATTCAATGAATTCTTTGCTACTTTGATTTAGAAATGGCTCAGTGGTGGCAGGTGAAGCTATTCCCCCAACATATAAGCTCAATTCCCTCCTGTTCCTAGGAGCGTTTTAAAGCACATTTCCATCCTCCCAGGTGAGTTCTTGAATTACCAGGCTGTAGGCCATTTTGGGGTGAGGATTCCCTCCACTTTTCCAGTTCCACATTCCTTAAAAAAAACCAAGATTTTGTGGTTCAGAGAGAGAGCGAGCAAGGGAGACTGTCTTAGACTAAAAATAATCATTGCCAAATAAAGTGGAATACCTGTGCTGGGATGTGTCCCGAAACAGCTGATCTGCTTCACTGGGAGAAACACATGTTGCCTATTCTCCTACCTGTTGGTACTGTGACAGTGGATGATGTGTTCCCCTGGAGCTTGAGGGGCTTGGTCCTGCACATCCCAGAAATTCTCGTGCAGGCCTTTGCACTACCCTTAAAGTTTTTATGGTAGCACAGTTACAGTGAAAGGTGACATCTGTTTCTCCCCTTACTCTAGTGTTTAGGGCATTTACCTGGGAGTGGAGATATTTGGTTTCCAATCCCTGCTCCAAGGACTGCCTATGAATTGTAGCCAATGACCAAATAATGTAAAATAAATGTGAGGTCTGAGGTATAGTGAAGTATGTAATCTTTTTAAAGCATATGTTCCAATAGCTCTGTGAAAACAAGTTAAAAATTCAGAGGCATGTTGAAACTATACATATGCACTGCTTATTAATGGGCATGATATACACAGATTTGATGCGGACTTCAGCACACTAAATGCAAATCTTGCAATTAGCTGTCACCCATGGAAAGCCCCACTGAATTTAAAGGGGTTCTGATTGCAAATAGCTCATTTCAGGATTTCTTTCAGACTATATCCTGTAAAACACTTTGAAAATACAGGTAGAAAGGTTATGAAAAAAAAAAACCTCTTTAGAACCGCATGGTTGCTCTGTAGCACTGTGACACAAAGTGCCATGCTTTTGCAATTATGTAGCTATTTTTCCATAGAAATAAAGTGTTTCACTAGGCAAGTCTATGATTTGGAAAAGGGTTTTAATTAACTTTTCCCAGAAGGTAAGATACCGTTTGTAAAAGGGGAAGTAGAGGTTTTGTTAGTAATGACTTTGATATTAAGGGGAAGAGAAGGAAAGTCAGCTATGCTACCTGAAGACTAAGGACGACAGCATCTTTAATGAATGGATTTGTCTTCAAAGCTTTGGAAAAAAAAATGAATTTGGTTTATAGGTAAGGGGCCACCTGGAGCAGAGGACTGAGTCCCGCAGCACATTACACAGCAGCTGAATTTGCTTAAAATAATTTTGTATCTTTACTTGAGGGGATGATGTTTGAAATTAAGCAATATAATCATGGACAATTGAGAATGAGGATATTGTATTTTTGGACAGGTGATTCAAAATGAATTAGGGATTTGAAAAAAAGGGAAGGATAGAAGCAGTCACATTTCAGTTCAACACTCTGCTTTCTCGTATCTGAAGAGAGACTTAGTGGGATGCCATTATAGCTAGATGCTTTTAGGAATTAATTTACCTACCTGTACTTCATAACATTCCTGTTTTGCAAGCGTA
This sequence comes from Alligator sinensis, assembly GCF_000455745.1. Taxonomy (NCBI): domain Eukaryota; kingdom Metazoa; phylum Chordata; order Crocodylia; family Alligatoridae; genus Alligator; species Alligator sinensis. The sequence continues at coordinate 1,182,989 of NW_005842343.1, forward strand.
GCATCTAACCACCAATCAAGTGAGCCCTAGCTAGGTATCCTGCTAGGAACATTTTGAAAGTAATAAAGTTAAAGAGGTCATTACAGGGAGCAAAAATGTCCCCTGCAAGTCATTATTCCTCCTAGTCCTTGGAGGACTCCTCCTAGTCCTCTTTGAGGAGGAGTTGAGCCTGGAGTGCAAGGTTGTCTGTCTATTCTCTGGTTCTGCTGGACTTGAGGCTTCTCTCACTTACTCCAGGGTCTTTCTTTTAAGGCTCAAAATAAAAATAGCAAGTGACCTTTGGCCTGACTATCTCTACTCTTGTTCTAGAAACTTAGTTTTGTACTTTATTGGAAATTCATTTTCAACTAATAAAAATGCAGTCATCTTTAGAAGTTCCAGCTTTGTAACTTTCAGTCCACCTGTAGTGGCACTTTTACCTCTGTTAACTCTGCCTTATGAGTCATGGTTGAACTTTAAAATCATTCTCCAAATATACTTAACTATAATAGCAAACAGGTATAGTTACTTGTAAGTATAGTGCTAATATTTGAAGGATAAAAGCTTATAGATGATCTCTTTGAATGTTAATTCTTTGACTATCATAATTTGGAGCTGGCCCCTGAGAGTATCTGATGGAAATTTGTAAGGTCATGACTGACTTGATGGTGTAGTTATAAATTCCTGCTCAACATTAAACACATTGCTATTCTTCTCATCTCTATTTGGTCATTAAGTAAGCCAAAGAACATCACATGGTGTCAGAAGTGTAGAGTGAGATGGAATTTAAGGAGGCTTCAAGGAAAGGTCAGAATGAATAAAGTGAAACAAGAGAGCAGATGAAGAAAGCTCCAAGCTATACATTTTATAGGTACTGATTCCTATTATTAATATTTAGAATAGCCTCAAATCTAGAGGCTTATTGCATTTTATACATCTGTGTATAATGGCAAGTTGCAGCAAGGGAAGTTTAGGCTAGATATTAGGAAAAACTTTCTCACTAGAAAGGTAGTAAAGCAATGTACCAGGTACCCAGAGAGGTTGTGGAATCTCCATCCTTAAAGGGTTTTAAGACCCAGCTAGATAAAGCCTTGGCTGGGATGATCTAGTTGGGAATGGGTCTGCTTTTAGCAGTGGGGTGGACTAAATGACCTCCTGAGATCCCTTCTAACACTAATTTTCTATAATTCTAATATAGCCTGAGAACACAGAGGTGGCAGTGATGCAACGATGATGTTGTTTAAGAAGCATGCGATTGCAGATTTAGGCCCTAATTTAACAAAGCATTTATGACATTCTTAAATTCTACTGAATTCCATAGGACATTAACTCGTATTAAAGCACTTTGCTGAATGAAGGATAAATAATCTCATTGCAGTCAAAGCTAAGAGTGTACTTAAACTGGGGTTCAAAGAAAAAGGTGCAAAAGTCATTTCTTCTTCATGCAAAATATCATAAGATCAGGCCCACTCTGAATCATTCAGGCATATTCTCAAGCCACTTCCATTGCCTAATTTGTGGGCTTGGCTGGCATGAGAGGGGAAATCTTATTTTTTGATCACACATCTAGGTTTGCTCAGGGGGCAGAATAGATACCCTTAGTCTCCTCTCATAATATAAGATCTCTGTTCCCCTGATCATCCTTCCAATGATAGTGGAAATTGCTGTTGCATTTTGTACTATTGAATTCCATCCCATTTCTAGTAATCCAGTCCTGTGTGTCACCCACTAAAGGTAGATTGTCTCATTTTAAAGAAGGGTACAGTAGTTTTAAATTAAATGCTAGTTTTTATAGATGATCCTTTAGAATGCCACTGGTTTGAGTACTGGAATTTGGAGACTGCCCCTGAGAATTATTACAGAGTTTGGTAAGAACATGGTAGATTTGATCGATATTGTTTAAATTATTAGTGACCATTAAACATGTTGATGATTTTAATTAATGAAGATTTGGATTTAAATAGCATCACCATAAGAAATGCATCTGAAGGAGAAATGCATATAATCCAATTGAATGCATTCTGGTTTGCAACTCTGCCATGTTCTCATTCTAGTATGACCAGCACACAGGCTGTTTGCTTTAATGGAAGATGTGAGATATAATCCTTAAAAAAAAAAAAAAAAATTTGACCTTTTCCACCAGGGCATGTGCTAAATGGCAGCCAGCTATGAATCAGAAAACAATTATTCTTGGCAAAGCATCTGTTCAAGTGTTCAAGAGGTCTTTGAGGTCTTTAATTTTCCAGTCTGAACTATGCATTGGAAAGGACCCAGATTTTATAAACAGGTTTACAAATATCGTAGATTTCCTTTCATGAAAAACAATGAAGTTTAGTAAGCTTTGTTCTACTATGCTAAAGATGACCTTATGTTATTTGTCTGATTCATTATTAAATATGTTTATTTAGTCAATAATTTATGCATCAAATGATTGTTTGTGTTATTTGAATAATTTTAAGATTGGCTGGCCACTAGTTATTCCAGTTTTTGGGGTTGGGAAGAATATTCAAAGTTACAAATAGGAGTTAAGCTCCGAACTATCATAAAAAATCATTTGGAATTGGGCACTTCACTCCCGTTTCTTTATTTTAGAATTTTTCTTCCCCCTGTGAATTAAATGACTGAATTACAATTTTAATTATATAACTTGCTTTACATTTTTTCTGTATTTGACAAAAATAAAATGATCTTCCTAGCAATCCCACAATACAAGGATGACAGTCTTCCAGTAAATAGGTAAGTCTTCATTGAGCCTGTAGATGTCAGAGAAGCCCAATCTGAGATCTGCATGTTCGACTGCAGACATAACAAATAGTTCCAGGAGGGAGGAGTAGATCCTGGTGATGTCAGCTCCCTTCTTTCCCTTTGTTTCTTTCATCCATCCACCATCACAGTATTTGCTCAACATGAATGATTACTTGTTGTACATCATGGAGCCTCTGGGGTCAGTTTAGTTCTTACGTCTCCCAGGTACTCATATGAATAACATATTTCTTTAGATTGATCTTCAAGGTATGCTTGAATCTGTTCTTTTGCCTACCTCTAGATCAGTTACTATCAGTGAGTGAGAGTATAGGGCCTGTTTTGGGAACCAGTCAGGCATCCTTATGGCATGTCCCATCCAATGGAAAAGGTACCATGTAAACATGGCTTCAGTGCAGTGCCAGCGTTACAGGTGGGTGACATAGGCAATTGTCCAGGGTACCATGGTCAGGGGGGCACTGCACACATGCACACACCCACCTGCCCCACACATATGTAAGCAGCCTGCATTCACAGTACAGCTCTCCCCACACCCTGCCTCACCCTAGCTGATCCCTACCCCAGGCAGGAGGAGTGGTGCCCAGGTCAATTCACCCCACACATTCAGCCACTGCTCAGGAGGAGCTGGGCCAGGCACATGTGGGCAGGGTAGCACCTGATCCAGTCTTCCTGCCTTGCTTCTGCACATCAGCTGTGGTGATTGCCCATGGGGAAACAAGTCTCCTGATCCAGCCCACCTACACCCCCCATCCCTGCCAGGACTTTATTTCTGAAACTTTTGCTAATACTGCTGCATATTTATATAAAAAGAAACGGTGCCAAATACAAGTTTGCCCAGGACACCATTTTCCTTAAGGCCAGCCCTGCTTCAGTTTTAGTGGTGGTTCCTTGAGCCAGAATTCTGGCATTCATTCTTTTGTCCTTCCAGTTGATATGGAAGATTTTTGAAAGACATTGCTGATAGTAATGTTCCAAACTTTTCAGGTGTTTCCATTCCATGTACAAATCATTCGACTGTTTTCTCCACGTAGGACCGTGACTAGGGAGTTCTGGTAATCACTGTCATCTGCCCTTGTTTCTACTCATCCCTTGCCATAGGACTTGTATTGAAGGAAATTGTCTCCGTGTGCCTTGTTTTTAATGTGGGGGTGGCATTATGCATCAGTAACTATACAATAATTTATGGGAAGGAAACCTTAATCCAACGGCAAGGAAGACTTAGATGACTGGAGGTTTCATCTGCTCCACTACTGAAGGCTTCTCTTTTTAAGGTTATTTAGTCCAATCCCTTGCTCCTCCTGAAGTCCATTCCAACCCTCATTTCTATGAAAATTCTATGAAATAATGGCAGTGTGAGATCTTAGTTGGAGGCTATAAGCATTACTATATTACAAAGATGTAATAGTAATTTGTGGGGAAAGAACTACCCGTGAAGTAGAGTCTGACTTCAAGCATATATTTAACTTTCCTTAGTTTACTATCCCTTTTACTCTTGCTGAATAGAATGTGCACACACATTCACAGGGACAAGCAGCTGGTGATATTGCTTCAAATGATTTTAGTTCCAGGCCAATAGGCTGGGTTACCCATTTAACTATAGGAAAATGTGAGCTAACCATGAGAGAATCAATTTAGCAGAATAAATTATGTTAGTCACAGTAGACATTGAACCAGACAGAAAAAATCATATCTTGTTTCAGTGTAACCCCTAACTTTCAAGAGTTCTTAATGGTATGCAACATTTCACTTGACTCCCACTTTTCTCAAGTCTGTGGGTTGAAGTCCACATGGAACCCACTGCTTCTTTATGCCTTTAGAGTGGCACAGCTCTGGCATATGGAATTCTTCTTCCCTTATAAAATAAACTCTGTCATCTGTCCTTTAAGGAGGAAACAGTTTGCCCTATGGAGTAAGCTCAGCTGCAGGGCATTTTGATGATGGGGGAATGTCCCACTGGTAACTTAAAATCCCAAGGGAAGGTGCAGAGGATAAAGCAAGCTGTGGGTTGAACTTCTTGATGCATGGAGAGGTCAGACAGCTATGCAGGGTTTGGAGCAAAAGAACATAAGAGGTGTTGAGTGAGGTGCTGGGGTCCAGGACAGGACAACAGGATTTTGTTTTGTGTGCATTGCTTGTTTAAAAAACAGTTTTATTTGGAGGACTGGCTGAGGAGCTCTTCAGGGAGTAAAACCTGCCTGCAGGAGCCAGAAGGCTAGGCAATTTACTTACAAACATGCTAACTTTGAAGGGTTCAGCGTAGGTGTGAGTTGGAGGAGCATGGTCTAACTCAGTGGTTCTCAACCTATTTGACATAGTGGGCCACACTTGCAACTCTCAATATGTGATGTGGGCTGCACCCACACAATTTACTTCCTATGTATCCATTTAAAAAATATTTTGTATCTGATAGTAATGCAATACAAATCAATATTCTGTAATACCTCTCATATCTACACCATCAAATGTCTTTACTTTTGTTTTAGCAGGATGTCACATGGGCCACAGCTGTGTGCTGATTGGGCTGCATGCAGCCCATGGGCTGAGGGTTGAGAACCACTGGTCTGACTGGTCTAGGAAAACACTGTGTCCATACACTAATCATAGAGAAGACTCTACGGTTCCTCTTTATTGTGGAAAATTGTTGGCATAAATTTCTTGTTGCCAAGGAACAAAATGATTAAAAAAGGACTGGGGTATAGTTTACAAATCCCTTGTAGGGATTAAACTAAAATGTAATTATACCAAAGTATAGATTATATATTAAAACATTTACTTTTAAAGAGTAGTGGCAGTGTCTAAGAACACACTGAATCCCTTTAAAAAAATTTTATGAGAAAAAGATAGAAATTTTGGGTGCCAAATGTAACTGACTTAAGCAGAATAAAAGCTCGACTTTACAACAGTGTGTAATTTAGCACCTTTGATACCGTGCTTTCTTTTTAGTATGAGTTATTAGGATTGTTGAAAGATGGGGCTTTTTGTTTATTAATTGTAAATAAGGCATTCAACCCATGCATTGGTAGAGTTCAGATGTTCATCTCTCCTTAATACAGTTTTAGGTCTATCAATGTTGATAGCTTACAGCAAAGATTGATAGCCCTTAATCTTCCTTAAGCTTTTGTCTGTTGAAAACCATCATGATTTAAATTGCCAGCCTTATAACCTACTTGATAAATGGCTTATAAGCCCCTTTTCTTTTCTAACTTTTCTAATTAATCTGAATGTCATAGGAAGGAAGTTAGGGAGGGAAATCCTGGAAGCAGATTGTTGCAAATATGTTTTTATTCAATGTCAACCAGCAGATAATGCCATCTGTGTTAATCCTTAGCCCTCTCCTCTATGGTGCTTTAAGTTGTCTTTGCCTTTGATTTATAAGACAGGTGACCCTAGCCTAACCCTGTCAGCTTTAGTTCAGAGGGACTCTCAGAAAAGATAGGCCTCTGATCTGACAAATTGATCAGCTGCAAGGAACAGTTTAACTGGAAAAGGATCTCCCTAACAGTGTTAAAGCCCTCTTCTTTAGAGCTTACAGCTATGGTTATGTGGGCAGAATTAATAAACTGCTCTACTGTAGGAGAAAACATTGTGCAAACTGGAACAGCAGAGCATAAAGGGAAACAATAAAAAGGCTCACAGCTTCTTGCCTAATGATAGGTCTGAGAATAGAAAGAACTATATTTCATTTAAAAGTGGTTAAATGGAGGTTAATTGCAAATTATTGTCTTAAACATATATTAAAATTCTATTAAAGGTTCCAAATGGACTCAGTTGAAGTAAGATTAGACACTAAAACTGTCAATTAAAATCTATAGAAAGATTATTACTTTGTCTAAGGGACAGTTTAGATAGATAAAACCTTAGGATCATAAGAAAGTTAGACTGGAAGGGACCTCATGAGGTCATTTAGGCCAGCCCCCTGCTCAAGGCAGGATTATCCCTGAGTAAACTATCCCAGCCAATTATCTGTCCAACCTGCTCTTGACAACTTCCCAGGATGGAGATCCCACAACTTCTGTATTTAGCCTGTTCCAATGCTTGACAAGCCTCATAGTCAGAAAGTTCCTCCTACTCTCCAACCTAAATTTCCTCTGTTGCATTTTATGGCTGTTGCTCCTAGTCCTGTGTGCTCTATGGGCATCTTTACACCTGTGTGCTCCTGGATGGATGGGATTGGGCACTTTAATTAGAGCAGATCCAAGAGCCACTCCATTAGAGCAGCTCCAGGAGCCATTTTAATTAAAGCACCCACAGCATCATATGTATTCAGCATCCCCACGCTTTAAAATGGCAGCAGGGGTGCTTTAACTAAAGCTCTTTTGGCACGTTTTAGTTAGAGCACCCCTGCTGCCATTTGAAGCGTGGGGATGCTGAATACACATGATGTGGAGGCTGCTGGAGTGTACTAATTAGCATGCTCCAGCATACTCAGTTATTCTAATCAATTAGGTTGATGCTGATTAGCACACGACGGAGCAGATGTCTAGCAGGTTCTATGCCCAAAGGCCACGTAGAAAAGTCCATCCCTATGCTCTCTGCAATCACCCTTGAGGTCTTTGAAGATTTATTAAATCCTTACTCAGACTTCTCCTCTCCAGATTAAATAACCCTAGTTGTTTCAGCCTTTTATTGTAAGTAATACTTCCCAAGACCCTAATATTTTTTTTTTCTCTGTGCTAGATTCTTTCCAAACTATCCACATCCTTCTTGAAGTGTGGGGCCAAAAAGTAGACACGGTACTTCATGGGAGGCATCACCAGCAGTGAATAGAGTGGAATAATCACTTCCTTTGATTTATAGGTAACACACATGTTGATACAATCTGTTAGGCTGTTGGCTTTTTTTGGCTGTTGTCATATTTTCAGCTTATGGTCCACTCTAATGCCAAAGTCGTGCAGGCTAACTGGTCATTCCTTAGTCTTTATTTATACATGCAACTATTCCATCCTAAGTGCAGGCCTTTGCACTTGTTGAATCTCCTTGATTTACTGTGGACCATTTTTTCAGTTTGTCCAGGTCATTCTGGATCCTAGTCTTGCCCTCCACAATGTCTTCAACTTCACTAAACTTGGTATCGTATGTAAATTTGCTAAGCATGCAATCTCATCATCCAAATCATTAATGAAGATATTAAACAGTACCAGACCCAGTACAGACTCCTGGGGATCCCCACTTGATAACTCCTGTCAATTAGACATTAATCAATTGATGACTACTCATTGAGTGTGATGATTCAATCACTTATGTATCTGTTACAGTGCTTTCATATAGTCTGCATTTCTTTAACTTGTTCATGAGAATGTTGTGGGAGAGGGTCTCAAAAGCCTTGCTAAAGTAAAGGTATATCACATCCACTACTCTCCTCCCATCCACACAGGCTATCACCTTACCATCGAAGATTGATTAGGTATGACCTGCCCTGTTCCTAATCACCTTGTTCGTCACAGTGGATTCCTTGAGGACCTGCTCCGTGATCTTTCCGGGTGTTAAGGTCAGACTGACTGGTCTGTAATTCCTTGGCAACTCCTTCTTCCCCTTGTTAAAGAAGGCACTATGTTTGTCTTCTTCCAACCATCCACAACCTCACTCAACCTCCAGAACTTCTCAAAGATAAGTTCTCAGAGAACTTCTCAAAGAGCTAATGGCTCTGAAATTACCTCAACCAATTCCTTCAGTTCCCTAAGGTGCATTCCATCTATTCCTGCCAATATGAAGGCATCCAGCTTCTGTAAGTCATCCCTAACCTGTTCTGTCATTACTCTAGGCTGTTTGTCTCCTTCCCTATCTTTACTGCCAACTGTACTCATCATCTGGTAGTTTCCATTATTTGTGAAGACTGAAGTAAAAAGGCATTAAATACTTCAATCTTCTCTCCATTATCCATAATTAGATAGCCTTCTGCATTCTGTAAGTGACTTATGGTTCCTCTTTCTTTTGACATGCTAGTAAAATTTCCTTTTATTGCCTTTTATGTTTCTTGCCATCTATATCTCACTGGACCTTAGCCTTTCTATTTTTTTCCCTGCACGTTCATGTGATATGTATACTCATATGTCTGATCACATTTCTGCTTTTTGTAGGATTCCTTTCCGAATTTCTACTCATTGAAGTGATTGCTGTCTAACTGGGCTGGTCTTCTATTGCACTTTCCACTCTTCTGTCACACTGGGATAGCTTGTTCCTGCACCCTTAATGTGGCTTCCTTAAAATACAGCCTACTGTCATGGACTGTTTTCTTCCACAAAGTTTCCAGAGGATCTTCCCCTGCCACCATTTCCCTGAGTTTGCTCAAGTCCCTCTTTCCAAAGTCCATTGTCCTTATTCTGTTTTTCTCCTTTATTCCTCCCCCTAATATCTTGAACTCTATTGTTTCATGAACACTGTTGTATAATTAAATGTTTCTGGTGAGCCATTTATATTATTTTTTATTTGGAAGGAAAGTTTAAAAAAAAACAACAGATGGTATCACTTATAATCAGTAAGATGCTAAAATAGTTGCTTTTTCTTCATAGTAAAGGAAGGGTTTAATATACATTATAGTCTGCTTAAATGAAGTAGTTGATATTATGCAACCTAAGATGAAAATATTCACATGTAAACTGTATTTTCTAAGAAAGGCTCACTTTCTCCCTCTCATAATTCTTTTTTTTTTTTAATGAATCAAACCCACGTGGATGTATGATGCATGTGCTTTTGTGTTCAGTCAATTTTCAACTCGCATGTTAGTTATCATCGTAATAGCCCTCAGAATCTCCATCTCCCTTTAGCAGCTGCTATGAGAAAATGGTGTTCTCTGAGGCATACATTTCAAAGAATATAAGAATTGCCATTACTGAGTCAGACTGTGGATCCATCTTGCCCATATCCTGTGTCACATACTGGCACAGAGTGGATGCTGAAAGGAAGATTGAATTGGATATGACCAGGGCTTTTTCCACTGTTCCCCAAACTTGCAGCCTCTTGCACTTAAGGTTGAGGAAGTTTTAATTCAGAGACTATATCCCTAGCTCCCATGCTCATTAGCTACTGATGACCTTTTATTCCAAGAATTTGTCCAATCCCTTTTTGAATCTGGCTAAACTGTGAGCTTCCACAACCCATGGTGGCAATGAGTTCCATACATTAATTAATTACATGTGGTGTGAAAAAGAACTTCCTTTTGTTAGTTTTAAACTTACTACCTACTAGTTTCATTTTGTGACCCTTAGTTCTTGTACTGAGAAAAACAGTAAATAATAATCTCTATTTACTTTCTTTTCACCTTTCAGTGGGTGCATCTACATGAGACACTACTGTGCAGTGGTTACTGCACATTTATTTAGTACTTGTATAATCAACTACTAAATAAATGTGCAATAACCAGAATTACTGTGCAATAGTGCTGGCGAACATCTTTTAAGTGATGCTACAGTATTATTCAGCTAGTGCATAGCCAGCAACTCATGTAGATGTGCCCATTATTTTGTAAACCCTTATCATGTCCCCCTTCAAGCATCTCTCTCCTAAACTGAATAGTCCTTGCCTCTTTAGTCTCACCTCATATGAAAGCACCTCCATACTGCTAATAATCCTTGTTGCTCTTCTCTGTACCCTGTCTATTTCTTCCATATCCATTTTGATGTGTGGGGATCAGAACTTGGCAAAGTATTTAAGGTATGAACACACCACGGATTTATAAAGGAGCATAATAATACTTTCCATTGTGCTTACAATTTTCTTCTTAATAATCCCTGACATACTGTTTGCCTTTTGATGGCTGCTGAGCACTGAGCTGATGTTTTTTAGCAAACTGTCCACAATGACTCTCAGATCTCTTTCCTGTATGGTAACAGTTTATGTAGGGCCCATAGTGTATGTATAGTCTGGGTTATTTTTGACCACGTGCAACACATTACACTTACCTACATTTAATTTAATCTGCCATTTAGTTGCCCATTCACTCAATTGTGCCAGATTCTTCTGCAGTTCCTCACAGTCTGTATTAGTCTTTACCACTTTGAATAAATTTATATCATCCACAAATTTGGCCACCTCACTACTCATCCTCTATTTCAGGTCATTTATAAATATATTACTTCTTTGCATCCTGAAAACAGCATTTATACTCACTCTTTGTTTTCTATCTTTAAGTCAATTTCTAATCCACAGGTGGACCTTCCCTGTAATCCTGTAACTACTATAGTTAAGAGCTTCTGATAGGGGTTCTTGTCAAAGGCTTTCTGGAAGTCCATATAAACTATTTCAGCTGGATCACCCTGATCCACCTACTTATTGGCACTGTAAAGAACTCTAGTAGGCTGGTGAGGCATAATTTCCTTTTGACAAAGCCATGTTGATTCCTCCCCAGCAAGTCCTATTCATCCATTGCTGAACAATTTTTTTTTTAATTATTATTATTGTTTCTACTAGTTTTCCAGCAGCTGAAGTTATGCTCACAGGCCTATAGTGCCCTGCACCTCCCCTAGAGCCTTTTTTTAAATATAGGAGTCATATTGGTAACCCATTTGGTACAAGGATAGTTTTAATGATAGGTTGTATACTACAGTTTATAGCAAGTCTCTCCTCAAATTCTTTGTGAGTTTCTTATTACAGTTCTACATTTGATTTCCCAGGGTTTATGCTCTTTTATTTTCCTTATCAGGATTTGACCTCCACTTTTTGAAAGAAGCCTTTTTTTCTGCTTCTGCTTATTGCCTCTGCAGCTCTGCTGTTACACCATGCTGGCTTTCTCTTGGTCTGGTTTCCTTCTTTTTTTTTGTTTGCAGGATGCATTTGCTCTGTGCAACCTATACGGTGTTCTTAGGCAGTTCCTGTGCTGCTTGAAAGTTCTTCACTTCCTTAGGGGCCCCTTTTAATTTCTGCCTAACTAGCTTCCTCATTTTGATGTAATCTCCCTTTTTGAACTTAAAGGCTACAGTGATAGATTTTCATCATCCTTCCCCCCCACATGGATGTCAAACCCAATTGCATTGTGGTCACTGTTGCAGAACAACTCGGTAACGCTTACCCTGTGCACTGCTTAGGACTAGAGCAAGAATAACCTTTCCTCTTGCAGGTTACAGGACTAACTGCTCCAGGAAGCAGTCTTTTATAATGCCAAGAAATTTGGTCCCTGATGAATTTCAGCTGAGTGTAAAGACTAAAGGATTCATTTTAGGAAGCTATTGCATTCAATAGAGCAACAATGATCCATAATTTCATGTTATGAACACAAACGGACATCCCCACAAAATGATTTTGTTCACTGACAATAATTCTAGTAAATCCCTTTAAAGGCATGAGGGTAAGAGAAAATTCTGGGTTACAAAAGTACAGAAGTGTTGAGATCAAACACAAAATTCTTATATTCATTCATCACATATCAGGATGTTAATGTTTTAGCCCCCATTTAGTATCAAACTGTGCAAGGTTTGGGCCTGTTACCATCACTTACATATTAACCAGGTTATCTGGGCAGAAAGAGGTGGTGTGAATCAACGACAGAGAAAGGATTATTTATTTAATTCAAATTCATGAACTTTATAGCACAAATCCAAAGTTCATCCATATGTTATCTCTTTATATATATCACAGTTATCAGTATTTAAGGATCATCAAATCTAAATTTTTATATAATCTCATTTTTCTTAAGCATCCTCAAGAGAAGATATTGATAAGGTGCATGTCAATACATTCTTATACACATATTGATATCCCTGAGAAAAGCATATATAGCATGAACTAAGAAAAAAAATGTTCCTGATAAATCAGAAAAATGTAAATGACTCCTTGGTGAAACAATGAGAACACATGAAAGCAATCAGTTTAAGTGACCAGCATTTTATGGCAACAATGACCCTTGACCACAAGTGAATTTTCTTTATTTGACTTTATTTATGGCTTTCCAGCCCCATCCTTCCCTGAAATACCACACTTTCTATTGTTGTTTTTATGTGTCCATGTGTGCTGTTTTAATTTGAACTTTTAAACTCTAAGACCCAAAGACATTAAACCATATTTCCTGCAAATTTGCATCTCCCTGCACCAGACAGTCTTGTCGTGTTGTTCTAAGAGATTTGTGTAATTCTAAGAGAATATTACTGGCTTCACTCTCTGGTTCTTAGTCAACATAAGATACTTTAATCTCCATTGTACAGTATGTGGGAGGAGGTTATCTGAAATTTTCAGGGACACCATGTTCCTGCCAATTCCATCTCTTCCACTTTGGAGCATTGTAGACTGTTTGACCCCAGCAGAAGTGGAGTAGCAGGCATCATGTCCTGTTTGTTTCAGCCTCCTCTACTCAAGTATTTTCCAGTACCAGGAGTGTATATATTGGTGAATCCTCTGTGACTTGTTTTATTTGCTTGTATATCCTGTGCAAGTGTATAATACTAATACATCATAATCATCATTATCTAACAGGATATCTAATGCAGGAAACAGAAACTTGAAATACACAGCTGAATCTTGCATGAAAACTAGGACTAGGAGCAGATGTTGAAGTTGTCTCTGGATAAGTTGTATCTGTGTTTATCTGGGAATTGGTGTGTAAACATATCACTCTTTTAATCAGGGTTTAGTGGGTGGTTGAATGGACTGGGCTCATTTACATGTAGTGATTTAAGGTGCATCATTCATTTTTAAAGTGCAATAAAGGCAGAGCTATCCCTAGCGGTGTGCGGGGCCTGGGGCACAGCCCAGGGCATATCAGCCTGTGTGGAGCCCGGGGTGCTGGGGGAGTGGCAAGCAGGCCAAGCTGGCAGCACTCAGCAGCGGCAGTGCATGGCAGTCATGGTGGGGCCAATATTGCACTAACTGCGGGCCCTCCAATGTGCAGGGCCCGGGGAAGTCACCCCCCCTCCTCCCTCCTCCCCCTCAGGATGGCCCTCATTAAGGCCATGGATCTACACACGTGTGCCCTTAATGCACTTTAAAAATGGTGATTTTTAGGCTAATTGCACCTAAATTTAATACCTGCATAAGCAAGTATCACATTTAGGCATGATTAGTTAAGGCACCTTAACCCACATTTAGACACTGTAAGGCGCCTTAATGCTATGTTACTGAGTGGGCTGGAACTAAGCCCATGGGTCCACATGCTGCTGTCGGGCACCATCAAGAAGACATGGATCCTGTCAAAGCACAAGGGACAGGCACCCCTCATGACTTCCTGCAGGGGAAGAAGCCAGCATAGCACTGGCAGGGACTTTGCTAGTGGCTCTCCCATGCCTCTCTCTTGGGGCAGGTTTGCTGGCTGGGCAATGCAGTCCTGCAGGGACAGGATACCTCACTGCCCACCTGGGATTCAGGTGCCCTTAAAAGCCCATGATGGGGCTCCCACCTGGGACAGCAGGCAGGCTGGAACTGCTTCTGCCCCCAGTATTCAGCATGGCTTTCCCTGCTGTACTGACCTCTGTCCAAGGCAAGTGTCTGGCCTCTGTACCAGACACTGCAGGTGGGACAGGTGGCAGCGTCAGCTCCTGGGGACTCTATGGGTCAGCCTGGGTGGGCTAGGCAGAATGCAGGTGGGGGATTGGCTCTCTCCTTAGCCTACCTCATCCAAGGCCAAGCCCCCACCCACGTTGCACCCAGCCTGCCCAGGCTGAGCTGCGCAGAGCCCCAGGAGCTGACGCTGCCACCTCTCCCACCTGCAGTGTCCAGCACAAAGGCCAGGTGCCAGCCCTGCCTGCACTACACTGTCCCCTCCCCTGCAGGTTGTCATAGCAGGGGCCTGTCCCTTGTACTTTGACAGGAGCCACGTCGTCATCTTGGTGGTGCCTAGTGGCAATGCAGGGCCCCACAGGCTCAGCTCCAGTCCACTCTCATCCAATGCTGGGGAGGTAGGAGGGGGTTAGAGCTGGGACCAGGACTGGGTCAACTGTCCTGGGGGGACAAGGTTCCCACCCCCTCAGCGGCACTGGGCTGTAGGCCTGTGCAAGTCAGCGGCGATCTTATCTAGCTTTGGATCCAGCCGCTTCAGATGGGGGCAGTTGATTGTCTGTATTGATTCTTTCCTCTCCTTAGTCTGGTTTTGTAGGTGCTAATTGATGGCAATTAACTGGCTACATTAGCTAGGTCCTGTGTATTGAGCTGGTCCTTGAGTGAATCATGATTGATTGGTAGGTGGTAGCACAGTATCTTAGCAGCCAGGCCTGCAGTAGTGTCTCCCACACCTCAAGACAGACACAGTCAGCCCCACAAGCGCCCGTGTCACGAGTTTTGCCTGTCAGCAGCTAGGGGTGCAAGGTCCCAGAACCCCTGCACCGATGCCCTCGACAGCTGTCAGGCATCACAGCTGCAGCAGGGGCCACCATCCCTGCAGCTTTTACCCCACTGTGCCTTAACACACAGTGTCACACATGGCATGAGTTTTGCTTGCCCACAGCTTGGGGGGCAGTTCCCCCTGAACCCCTGCACTGATCTTCTTGAAACTTGGCAGGCTTTGTGGCCTCAGCAAGAGCTACGTGGCCACGCGATTTTTCCCCCCCCCCCCCCCATGCTGTAACACACAGATGTGACATGAATTTTGCTTTCAAGAATTTGGGGTGAAGTTCCCCCCAAACTCCTGCACTGATCTTCTTAAAACTTGGCAAGGTTTATGATCTCTGCAGAATCTACCAATTCTGAAAATTGTCATCAATATCTGACAAAAAACAACAAAGTTATAGATATTTTATTATTTTCCCATTATACTCTATGGCCGGATCTCCGAGGTGGCTCCAAAGTGCTTCGGGAAGCCTAACAAGGCCAGTGCTTCAACCTGGACATGCTGCTTCAGTCCCTGAAGTGTCTGAAGCTTCTCCAGATCTGAAGATGTGTCCAAAGCCTCGCACAGCCCTACTGGGCTGCACCTCCCAGTTATACTAATGTGGCTTCCGGGGGCTGTCCAGGGTGCTGATCAGGGCAGGCTGCCCAGCAAGCCACATTAAGGTGCCTTAAGGTATCCACGTGTAGTCACATGCCTAAATTGCCTTAATGCAGGGGTGTCCAACCTTTTTGAATGTGGGGCCAGATCATGAACTTTTTATCACCCAGTGGGCTGGCGAGCCATATTCAAAGCCCTCACAGGAAGTGGTATCACATCAGGAAGTGATGTCACGTGACCTTTGACACCAATGAAATTGCAGGAAGTGACAATGAAATGGGTCTGGAAATGTGGTTTAAAATCCAAGACAAAAACAATATAAAAGCAACAATGAAATAAACAAACACTTGACTAAAATAAACACTTTTGCTTCTACTCACTTCTCAATGAATGAAAGAAGCATAATGCAGGCTTGCCCTGGGACACCTGGGCATACAGCAGCAGGTAGAGGAAGCCATAGAGGAGCAGCCAGCTGTTGGCCTCCAGCAGCAGCAGTGAGGAGGAGGAGGAGAAGCAGCACCTCAGGACGCTGCCCGGCTCCATCAGGGATGAGGAGCCCAGTCTTCCCACGTGGCCATGTGCACGCAGCCCACCTCCCTCCTCGCCCCCAGTTCCCATGGAGGAGAAGGAGGAGGAAGGCATGAGTTTGACCTTGTGCTTCCTCCTCATGAGTGCATGCATGCGTGTGGCACCCCTGCGCAGGCTCCTCAGCATCCTGCCCGGGGACACAGCCCTGCTGATAGCCAGGCAGCCATGTTTCACGCTCGTGTGCTCATCCCCACACCGCACCACACCGCAACACGCTGCCCCTTCTCCACCAATGCAGTGCGGATCACCCCTGGCGCGGGGCTTAAAGGACCCACCCGGAGCCAGTAAAAAAAAAGGGGGGGGGCTCCTCTGCCAGGGAGGGAGGCGGAGGAAGTGGAGGTGGTGCATCGAGCCCAGGCCGGCGCCGTGCGCTCACATGGGAACCTGCGAGCTGGGCATGGGGCAGCGCCCAGGCAGCCCCCAGCTGCAACTTCTCCTTCTGCTGCCGGGAAGATGAACCACACAGGTGAGCATAGAGCGGGGCAGGTGTGGGGATCCCAGGATGATGCCTCCTTGTCCCTAGCCACAGCCCCGAGGTGCAGAGCCAGGTGCAAGTGGCGATTTAGCGTGGGGGAAGTTGACCAGGGAGTGTCTGGGGGGGTTTCGTCCCCACTCCCCTCACCCCGCGTGTGTCCAGCTGGGCTCTGCTCACCGCCCGCGGTGCTGGCCAGTGCAAGCAGTGCCCGGGACCACCCCGTGCCACACCGATAACCCGCACTTTCACTGCCGGCTACTCCTCTTCGCGCACACACCGTGTCGGCAACATCAAGCTAATGCAGTGTGTGTGGGAACCTTGTCCCTTCCCCAGCCCTTCAGCAGCCATTAGGAAGCTGCTGAGGGGCTGGGGGAGGGACAAGGGGTGGGAACAAAAGTAAACAGCGTTTCCTTTCCTTTCCTGTTGCAGCACTGCGGGCCATAGAAAATGGCTTGGCGGGCCGTGTGGCAGCTCACAGGCCGTATGTTGGACAAGCCTGCCTTAATGCATCTTATTAGGGTGCATGAAAATAAACTCCACAGCAGGGTAGTAAATACAAGTAGTGCTCTGCTGTGGGGTATTTTTCCGCACAGCAGCCCATGTGTAGATACTGATCAGCTAGCTGGGGCACAAGAGTGCTTCAGTACTGGGGCTGCTTGCCAGCTAGTGCCACACTGAAGCACCTTTGTGCCCCAGCCAGCCCTTCTGCAGCACATTAAATCCAGTTGGAGCAGTCCTGGGCTGGCAGGCAGACCCCCTGCCAGCTCAGGCTGCTGCGATCTAGCTCAATATGCTGTGATGTGGGTGCCTAAGTCTGGCTCCCACACACCCCATCTTAGAGGTCAGAGCCAGGTGCCCTGCCACACAACCCCAGGATGGACTCCCTTTCCCACTCTATTTCCACCCCACCTTTCCCCCCGCCCAACAGCAGCCGGTGCAGACAGCTTGCTTCTGGTGGGTTGCAGTGACAAAAGACAGAACATTGAAATTGTCCTTCATGGAGGCAACTCTGTGACCTCTGCAGCTCGGCCACTGCCAGGAAGTACCTTGGTCATGGGCACCAAGGGTGCTGCAGTGCATTTTTGCCTGCAGCTATAGGGTCTCAGAATACTAGAGTGGGGGTGGGGGGATGTGGGGAACATTTATGCATGCCCGGGAGCCAATCAGTGGTTGCCCATGTGCTTGGTTGTGTTCAGCAACCTCCTGCAGCTAAGGAAGCCTGTAGGGCACACTGGGAGGTGTGCAATAGCCCCTGCAACCTGCTTGCCATAGCCAGTGCAGGCAGCCTGAGTGCCCCCACCTCTGCCCCACCAAAAGGCAAATGTGTATACTGTTTACTACCAATCCAACATAGGCTGTTTACAGAAAACTGCATAAATTTGATTCACTCTGCCTCAGGCTATTTGAGCACCTGGACTTTAGCCTCATAAAGTTGGTTGAGTTGTTAACAAAAAGGAGGAGTTGTCATATAGGGGATTGATAAGTGAGGATACACTCTTAGGGTATGAACAGGCATTCCATTTGAGCACCAAAACTTTCCACAGCCATGTTGAGAAGGGAGCTATACAGGCATTCTAGCTTCCTGACTGGACAACTTCTTACTTGTGAATTCTCCAGCAAGGGGGGCGGGCGGGGGGGGCAATAGAGCACTGTCCCTGGGAAAATCTGATCAGAGACAGCTTTCCATCTCCCCTGCAGCAGCTAGTGAAGACAGCCCCCCACCCTGCAGGATGGTAAGGGTGAGAAGAACTTCTCTCCTTGTTTCCCCCATGCAGGCATTCCTTCCCCACCTTTCACCATCACAGGAAGTCCCAGGACACTGCAGAGCAGTGGCATAACTAAAGCGGGATGACATGCCATTGGGATTGGGGGTTAGAAAAAACCAGGTTTGCCGCAGTCACATGAATGTGATCATGACAGTTGCAGTTGAGGAGAAAATTATCAAAGACTCCATTACAGACACGCTAGCAGAAAGCAGTATTCCAAAGGACAGCCAACATGGCTTCGTTAAGGGCAGGTCATGCCAGACCAACCTCATTTCCTTCTATGATGCGGTGACTCACCACCTGGATGGGGGAAATAAGACTGATATCGTATACCTGGACTTCAAAAAGGCCTTTGAGCAGGTCTCCTATGAAGTCCTCATGAAAAAAATTGGGAAAATGCAGCCTCAACTACTTTATGGTCCGGGGGCTAGGTACCTGGCTTTGTGGCAGGATCCAGAGAGTATTGATTGATGGAAATGAGTCATCATGGTGGAGAGTGACCAGTAGTGTCCCTCAGGGTTCAGAACTCAGACCAGTGCTTTTCAACATGTTCATCCATGATTTGGATTCAAGTATTAAAAATGAACTATCAAAGTTAACGGATGACACCAAACCATGGGGGAGCGGGGTCAAGCTCAAAGACAGGCTGGTAATACAGGCTGACCTGGACAGATGCATGAGGTAGGCAGACTTTGGGTTTCGTGATAGACAACAAAATGAATATAAGCCACCATTGCGATGCCAGAGCTGGCAGAGCTCATCAAGCACTGTTGTGCATCTACCAAGGCATCATGAGCAAGGCTAAAGATGTCATCCTTCCTCTTTATTCAGACTTGGTGAAACCACAGCTGGAGTACTGCATCTAGTTCTGGGCACCACACTTCAGGAAGGAGGTGGAAAAGCTCAAGAGAGTCCAAAAGAGGACCACACACATAATTAGAGCCCTAGAGACCAGGTCATACAAGGAGAGGCTGGCTGTTGGGACTGTTCATCCTGGAGAAGAGACGACTCGGAGGGGCCTTGCTGGCAGCCTATAAGTATATCAAGGGCACACATCAGGGCCTGGGGGAGTATCTGTTCACCAAGGCCCCCTGGGGAGGACAAGAAATGATGGGCACAAGCTGGTTGAAGATAGCTTCAGCCTAGACATAAGGAAAAACTTCTTTACAAGTCAAGTACCAAGGGTTTGGCACAGGCTCCCCCCAGAGGTAGTACAGTCAGCCACCCTGGCAATCTTCAAAAAGCAGCTTGATGCCCACCTTGCTGGGGTCATCTGACCCCAGCAGTCTTTCCTGCCCAAGTGCAAGGGGGCTGCACCAATGATCTGTAAGGTCCCTTCCAGCCCCTAACAGAGATGAAACTATAAAACCATTCCACTGTGTACACCATGCCTTTCCCTAGGTGCCTGGCCACATTCTTATGTTGCTGCTGCGGAGTGTGGGGAGCAATGGTGCTAGTGGTACAACTAAGAGGGAGCAACTGAGGCAGTAGCTGTACGTGGTGCCTTTGGGGGGGGACATAAAAATACTGGCACCATAGTAGTTGGCATTGCCCCATGGATCATGGCTGCCTTAGTTGCAGAGCTGTCCTGAGTAGCAGCATCTGAGTGGCACTGTTGCTTGAATCATCTTGGGTGTGCCATGCAAATGGTGGGGGCATTCTCATGTGGCTTGAACCATCCTGGGGCTGTTCAGTGGTATCAGGGGGGCATTGGAACAGCTGTGTGAACTGTCCTGGAATTTACACAGTGGTGGGAATGAGCTGTTCAGGGGCTTGAACAGTCTGGGCACTGTTTAAGTCCAGCTGCAGGTATCCATAGGCCTGTTGGCCCCTCTGTGGGTGAACTGGGTCTTTGCTTGCAGCTGGGCTGCTGCCATGGGACCAAGACTGGTCCTAGGGCAGCAACTGGGGCTTTCAAACACTGCCGGCAAGGGCAAAGAGGGATGCTCTCCACTCCCCTCTGGATGAACCCGTTGTTCCTGTGGGGACTGCAGCAGCCTAAAGAGCTGCCATATCCCTTGTAAGAAGAGTAGCTGTTGCCTGGGTTCCTGCAGGGATGGGAGCTGCTTTGGCAACAGCTGCCTTGGAGGAGGTAAGGAAGAACAGAGTGGGGGAAAGGAGAACAGAGTGTGTTAGTGGGAGTTTTAGGGACCTCAAGAAAAATGTACAAGCCTTGTAGTTGGTGCTAGAAGACTTCTCTCTCTCAAAAAGCTGTTGGTTGGAAGTGCTAACCTTTTTCTGTGGGGAAGCTGGTTTTCTTCTGAGAAAAACCTCTCTAATGCCAGTATGCTAGCTTTTTGTGCCAAGAAAAAGGCACAAAAGCCTGTCTATGGTCTCAGTTTTCCCCACACAGCTTGAGTGTAGACAAGGCCTAAGAATAGAACCAGAATGACTAGAAACTTGTCATCCCCCTCAGGATTGAATATTTTAATGCAATCAAATTAATGATGATTTGGCCATATTAAAATAATTGTTAGTTCAGACTCTTCAGATCTTGCTTTAATGAATAAAATAAAACCGAAGTAAACCATTAGCTCAAGTACGCAGCCACTCCTGTGACAGGACAGATAGGAAAAATCATGGACAATTAAGAAAAAGGGAAGAAAAGGCTACTGAACCCATTGAGTGTCAGCTTGGTGTTGCATACTGCTGAGATTCACTAGTTCCATTAGGCAGCATCTGTTAGGTGCTTTTTCTGAGCAGAGGTAGAGTGCTATGGGAGGATCCACCAAATATCTGCCCAGCAGTACCAAGTTAAAGATAATAACCTTTATTGAAAGTAGATGTAGTACATGCTCACAACTATCAAAAATCATTATTGTCACCTATGTTGTGTGTAATGATGATTCTCTTTTCTGTCCTGCACCTTTAACTTTAAGAGGGCTCCCAGAAAGATCTGTGTCTTGATTTAAGTTGTTGTATCTTAGTGAAAAAGAAAAATCCTGTCTTTCATGACAATTTTTACCCTGGTTTTCCTTTATCTAATATTATCATCTAATCAAAGACCCATGAAAAAATTATCCAAAAAGACATACTAAAATCATTTACATTTTTTGTAGTTTTGAAAACTGAATAGATTTCTGTTGCTAAAAAACGTTCTGCCTTTACCTTTCAACATGGACACTTGTAAGCCATATCCTTTTGGAATCATATTTTCAGCTAAGCTGAAAGCTGAATTCTATATTCAAAACTATTAGACCTATGGAACAAAGATGGTGTAATTTTCTTTATTTTTCTTGAGGTGGGGAGGGAAGAGAGTGGGAAGGAGGTATAATTGGACTGCTATAGGAAATGGGTAGTATAGATGAACATTACATATCTCACTTCTTTAAAAAAATTAGGTACTGTTTACTCTAGATCACGCTCTACATTTTTTTTCAGAAACTGGGATATTTCTAACCTATCTATGAAAAGGGGATTGCCAAAGTCCATACAACAATGGTACATAAGAATGTTGCAAAAAATATGTAAAAGATCAAAACCATGAACAAATAAAGAGTTCTTATTTCTAACTTGACTACAATTGCACTACTTAGGCAGAAATGTTCAGATGTTAAAAATACTTTGAGTGTCTTCTGAGCACTTCTGGATAATTTGAAGTGATAGCTGTATTTGAGCATTTAAAATATTTTGACAATTATTATCCAATTTGGAATTATTGCAATTAAGAATAAGTGCTATATGCAAATAACATGTGTCCTCTTTAAACCCATCTTTTGGCCCTTCTTTATAACTCTTTGTATTCTTGCTTGCTTGCTCGCTCTCTCTCTCTTTCTCCTTCCCTTGTAAATGTGTTAACTTCATAACCATGTTAATCTGTGTGGTGAAATGTTATCTTGTGCACTCTGCAGTAATTACAGATGTGCCTTAGTTATTCATGAAAAACAAAATAGCTCCCTGATACCTCTGGTATCTGAACATGTATTTGCTGCCTTCCTGCCAATCTCTGCCCTTTGCTTCTACTGATGTAATGGCACCTGGAAGATTAGAGTTCATTTTCCAAATAAATTATTAAACAATAATTTCATCCAAGGTGGCATAATATAACTAACAAGCCCAGCATCTTATAGAATAATAAATGCTCTGTTCTACAGTGTGCCATTAAATATGAACTTTTACTTTATTACAGTTTATTTCTTACTCTGATGCTTGTTCTACTACCTGTATTTAAGCTGGGAAAATCTTTCTGAAGTCATACCTTCAGCTAAGCTGCTGTGTTCAAAACTATGCAAAAACTGGAACAAAGATAGTGTAATTATTTAATATTGTCTAGTAAACCTTAAGATACAGTGCAGTTGTGTCTAAGCATTTACCATAGTAAATTTAACCATTATAGGTGGTAAAATAACTTTAATGGTTCCTAGTATATAATAGATTTCAGGTGTATGTGTGCTTTTAATTTACTTTAATGAAGGTTACCTACACTTCTGGAGAGGAAAGCAGATCTCTAACGATTTTAAAAACAAAAACAAAAGAAGAAAACATATTTATTCTTTGATATATCTCCTTATAGTAATTATGCTATGCAATTTTATGTGAACAACTCCATTACATCTTCACTTATTAAATTGGTGTCGTCTTAAACACAAGATAGACTGCTTCTTCTACATTTAATACCCTGCAACTGTGTATACCCAGGGGTTATCCTCCTATGGACAGATGCATCATTTTTTCTTGTTTCTTTGTAGAGTGGCAAAGTGGTCCCAGTGCAATCAAAGATGAGGGCTATTTCATCTAATACTACCTTGAGATTTAGTTGAACTGCTCCTTTGACTATTTGCCGATACATTGACCAGACCTTGATTTTTGTCTTCCCTATTGAAGGGAATGCATGAAGAATTTCTCTCTAAGAAGAAACATGCACTTAGTTTTAAGTCCTTGCATGACAAGTTCTCCCCTGGGTAGTAGAATGGTCAGCTGAATGCTCAAGACAGTAAATTGTAATTGGAACAAGATGGAACAGAAGACTATGTAGCTAAGAAACGTAATGTTGCAAACTTCAACACCTTTGATTTTCTCAAAGGTAAAAATATGACTTTCTGCCAGAAGCAATAACATGAATTCTGGATTATTTTGCTCCTTTAAAGCAGTGCTACCTTTCTGTTATGGATGGGAAATAAATTAATAAACCAAACCCAAAACATTAAGATGATACCTTTCACTGGCTCTACAAATTTTACAATACTTGCACAGTATAAAGATTAATAATTAAAAACTGCCATGGCATCTAGATCAAACAAAGGAGTCTGCTTGACCTTATTCAATCTAAAATGGAAAGAGATAATGTTTCAGTAGCACTTTATTGCAGTTGTTCCAGCAGCATATTTCAATATATTATATTCTCCATTAGGTAGAGAGGAAATCAGTCCAATAACCATTAAGATAAAGTATCACCATGCAGCATTTCTAGTTGTTGGGTATAATTAATCTATATGCAGATATTGGGTAATCATGAGATTGTGATTATTTTTACTGCTGGGGCCAGAAACCCCAGAACAACCATTTTGTGCCACATTATCAACAGATTTTGGTTGTAAAGCCAATGTATCTGCATCCAGAAGGAATATCTTAATACTACATGCATCTTTTGATTATATTAACAAGATTGGGGCTAACTGCTGCTGCGCTCATAATCTTCAACCCATCTGTGTGTTAGTCCCCCTACAATTTCATCCCCATGTAGAAATTAAGAACTGGCAAAAATAGAAGCCCAACAACTACTTAGGAAGGAGAGTGAGTCATGTGCTTATGAGTTTATATCAAATGCCATTATTAAAAAATATTCCTGTTTTAATTGATTGATGGTTGGGTAACATACAATAACACACTGTAGTTCTAGCTTGGAAGACACAGGTTGCAGTGCCACAGAAATAAAGAAAAAAGAAAGATGAGAAAAAAGATTCTGGTACAGTTCTTACCAGTAAAGGACCTCAGCATCCCATAAAATAGATTCATTTGATTTTCAAGGTTACTAAGAATGTTCTCATCCTTAGGGTATCATGATACATGCACTCTCATACAGTTGTGATGTAATCTTTAAGCATATATCTGTTGAGACTCAGGCCAGAGGTAGATAAGAAAATAACTCTCATAAGGAACAAATACACTCAATACATTTTTATATTGTGAAAAGAGGGGAAACATATGTTTTTCAATATTGACTCTCTGTAGATTGCCTGCTGGTCCAAAAAAACAAAATATATGGTCATACCTCTCATCTAAGAAGCACCTTCATCAAGTTTTGATTTTCTCTTTGTTCTTTGCCTCTTCTTTATCTCAGGTAGGCCAAGACTTTTGCTATTTCCCTTGGTCTTTCCTTTGAAGCAGGCAGTCAAAGCTTCTGTTTCCTGTGTTGTGATGGATGTGGTGTCATTAGTATTGTCTTCATGTTGATTATTTGTGGCTCAATATATCAGGGTGATTCACACTCTGTGTTATTGCCAAAGCTGGGAAATATTTGGTCCCCGTTCAGTAAGCATCATTGTTTCCTGGACTACATCTTGTCTTTTCCCATGGGAAGCATTCTTTGATCAATAACTGCATAGAGGTGTGAATGTAAGGAGGTAGTGTTAATGATGGCATGATTAGTAGTTGCCAATTGCCACTTAAAATTACCATGTGACTTAATGCTTCAAGGAACTGAACTGTCTGCTAGACCAGACTACTCACAAGGGTAATTGTCCTGGGAAGATAGTCACTGGGAGAAGGGGGACCCCAACCCTGTAGTGGGATGGGGAACGGGACAGCCCACCCCAGCATAAAAAGCCCTGAGACCAGGGCAAACTTACCCTTTTCAGGCAATGGAGGAGTGGACATGATGTGCCAGATCCAAATGACCGCACAATTTGTAAGCTGCACCTACTTCTGGCTCAAGCCAGCACGGGCCAGTGACGTTATATCTGGAGGCTGTCTGGCAAGGATAAAAGCCAGTGCTGAGGGAGACACCAAAGGAGCACCTCAGGAAATGAACTCCAGAGGCAATTCTCCTGCTGGGCAGGCACTACACCAGTGGACTGTGAGGGATCCTGAGCTGAAGCACCAGGGAAAGCCACCAGCAGAGGCAAGATTGCTGGATCACATCAAGGGACAGCAAAGACTATAAGGAAAAGGGGGCAGACCAGCCCCAGCCCCAGATCAATGGTGAAATCCATGTTTTTTTTTTTTTATTTTACCTCTTCATTCTTTTTCAATGATTCTATTAAAAAGGGTTTTTTCTGATACCCCTTTGATAAGGACTGGCCCCAAGAGGCTCTGAGACCAGGGCAGGGGCACCCCAAAAGGCCCTGAAGTAAGGGTAGGGACAGAGGCAGTGCTCCAAAAAAACCTAGCTGGAGATCCGTTGGGCGGTCTGGAGCGTCTTGACAGGAGAGAGGCAATGTTGGAGGGTGAGCCTAGAAACATCGTCAGACATAGAGGCTGGCATATGGATGGGGTGTAGAGGAGGTGGAGCCCCACGGAGACCTGCCAAGGCTCGCAGCCCATCCGAGTGAGTCCACTGAAGGGGAGCCTACCACTGAAGATATCACTGAAGTCATGGCAGGCAAGTCTCAGGGCTTTTCCCAGGGTGACCGCAGGCTCATTCAGAGGGTGCTGACACCCACGTCACGGTTGACCTCTGGCGCACGCGCCAAGGTGGCACGTGAATGAATATTTGAGACCAGGTGGGCACAGTAATGAATATTTAGATTATTAACCAGGTATGAACAAGGTGATGTATGTGAACAAAACACTTTTACAACCAGCAGTGTCTCAGAGGTTCTTTGTGAATGAAGCTGTATCCATCTTGCTAGTTAGTTATGGCAGGGATTTCCAACTCTGCCATGACCAGGGGCTATGTGTGACTGTGGTGTGGGTACCCTGGGTAACACACCACATAGACCAAGTACTGCACGGGCAGCCCCCATGCGATTCCTTCCTGCTAGATACCCTTCTGCTTGGGCGGTGTTTGTGGCATGTGGCCTTCTCCTTCCCCCGCCATCACCTGAGTAGCACTGGCAGCAAGACTTCCAGCATGACTTATGAGGAAAGACTGGGGAAACTGGACTTATTTAGTCTAGAGAAGAGGAGACTGAAAGGAGTCTTAATAGCAGTCTTCAACTACCTGAAAGGGGTGGTTTGAAAGAGGATGGAGCTAAACTATTCTCAGTGGTGGCAGATGACAGAACAAGGAGCAACGGTCTCAAGCTGCAACAAGGGAAGTTTAGATTAGATATTAGGACGAATTTTCTCACTAGGAGGATAGTAAAACACTGGAACAGGTTATCCAGAGAGGTAGTAGAAGCACCATCCTTGGGGGTTTTCAAAACCTGGCTGAACCAAACTTTGGCTGGGTTGATATAGTTGGTGCTGGTCCTGCTTTGAGCAGGGGGTTAGACTAGATGACCTCCTTAGGTCCCTTCCTACCCTAACTTTCTATGATTCTAAGTCTTCCTGCTCCCTGCCACCTAGGATGTACCACTAGTGCACCCCCTCCCCCTGATCCTCCCCCACCATATGACAGTGAGAGAGATGGGAGGTGGATACAGAGGCCCATAGGCCACATGTTATTCGCTTGAAGTCTGCATCCTTTACTGAAAAGAAGTATCGACCAATCTGTCTAGATCTTAAACAAGCTTGGCAAAGTTCTAAGAAGATCTATTTGAGCCTCTTAAATGTACATTACAGTTAAATATAACTGAGTTAAATATGTTCCTTTCTAACTTGGAACTAAAGAAATATATCACTAATACAAATACAATAAAAGCATATTTGAAAAACACTCCTGCAACGTGGAAGACCAAGATTAGAATGACAGCTCTAAGTATCAGAATGATGCTGCACTGCCAAAATCCAAGGCTATGGAGCTTTAGGGTTAAAAAAATGCAATAACTGAAAAAAAGGTTGAAAAAATATTTTATTTAAAATATTTGAACATGACTTACAAGCTTGGATTTGAAATAAAGGGTCTGGTTGTTCAGTGCATTTTAACTCCATTGATTGCACCAGGCTTACAGTAGTGTAAAACTTGATGAACTGCAGTGGATTAAGTAGATTGAAACAGAAAGGAAAGCTGTCACCACAGCAGTCATGAAAGAGAGAATGGCCATTACTAGTGGACATTATTCATGTCGTACAAATAATCACTACCAAATAGAGGAACTAAGATAATTGATCAAAAATCACCCTGTAATGAAATTGTATGCTGCTTAAAGGTTGTTCCTCTGTCTGGCTTACTTTTATTATTGTGAATTGCAATTCATTGTTTTTGATTTGGTGACAGGGGCTTATTCTTTAAAGCAGGTGATGACCCTTAATGCTCATTAAACTGCGCGGTGATTGTAAGAACATGCACTTTGTAGGACTTTGTTTCTCAACTGGAAACAACCATCAATCAGATAAAATCTACTCTACCCAGAAGAGATCATAAGTAAACTTAATGTGCTAACTTCTTTTATACATCCAACACTATTTACAGCAGGA
>NW_005842343.1:1210893-1245416 GCF_000455745.1 Alligator sinensis
AAATATAACAGGAATATAAATCATCTTCTTTACTATTAAGAGTGATGTTCAAATGCAGCACAATGAGAGAAAAGCTACCTGTTTTGTGAGAATGATTGAATACAGTAAACAGATGTTCAGGACAAAAAAAAAAAACGGAAAATAACCCTGCAGAAATCAGATATAAAACTGTCTGGCCCAGGTGCTTCCCTAGGAGAAAACAGTTTGATAACATCTTGAATTACAGAAATAGTAACAGGTGAATCTAACACCTTTTGCTTATCTAGCAATAGGTTGACAAGATTAAGCACAGAAACGAAATTCTTCTTAGCTGATATACAGGGGTCCAACTGTTTGCTTGATACAGCTGTTCATCATCTGCACAGAAAGCTTTATTTATGTTTCAAGGATTAATGAGTCTGATATCCCATGGAGACTTTTTTTGTATGAGAATGCAACAACTAGTGTTTGATTGTTGTAGGCAAGGCACCAGAAGGTTCCTCGGAGGTACTGATTTTGATCAAAACCCTAATAGAATCTTCAGAGTCTCATTTTTTAAATAAGGACTCTTTAAAGTAGCCAGTGAGACACCATTAAGTTTGGAAAGAAAACAAATTAATTGTAGGGAAGGTAAATGATTTATTGTATAGTGTTTAGCAAAAGATAACTTTGTAACGTTACTCAAATTTTTAATGTGCTGATCTTTCAATAATGCTATTTCCAGCATGAATGCCTATGTAGCCTGCACATTTTGGATCTTTTCATGTTTGTCACATATTAAAATAAATATGTGTTTAAGCTCACCAGTTTTTAAGCTCACCATGGTAACCTTTTGTTCCTTTGGGCACGACCACATGAGAGTGCACGTCTCTTGCAGCATCTCAAACCCCTTTGAGACACTGCAAGATGCACATGTGGGAACAAAAAAGCATTGCCCGCCCTGCATATTTGCAGTGCAAGTGCAAAATTTGATACCTGGATATCCAGGTATCAAAAAAAATAAGTGTTGTGAAACAGCGGGTCAAGGCACAGTTTTGGACAGTGCCTGGAGGCAAGAAAGAGAATTAGTCCTCCAGAGAGATGCTCTGGTATTGGACCAGAGTGTCTCTATAGCTCCCCCTTGCCCCACCAATCAAGCACACCCATTGGGCATGCTTGAGAATAAAAGTGGGGTAAGGCTCCGACATGGCTTCTGGGTAGGTGGAGGTAGAAAGACCATCCAGAGGAGTACCAGAGTCTGGAGAAGAGGAAGCTGAAGCTATGAGTGATCAAGGTAAGAAGCAGGGGGGGTGGGAATGGGAACTTCCCCGTAAAAGGGAAACCCAGGTTTCCTTGTTTGCAAATGGCTCTGTGCAGGCTGTCAGTTTCAGCCTGCAAAAGCCACTTGCAAACCAGGGAGAAAGTAAGGGGCAGAAGCCATAGAGCCCATGCAGCCCAATGGCCTGGGTGGGCCCCAGGGTGGGGGACTGTGTGGGGTGGGTCAGCTACAGACTGGGACGCCCGGTGGCTCCCACTGCCGCTTGTTTCACAGCTGCATGTGGCGCAGGGTGACGGGGCCCGGTTGCACCACATGTAGGGTCCAGGGGGGTTCTTGGGTGGGTGTTGGGGGGGAGCCCTCACTCCCACCCCTACCCCCACTATTCACAGACCTGCAGCTGCCTGCAGAGGGCAGCTGTGGGACCATGTTTCTCCACTGCATGTAGCACAAGGCGCCAACCTGGCCTGATGCCACATACTCCACCTCAGGCAGGACCATTCCAGTTCATGCCGCCATGCATGTGGCAGCAAGAATCAGCCCAGTGCTGCCCAAGGTGAGGGCATATGGCATTGGGCCAGCTCAGAGCCACACACCACATGCAGCAGATAAACAGAAGTAGTAGAGGGAGCCGCCGGGCGACTGCCTGGAGCAGGCAGGGAGTGTGCAGACAGTCCCGTGGCTGCCTTTTGCAGGCAGCTGTAGGGCTGTGGATGGTGGGGGTGGGGGCGGGAGTGTGCCCCCCCTCCATGCACCCCAGAACCCCAGTGGACTCCACACATGGCACAGTGGGGCCCCGCTGATCTGCACCACTTGCAGCAGGGAAACACAAATGGCAATGGGACCTGCCGGTCGACTGCCTGGAGCAGACAGCGAGCGGTCGCATGGCTGCCTTTTGCAGGCAGCTGTGGGGATGTGTATGGCTGGGGTGGTGGTGGGAATGAAGCCCGCCCCAACACCCAGTCAAGAACCCTGCTGTACCCCATATGTGGTGCAACTGGGCCCCGCTGGCATGTGCCACATGCAGCGGGGAAACACAAGCAGTGGTGGGAGCTACCAGGCAACTCTGGCTGCAGCAGACCCCAAGTGTACTAAGGGTCCCATGGATGCCTGATGTTGGCAGTGGTAGAGTTTGGGGGGAGGGGGCAGGGGCAGCCACGAGGTTTGGTGGGGAGGGGGCAGGGGCGCTCATATGGCAGTGGCCTTTTCCTGACTGATGATCAGAAGCAAGGACCTGAAGCTGAAACATGTCCTGTCTTTTCAAAGGCAGGTTTTCATGCTCCTCAGGGAGGGCCCTTGGTCTCTGCATTGCTCCTTGAATGCTCAGTGGGCAGAGGTTTGTGATTTATTTTTCCTTAGGAGAGACCATGTTTTTCTAGCGTGGTAGCTCTTCCCACCCAGCATCCTAGTGCCCGTGGGGGAAAGTGGCCAGAACATCAGTGACTGCAGTGGTGCTGACGGATGGTGCATCCATTTCTGGGACACAGTGAGGGCGGGAACAATTCCCAACCTCCTTTACCCCTGCTTCATCTGAGGGGACTAGGGTCTCTGGCGTGAGAGCACCATCCAGTGGAGGACTACTCCCCAGCCCTCCGCCCCCTCCTTCCACCTACGGTGCTCACCTTGCTTGGTGCAGAGGCTGCACCAGGTGGAGGAGCTCATGCCTTCACTTGTCCCTTGCCTGCCCCAACCACCCCAGCCAAGATGGCTGAGTTGGCTGGTGAGTGTGGTGCCAAGGCCCTGTCAGATGATGGGGTTCAGGCCTCCTCCCAGCTGCCCTCCACCATGACCTTGTCTGAGGTGACTGGCCCCAGGGAGATGGGCCAGGAGCAGTCCAGACTGTACCCTATGAAGGGTGGGCTGCCTGCTACTAAGAAGAAGAACATCAAAGAGAGGAAGGTGAAGAGGGCCCCACAGCATACCCTATCCCTGCCAGCACTGGGGGAGCCCCTGCTAGAGAGCCTGGCCTCATTCTGGCTGTCATGCCAGTGACCCTTTTGCATGTGATTGTGGACAGGGATGGTTTGGAGGTGGGGGAGGTAATGGCAGGGGTCACCAGCCCCTTGCATGTCTCCCAGCTTCCAGAGCCGGGTAGCAGTAAAAGTGATTCAGAATGCCTCTCATCTAGAGGTGCTGGCCCCAGCCTCTAGCTCTCTTTGGCTGCAGATCCAGGAGGAGCCAGGCAAGGTTATTTTGCCCCAAGTGGCACAATTTGCTCCACACCAAAATGCATGTCTGGGCATGTGCACTGAGGCAAAAAGCCCCGGCTCAAATTTGCACTACTTCTATTTGAGCTGCTCCCAAGCACACATGCCTGTATGTATGCATGCGCCCTTTGGGGCTTGTTCCTTTATAGACTTGTATAAACAAGTAACTAGTGCATGTGAGCAGTTCCAGTGACTTTTGCAGTCTCACATGCTTGATTGGAGGCTTTGCTTTGTGGCCTTCATCTAGTGCCTACTGAAAGAAACTGGAACCTTTCCACTGACTTCAGTGGGCACCTGATCATGTCCTATATGTCCATTTTAGCTTATATTTCCCCTCTTCTTAGCAGTTTTCGAAGACGAAGATGATAATCTTTGCTATGCCAGAGACCTTGAGCTCATGCCATTACCCCCTACAATTTAGCTTTCTTTAACTTTATAGCACGCTCTATTTCAAAAAGTAAGTGACTCTCATTACTTTCCTTTCAAGAAACATTTCTTACTTTCAGAGATTACAGTCAGACCTTTTTAACAAAAGGAAACTACATTGGAAAATTACAGAAATAGAAAAATCATAAAATAAAAGTATAATGTCAGTCAACTGAATATAGGTTTGTTTTGCTTTTTTTATCTTGGACATGTGCTTTTTACAGCAAATTTTCAGGTCACCCATCTGAAAGGTGTGCAGGCCGGGCGCGAGCCGGGCCCTTTTTTGTGCTCTACACGGGCTGTGGCCAGCAGCCCGGGCACGCGGGGTCAGAGAGGAGGGGCACAACAAGCTAGAATTAGACACAGACTCATAGCGGTAGTTTTAAAGATTGTTTACTTACGCCAAAGATGGTCATGGTGTAGGCTGGGAAACTTGCTTGAGTTGCGGTTACAGACAGGAAAGAAGAGAGGCGGACTAGAGTTCTAAACTCGCGAACTCTAGCCCAATCCGGTTGGAGGCTCTAAACCGCGAGCCCGTTGTGTCAACCGAAGAAAGTACTCGTCCGAAAGAGCTCTGAATAAACTCACACGAAGTTTGCTAGGCTCCGTGGGTCCGGTTCTTTTGCGCGCAGGAAGGGATACGTCTAGGAATCTATCGGCGACGGGGAGCGGCCAGAGGCTGGTCAGATCTCTGTTGCCTGCTTGAAATGCGCTGGGTCCATAAGGATCCGCAGCGCTTAGAGATCTTCACACAGCGTGAAGTCTCCTCCTCCCGGTGTTCGTGGAGTCCTCCAACTTGGGCGGAAACCACTCAAGCCTTTTATACGGCTAGCAAGCCAATCACTAGCTGCCCCGTGTGAATAATTTAGAACTGGCCAATAATGGGGCTCGAATTAGCATACAAATGGCGGGGACTCTTTGCAACGAGCATTTCTGTGCTGCAACAAAGAAATGCACCCTGCAAAGAAAGCTTCAAATTGGCGGGAAATTCTCCCTTGCACCGGGGTTCTCTTTTGCAGCAGAAAACTCCACCGTGCAAAGAAGCTATAATTTAGCGGGAACAATTTAGCAGTGCCGAAGCACGCAAAAACAAAAATCACACCCTTTGGGTTGTGACAAAAGGAAGTGAATATTAAGTGAATAAGGTGATTTTTTTTAGGTAGAGAATTTGAAGACTTTTATAGAAACAGCAGTCCCTGCGTTATTAAATCTTATACTTTCAGTGGTCCTACCTTTGCCCTAAAACCCAAGAATCAAAAAGCCTGGGGTAACCTATCTTTCAGCAAGATAGATCACCCCAGTCATAGTTTTTGACTGCTGTCTTTGAGGGGGGAGCACATAATGTTGGATGTTATACAATTTAGGGGTAAAAAGAAATAATCTCTGCCTTTGAATATTTAAAAGAGGAGGGATCCCACTTTCTTAATAATGTACTTTCATTAGTGCAACTCTTCTGAATCATATGGAATAAATGTAGAACAGGATGTCAATATTAGGTGTTAGTATTATGACCATTCAAGCTGTAGGTGGTAATTCATTGACTATACTCAGTTCAGGTACTGCTGGTGAGATTTATCTAAAGCTGATTCCAAGACTCATTTAAAGTCACCATGAATTATAATGTTAGAGAGGTGAATAGTCAATATGACCTTCTGAATGATTGTAGAAAAAAAAAGCTCTGGCTTAATCTTATTAGAAGTCAAATGCTTTGGAAAGTGACTGAAAGCTAATCAGCCCTGGGGATTGCTGTGAGGCTTTTGGTGATTAGCATGATGCTTTTTTTTTTTTAAGGGTTATGCAACCCTTCCCATCATTATGGCAGAAACAGAAAATAAAGAGTGTGCTATTTGACCTAGCCAGTCACTTGAGTCTAATCATATTATTATTAGCTGGATGCACATTTCCCATATACAGAATCTGCACTAACACTGTACAGAATATGCCTCCTTTTAACTATAAATTACTTTTAAAAAATCAAACTGCGGTATAAACTGAAAGAATAAGCTAGAAGTTTAAGCAGAACTGCAGAACTGAGATAAATGCAGTAAATGTTATTATTAAATGCATTGGCAATGCATAGGGGGTGCACGCACACCCCTTGAGATTGGCCGTGCACCCCCTGGAAGTGCCAGCCATGAAACCAGAAGTGCACTTCCAGTTTCACTACTGGCTTAGTGATCGGCTGGGGGGAAGCCCCCTTCCCCCTGTCAGTGATCTGGTGACCCCCGGACTCAGGAGGCACCAGTCGCCCATGACTAAATGAAGAAATTACAGAAGTTTAGTTCATTTATACATGAAGCGTTATCTTACCAACAGCTTAAAGAAAGCTTTAGGACAAGTTCTTAGAAGAATTAGAAAAAATAATGCAATGGTACTCTCTTGAGCTGCACCCAAAAAACCAAGCCTTTCCCACTTCAGGACCCAACAGGAGATGCTCTGTTCAGAAGGTTGTCTAGAAGCTCATTTGGGTTCCTGGGCCTTAGCTTTGAATCAGACTTGGCTGGATAAAGCTGGATTAAGGAGTAGTGCCATGTGTCCTTGACTCAAGTGACTGCATCAACATTTCAGCTTTTATTTTTGAAAAATGTTATTTTGAAAATGTAACCTAAATATCACCAGTGTAGTGACTTCTGACTACAAGAAAGACAGCAGCTTGAGAGCTAGTAAAGAAACTGATTGCCCTGAAACTTGCTGCTGCAGTGAACTTGGCTCCCTAATGTCCAGGGCAAGGCAGGCATTTGAAGAATTTAAGCACCTCATCGTGGTATGTGGGATTGGCTCGCTCTAAGTGGGCTCACATTCACCACATGTTCCCATCTTTCTTCTGGTATTTGGTTCCCATATTCTGACTGGAGGATGGAAGAAGTGGTGATGGTGATTCTCTTTCAAATGTCATCCACTGATAGCACTAAAAGCAACAGACATAACTCCCATCCTCACTGAGACACCAGACCTTGCAAAGGACCCAAATGCCTGATATGCCCCAACTTGAATACAAACCACATCATCACTGGACTGAATACCAAGGAGTATAATATCCAGGGTCATTCACCTGCAACTCTACTGTAACATAGTGGCTGGTTTGCCTGTCCCTTTAAGAGGGCAAGCAGCCTGAGAAGTAGCTTGCAGGTGCTGAGGGGGGTTGATTGGAGACCCACCCGCCCAGAAGAAGGCCAGTCTTGAGGGATGTAACCCCTAGGCCTGAGCTGGTCAGGCAGTCCAGCCCTGAGAGCCATAAAGAAAGGAGCTTTTGGCTGCAGAGCAGCAGGGTTCCTGAAGGACTGAAACTTTGATAAGCAACACTGCAAGCCTGGGAACAGGGAATAGTTACCTAGGGCAGAGACAAAGGCCTCTTTATGCAGGCAGGCAGCCTTTATTTTCTGTTAAGCACAGAGACGGTTTGCCAGGGGGCGAGGGTGTTTTTATTAAGTGGCACTGGTGATTCAGCCTTGAGCCCCGGTGGAGCAGTCCCAAAACCTAGTGAGAGAACTCGTAGCCCAGAGAGATGCTGCATGAGGGCCAGGGGGTCAAAGAGCCCAGAGAAGTCCACAAGCCCAGAGAGGGGTTGATTGTGGGACTAGGGAGTTTGCAAGCCCAGAAGAGGAGCTCTAGCCAGAGACTGCCAAAGCCAGGGAGCCTGGAGATCCCAACTGCCCCAGGAGTGGGGCCAAGGCCCAGAAGGGGCCAAAGGTCAGGAGGGACCACTGCCAGAGACAGAACCCAGTCTGTCAACCAAGTTGAACCAGGGAGGCTGGAGGTCTCAACTGGTCTAAGGTCAGAGCCAGGGCCCAGGTGGGACCACAATCAGAGATTACTAGAGACAGGGAGCCTGGAGACCTTGACTGTCCCAGGAGCAGGGTGAGGGCCCAGGTGGGGCCAAAGGTCCAAGAGGGATCACTGCCAGAGACTGATAGGGTGAAGGACCTACAGTTAAGGAGGCTGGAGACTAGAAGCCAGATCCGATACCATGAGCCTGGGCCAAAAGGCCCAACCAGAGCATAAAGGGAGGAGTCCAATAAGGCCGAGACCCCTACAAGGTGAATGACTGTAAAATAACATCCGCAAGGCATGGAGTGTAGTGTAGAGACTAAGCTGGGCAGGAGTTGCATGGCCACCCTTGGAGCCCAGTCCTGCTACATCCACCAACATCATATATGCTATCTCCTGCTTATGGTGCCCCTCTGCTGCCTTCATTGGGCAGACAGGGTGATCACTACAATAAGAACATATTATATCATCTGTTATATCACTGATATAACAGATGATATAATATCTGCAGAAAATAACAAAGGCCAGTGACAGAACACTTAAACAGCGCTGACCTCAGGACTGCTGTTCTCAGGTAGCAAAATTTTAAGAACCAGGTGAAACACGAAATTGCAGAACAAGAAATCATCCACAGACTGGATTTGTGTTAAGTATGGCTTAAACAGGAACTACGGATTCTTATCCCAGTATCTGGATTAGCTTTTGTGACACTTTTGTTCATATGGGTTCTTTGCTTACCCTTTCACGGCATCTGATGAAGTAAGCTTGAGTTCATGAAAGCTCACACTCTATAAATGTCTTGTTTAGTTAGGCTATAAAGTGCATATCTACCCTGCTTTCTACTAAAATGAGATGCCATTCAAATCAGATTATGCAGCCCTGCTGTGTTCTTTTTCATCATTTGACCTGCAGTGAAATATTGGCTTTTAAATGAACATATTTGGGCAACAGAGCTAAAACAAAATTGAGCCAGATGAGGCAGTACTCCTTTTACAGAGCTATCGGACAAAACTGAACATTTGGGTGTCATTTATTTGCTTCATGTTTTCAAGTTTCTCTTCTCAGCCCTAGTGTTTAATTTTCAGTTATAGCAGCTGAGATTCTGGAAAATAGAAAGATGTCCTCAATAATAAGCATCATGTCATCAACCAGGCATGACCTGGCCCAGTTTTAGTGCCGAAACTATTTTTTTGTAACTTGCCCTCTAACTTGGGTGCTTCTGTTTTGACATCAGTCACCTGAGACGCCTGCTATTCAGGTACCGACTGCTCCAAACTCCAGCTGACTGAAATGAAAGTAGGGTCTGTCTGTAAGTTTTTTATATGACCCTCTTTTTGTAGTATCCAGCACCTTGCAATGTTTTATGTACTTACTTTCACTGTGCTCTGAGAGATAGGGATATATAAATAATATAATTTTACAGATGAGAGATGGATGCAGAGAGCAGCTATGTTTTCACTCAGAGAAGCCTGTGGGGTGACAGATAATTGAATCTGAGCACCCCCGGCCTCAGCCTGATGTGCAAACTGCAGGATAATACTTTCTCTCTATTTCAGATTGAATATCTACAAACTGAGCCACCTGAGCAACTGTATGCTTCTGCATCAAAATACCCTGATGTGTCAGCACATGACACTGAAATATTATGGTATACTTTTGCAAATAGAACAGCAGCCCACTTTGTTCCATCCACTTCTCCTGGCAGAAAACATGAAAACTCACTGGTTCCATTTTGGAGCTACTTGGAGGAGGTGGGAGGGAGGGGGTAGTAGAGAAGACTTAATACCTCTGTGATGGTCTATCTCCTTTTTTTCAACCTCTCCATGCAAGACCCTCCCCTGTCTTTTTTTATGTTGTTGGCTTCCTTTTCAGGGAAGTCCTCACACAGGTGGCACCATCTTGTGTTCAGGGAGAGTCTAACAGCCAGATTACACAAGCAGCCATTTGAGTATCTGCTGTTCGTATCAGGAGTGTTTCTGCCATTTAACATTTCAGTTATCAGAGTGAAAAACAATTCTGTGTAACTTAGATGACAATCACAAAAGGCAAATGATGACTGGTTTGAAAAAACAAACAAACCCCACTCATAGTCTGGTTAGTTTACATACAATGTTTGAACAATTACTACCAACAAAATAATTCATAAAAATCTGGATAATTCACAAACACAAAAAATATGAAGGAAAATTGGTCACAGTTAATAGTTTGCTCAGCTCTAGTTTAGACTAACCGTCAATGACATTGTAAGGAAACTCCTACTGATAATATATTTTTTCATACATTAGAAGACTTCAAATTCCAGATGTGTCATGTTAGCCTTCTGTCCCTGTTTCTGTTGTTTAATTTTTGTTCCCTATAATTTGTTGATGTCTTAATTTTATATCCCTTTTATCACCTGATGGGATAGGTCCTTTGTCTCATTGGGTTGCACTTACCAAACGGTTTGACACCTTTTACAAAACTAAATCTATCAGCCAAAAGAATATAGTGAATAGGCCAGAATTACTGGAAGATGATTACGCTGATTAATCCTGAATTTGGAACTAAATCATACAATTATTGGTTTAGATGTTATGTAGGAAATCACAGCTAATGCTGATTAATGATCTTTTTTTCCAATTGCAAATATTATAAACAGATTATAAAATAGCTTACACTGAAATTCTACTCTGGAGAAAATACCAACATGCCCACAGAAGTGTTAACTGAAATTCAATTGCAGGAGCACTGATGTGTCTTTTAGTTATATCTTCATTAACACCTGCTACAACACCACCTGATTTATTTTATTGAACCAGATTGACTAAACTAGTAAAAAATGACAAATATGAAGGTGGTTCTTTGTGAAAGGTTTGTATTTTTGTGTTGTGAAATTTTTCTTCATCACATTTAAGTCTTTCCCTTCCTTTTTATTCATCAGAGAATGCAGGACATGAAACACAAGTGAGCACAAAGGAAATGAATTATAGTTAACTGTTGTATAGTGCCACAGTGGACGGACATTAAAGCTGGTGGGAGGAGCAGTATTCTAACATACACTAGACAGAAGTGCATTACAACAGTGACCTGAGATTACCTCTGTGGGGCTTGAATCCAGATGTCCATCTTCTCAATCTCATTATCAGATAGCATAAGTCACACTGGAGAGATGGCATATAAAGTAGAAAGTCCACTGATAGCAAAATAGATTTGCCATAGAAGAAAGTCAAACAGCAAGTGTCCAACAGGAATAAGACAAACATTTGTACTCAGTGTCCACCATGTTATACCATACATTAGATCTTAAAATGGTTGTGCACTTGCCAACGTGCAAAGAAAATCTCATAAATTGAGTGTCCCTGATGAATGATGTAAAATGGACACCCAAGGCTTTTAATGAAGGCAAAAGGACTTCTGAGTGAGCAGACCCTTTTGTCTTCTTGGAGATCTATCTGGATTCCCTGTGATAATAGAGGATCACCCAAGCAAAAGCTCTTTGCAGCATCATGGCTCAAAAATCCAAGGAAACATATCATGGTTGTACCACATATTAACCCCTGTCAGGAAAATGATTCAGGACTCACCTACACTGTGTCTTTGTTAGGGCCAGATCCACCTAAACAATATTACTACCTAAACCTGACAAGTGAAATGTAGGTATGGAATTAAGTCATAAAAATAATTCAGATTAACCTCCACTCCAGCAGCTGCAAAATTGCCTATGTATACATCTCGCTATGCCTCCATTATGTGCCTCAATTTTGGCCTGATAAGAATGTGCTTTAACTAAAGTCCACTAGCTCCGAGTCTGTAGGCAAGGATAGTGTATACCTAGCAGCTACTTGGTGCAAGCAGCAAGTATACTGCTCATTTCAGAACAGTGGTTGAAGTGGTGCTGATGTCTACATTTTTTACAGAAGGTGGTTAGAACACTATCCAGAGGATTGGGAAAGAAGGATTATGTACCCTTCTCAGCCTGAGAGGCTCAAGTCCACACAGCCCACTTTCCAGAAGGGAGCTCTAACCAACAGGTTGTTGAAAAGTCTGGATGGGAGTATCTCTTGCATTCATGCTGGCAACCAAGGGGACAAGGTTCACTGGGCAAGAAGCAAGAGGGAGTATGACTCTGTTGTACAAAAGGAAAGCACCCCCTGTGATGGGGAAATCTTAGGTTTCAGCCTCTGCTGCCAAGTTACTTCTGCTATTTAAATTCATTTACTTCAAAAAGGGTAGTAAGATGAATAAACAGGGTGTAGCAGAGCAACAATTTGCCAGCTCAAGAAGCCTGTTAGGGGCAGTCCACCAACTCAAGAGGCCTGGGAGCAGTCAGCAACTACAGAGGCTCTAACCCTTCTGTGAGTGGTAACCCTAATTACAGACTGATCAGGAGGACTGAGCCAGTTGAGAGAGATAAGTAGCAGCCACAGGAAGTAAAAAGGCTCCCTGGGAAAGGAAACCAGAGATGCACTTCCTGGGGGATGAGGCCAGGGAGCAGTGCTGGGGTCCTGACAAAAGAAGCTGCAAAAAGAGAGACAGTTAGGGTTGGAAACAGAGAGACACAGCTAGATAGATTCCCCAAAGTGAGACCTAAGAGTGATAGGGATCTCCAGGAGAGAGAAAGACATGAAAGTCAGAAGCTGAAATCTAGAAGCTGGGACAGGCAGAGGGCTGAGAGCCTGAATGTTGTAAAATGGGGGCCAAGAGATAAAGAGACTGGAAGCTGAGAGGGGGAGAGCCAGCAGGTCAGCATAGTGATGCTTGATGACCCTGCCTAGAGTGCCTTTCTCTTGGGAGTCAACCAGAGACTGTGAATGTGTATCAGAGACTCTGCATATCATCACTGCAGAGAAGGAGGGAGTGTGGGCTGATGGTGGACCCAAACCTAGGTACTCTCAGTGGTACAGGAAGAGACAACATGTGTTTGCACAGTTGATTAATGCTTATATTGATTGACTCCTGCTGGGCTAGAGCCTTCCACAGGGGGAGTATGGATGGTAAACAGAGAGGTTGTGAGCCTGCAAAAGGACAATGAAAGACTGTGTGGAGCTAGTAATATCTTGAATCCACTGCACAGGGCTGGTTGCAGAGGCCTAGGATATCTCCCCTTCTCATGGAAGTATCTTAACCACTAGGTTATAGAGTGACCATCCCTCTTAGTTACTCTTCTGCTGGGCTGATGAATCTTACATTCTTGACAACCCAATGGGCCAGCTTCAGCATTATGGGCTGAGGAGGGCCTCGCTCGGTGTACCATATAGACTGCTGGTTTGGGGTCTCTGCTTAGAAGTAGAAGGTGCAGATTTGAAGTTCTGCATGCATGCACACACTAAGCAGAGTCTATAATCCAGTTCTGACTACCTGGAAAAGTCCTCTAACCACCCTCTGAGTTTGGGACAGAAGGTAGGTAGTAGTACCCCTTCCCTGCATGCCCTGGGATGAATGGAAGGTGCTGTGCTTTATGCTGAACTCAGTGGTACTGTTTAAGTGGTATCCTGGATCCTGAAAGATGACAGGAAAACTACCCTTCTGCATGTGCTGGATCCCAGGATGATTGGGAGTGCCCTTTGACCATCTTGATTCAGACGCCTAAGATCCGGA
Organism: Alligator sinensis; assembly: GCF_000455745.1. Taxonomy (NCBI): domain Eukaryota; kingdom Metazoa; phylum Chordata; order Crocodylia; family Alligatoridae; genus Alligator; species Alligator sinensis. The sequence goes on from NW_005842343.1 coordinate 1,224,106, forward strand.
GAGAAATGCTTTCTTCCTGGACCTTGCATTTCCTGTAGGGAGGCACCTACAGCTACCCAAATCAGCAGCCAGGTGTTCTGAATTGGCCTGGGAAAGAGCCTGTATTTCCCATAGGAAGTTTAGTGTTGATCCACCCTGTTGATTTGGATTGTCCTCCTGGCGCAAGGTGCTAAATTGTGCCTATAAGTTTGTTTTGGATCTGGCTCTTAGTCGCTGGAACATGCTTGTGGCAATCTTCTTTCCTTCCCACATGAGTTGCACTTCAGAATGAGTTGTCCAATAAGTAAATTCAGATAGTTTACATTTTAGAACTATTGAGCTGTGTTGTCTCTTCCTTATAGGCTGAGTACATTTGGTGTGAATAAGAAAGGGCAGCAACTCAAATAATGTTAAAATATCCAGCTATTTTACTGAATTGTGTGCCCCCACCCCCCACACCTTATTCTGTATTGTTAATGTTGTAAGGAAGAACTGGAAATTGCACAACATGAAATCACCAAGTAAACATCAATCTAATGGAATGATGACGAATAGACTAAGGTAATCATGTTTCCATGTATTTCTCAACAGGCTAGGTTTAAATTGAGTTGCAAGGCTTTGAAAAGCTCAGATAGGAATTCTGTAATACTTATTGGAAAGAAAAATGGAGGGTTTTAATTCATTAGTTATACAATGAACAATATAAATGCAGGGATCTATTATGACTTCAGATCCTTAATTCATTTTACTCTGTAACATATTTTCATTGTTTAAAATATGCCACACTTTTTGTATTAACATTACACCACTACTGGAGAAACAGAAGGATAAGATTAGAATTTTTGGCAACTGGGAGGAGATTGTTGCATCTTTTGCCTTATGGTTAAGAGTGGGAGGTGGTTTAGGATTGTGGAAGAAGCACATTAGATAGAGAGTTTGCCCAAATTAATGAACAATTTAAAAAAATGACAGCATTTACATGGAATATGCCATGTCTTACGTTTTAGTGCTTTCATTGACACAAATAGATCAGTCTACATACAGTGGACTACAGGCCATCTACAGATACAATAATACATTCCACTGGTGTATGAACTGAAAAAAGATAAATATTTTTTTCTGAAAAAAAAGTTTGCCTTTGGAGCACAGGTCTCTATAAATGGTTAGATTCCACAGTAGATAATGAGGCACCAAATTTAACCCATGATTTCAACTATCAGATGATTATCCTCTGATATCAAAGAAATATTTATGTTAATCTTTTATTTATGAGGTTGGGCGAGTGAGTTAATTTAGATTGGAAATGGAAAAGGAGAACACCAGAAGGACATCGTTCAGGATAGAGTTTGACAGTAACTAGATTCTGCAGTGGTTATAGCAGGCAGAATTTGGCCTTCAGCATCTTGAGGTGCACAAATGGAAAAACTCACATTGGCTTGTTTGGCATGCCAATTTATGTTTCCACACCTAATAGTTAAAGACCACCTTTTGGGGGTTTTTTGTAAAGGGGGATAAGAGACCAACTCATTTAAACATGCACACATTTGATTGTAGTTCAAAAGTGGAGAGCTCAATAAACAAATATATCACTGTGATCCCCAGATTTTCTGTTAATCATTTTTAGTTCTCTGATAAGCTAAAATTATCTGGAAACTTGATCTTCTTGTTTTACAGGGAGAAAACTTTCTTCCAACTAATGCATTCATCAAGTACATAATTACAGAGGTGATCTACCATCTCTATAATTAAGACTTTCTTTTAGTTTTCCCCTGAAAGCATGGTAAAAGTCCATTAATTAAGCATAATCATTCAGGGAAATCAGTCTCAAAGGTGGAACATTTCAAGGAAATAGTACACACACAATTGTACAAAGATATTCATGCTCTCTTAAATTTCATTCCAATCATTTCTTTTTTTTCAAATTTCTTCAGAGACCTTTTGAACTCCTTTTTGACACTTTTATGATGAATAGTTTCAAAAGTTACATATTTGAAATTTTACACAGGACTCCGCAGTAACACAAGTAATTTTAAAAATAAAGTATTCAACTATAAATGACTATTTTGCTGCTGTTTTACCTGGCTTATTGTTTGCCGCAGAGGCCAATAGAATCCTTGATCTTATGACCAGAAGCAATTACTGTGCTGATATACTTAGTTCTCTTGCATAATGTAGGCCATACAATTTCACTCTGACTCCACTAGTACAGGGGATTATTCTTCCCCACTACAGAACCTAGAAACACAGGCACACAGAGAAATGCACAGCATTGATTTCTCTCAATGAAGCGTGCCCCCCAAAACTGAGTAATGATGAATGTACTACTTCCCTTTTTTCCTTTATAAACTGTTCTAAAAATTATTTCTACTGCTTAGCATGCTGCATTTTCTTTCTTTCTTTCTTTCTTACAAATAAAAAGGAGGGACAGAAAGCTTTCAAGCATCAATTTTCAGATTTGCTGTCAAGCTTGATTTGGCAGATTTTTGGGGTGCCTGACTTGATCTCTCTGCACACCTGGTTTTCAGTGTGTAGGTTCTCTGTATGGATCTGGCCAGAACAATTTTGGCAAACCACATTTCACAGAACTTGGTAGTGCTGCTTTTTTTTCTTCCTCTTAATATCTGTGGTTCTGACATCAGCCATTAAGAGTTCCCATCCACTTGTTTTGTTGATGCCCACTGATTGCAATCAATTCCATCCTCTGGTTGGATCTTACGATTGATCAGGATTTGCTTATTCATTGCATTGATTTTGATGGTATCTGATTTGCACAGAGAACCTTGGCTACTAAGCAAGTTTCAAGCAGAAACTTGACCAATTTCCTACTAGCTTGCCTGCAGATTCTTGGCAGCCAGCTAAATGGACTGCCTCAGAGTAAGGACCCCAGGGCTTCAGGCTCTGTAGCTTCCAGGAAACAAGAGACTGCTTCATCATCTTACCCATCACCTGGGAGCAAAAAGCAGCTTCTTGACTTTGTGAGTGAGCTCAGGAGTTTTACATTCTAAAATCTGAATTAATCCTGGGTGTGTTAAGTTAAATGGATAAGTCCTGGAACATAACCTGTGCGTTATTTCTTTTGAAAGAAAACCTTTCACTTTGAAAGAAAAAGCTCAAATCAATTGGCATCTACTTAGTTGTAAGTTCAGAGACAAAGCCTCACAGTATTTAAGCATTTTAGCTGTTTTACATGATGCCATCCCCCATTGTGACTCTTACCTCCAGAAAAGTGGGAACAATTCAGACAAAAATAAATTATTACATAAAGACAAGTTGGCTATGAGAGAGGAGGCTTATTCAGGGAAATAATTTACTACATGTTAAACAAAATGGGGAGTTGCTGCATGTCACCTACTCCATGGTAACTTCCTGTTTCCATGCCTTATCCCAGGTAAATGAAAATCCCTTTAGCTGAATTAATTGCAAGACAGAAAAGCTAAAATGTGTTATTTTGCAGTGACTGTGAAGTAAGAGCAAGAACAGCAGAGTACCTGTGCACTGAATAACCCTGCCTTCTAGGATGACCACCTTTTTCAAATTGTGATCTGGGCACATGCCTGCCTTTCTCCTGCAGCATGGCTGCAGCAAACCCTGTGGAGGTGGGGGAGGATGTGGGATCAGGGCTTCCTGCCCTGGGAGCCCCATGCCAATTGTGTGGGCCATAGCAAGGCACTCCCTGCCCACCTGGTAGCATAACAGGGTATAACTCCACACCGCTGCTGCCAGGCAGGCAGGGAATGCCTTGCCATGAGTGACATCGCTGGTGTGGGGTTCCTGGGGTAGGGCAGTAGGGCAGAAAGTCCCAGGCCTGCATCCTGCCCTGCGCAAAGATCTGGAGTGCATGTGGCCACCCGTACCCCTTCTCTGGGAGTGTGCCCAGTAGCAGGTAGCTACCTCCCCCCAGACAAGCCACCTGTGACTCCATGCTGCTCCCTGGCCAGATCTTGCAGCTGCACATTCCTTCCCTGGGCCCCATGTACCACCCCAGCTGGACAGTTCCCCCAGCCTCAGCCCCAGCTGCCAACCCTACCCTACTCCCTCCCTCACCGTGGGGACCTTAATCTGCCCCCCAGCCACACACACACACCTACCTGCAGGCAGCTGGGGGAACTGCTCCTCACCGCTGTCTAAGGATGTGTTGCTGGCCAAGTGCATGTGTGCATAGGCATACATGCACATGGTGCACCCTATGTCCTGCTCTCCCCAACCTGAAGCAGCCCCTTGCAGGCTGAAAGTGCCAACCTGAAAGGGAAAGCCTGCCATTTTCCAACAGCTGTCCATGGTGAATGGAAAACCCAGATCCCCGCACAATGCCGGGCACCTGGGACAAATGCTATCCTGGAGTCCCGGACTTGATCTTTATATTTTGGGACTGCCCCACCCAATTAAGGATGGGTGGCCACCCTACTGCCTTCACTTACCTCTTGGTGAACTTGTAACCACCCATGCATTGGGACACAAATATTTTTAAGTAGTAAGATAGTGAAGTTTACTTTTCACATAGATTGCTTGTTTAGATATTTGCTCTGTGTGTGTGCGCACGTGTGTGTGCGTGCGCGCGTGCACCTTTTTGTCTCAATTACTTAAACCCATCCCTTTTGATGAGGTTAATATAAGGATAAAAAATCTCATTAAAACTAAATATATCTGTTATGTACTCAGTGGAAAATGTAATTTGATATTGTCATCTTCAAATCCTGTTTCTTCAGATTACATGGGTTTTCAGTGACGAGTACATGGCATTGGTTTCACTGGAACTACTCCAGTTAAATGTGTATAAAGTTCTGCCAAACTGGAGAATTAAATATGAACCACAATATTTAGCTAATTGTTTTAGGGGTTTATCTGTAAGTGGCAGAAAGAGCAATGAACCCTTAAAAGACTACACTAGTATAACAGGTACACCTCTTGTCAAACTCTAAGCCCCACCCCTTCACTGGTGCCCAACTTCCTGGTTGCCATCTTGGAACTGGAAGTCTCATCCCTAACCCCTGGCCTTTACCACTGGATGTTCTTCCCCTTGCCCAGGAAGCACTCCATTTGGAGGGGAGGGGGTTGCCATCTTGTTTGCCAACTAGGAACAGGAATTCCTGACCTGTCACATGTTCTCTGACCCCCATAGCTCCACCCACATGACCCCAAAACCTACTGCTTCACTGCCATGTTGGCCACCATATTGGTGGCTATGTTGGTGGCCATCCTGGTTCCAGAAGCCCAACACTTATGAAAGACTTAGACCATGGATGTGGGCCCTTAGGGAGTTTGGTGAGGGGGGGTTGATGGGCAGTAGAGGCATTAGCAGTTAGCTATGAGCTAACAAGTTGCCCCTTGGCCTTCGGCCAATTGATGTGACCTTCAGGAGCATTGGACCTCACTGAAAGCCACAAGGAACCAGTCAGAGTATAACGTTTATCTCTATAATATTGTCAAAAAGCCCAAATGTGATCATTTTAACAGTAGTGGGTAAAGCCACAGCAAAGCATATTTCTGTTCTCAGGTTCCTGGTTTTAATCGGAGAATAATGGTCAGCATATTCCTGGTCAGGAGACAGGTCAAAGGCAAACAAAGTGTACTCCCAGGCAAATTCCTCATTACTGATTGGCAAATGGTTTTTCATATGTTTACTGGGCATCTGCACCACGTGCATGTGTTCTCTCATACAGTTACCATTCTCACAATGTGCCTGTAGTGGTTTTCCTGAGGTTTCTTCTCCATCAATGTACAGGGCAACAAAAATAATATCATAATGTTTAGAGTTGAAGGGGTTTTTAGCCTAGTTCCTGATAAAGACATCATTATCCACAAACTCCATAATGCATTTGGGCAGCTGTCCCAAAAAAGATCATCCTGATTACTGACTCAGCTACCTGTAGGCGTGCTAAACACTTTCATGCCCATGTGGTCTTTGGGGTATTTAGTAGGAGTGTGTGAAACGGGCCCTATTCAATTTGGATTTGGATTCAGCCCGAATTGGGGACAATGATTCGATTTGTTGATTTGGATCATTGTCCCCAATTCAATTCAGCCAAATCCAAATCTGAAGGTTCAATGCTGATTCAGAGAATCAGCAATTTGACCATAGACACAGCTTTAAATGTTTTCTCTATGTACCTCGAGGTACCAGGTGTGGCTCATGGATGCTGCAATGCTGGGGTGGATGGAGCATCCCACGGGAGTATGGGGGGGGCCCTGCGTACTTGGCGGCAAACTTCTGGTCCATTTCCAGGTCTGCTGCTGAGCATGCTGGGGAGCCCTCCACGCTTCTGTGGAACATTCCATGCACCCCAGCATCGCAGCATTCATGAGCTGCCTGCTACCTCGAGGTATGTAGAAAAAACATTTAAAGCTGTGTCTATGTTTGAATCACAGAATCTTTCCGAATCTCTCCGAATAGATTTGGAGGGTTCTGATTCAATTTCAAGAGATTAAAGGTCCTCTGGCTCAATTGGGATTCAGAGATTTGGCCACTGAATTGGACCAAATCTCCACCAAATCAAATCAGGGATCGAAGCTTCGCACAGCTCTAGTATTTAGCACTGGCCTCTTCATGGCCCATCCAGATGCCCAGGGCTACACACACTTTCTTCACAAAAAGTGAAGCAGATGTGATTTGTAGTTTACACTGTCCAGTTTCCAGGGCACCCATCAAACAGAAGGCATCTTTACTGTGGGTCAGCTGACTTTTCATGTCTATGCTGTATAACAAAAGTTTTTCTTAAAAAAAGAAATTGCTGTGGAGATGGCCTAGCAGCTCTATCTTTCTGCTCTGAGCCATCCGATTTGACCATCTCCTAAACCTGTGATTACCAACATCCAGCATAGCACACTTCATATTGTCTGGGGGCATCTTTGTAAAACAGACCAGCAGCAAATTGGGTGGCAAGGGTGTCATCAGTGTAGCTGAGCACCAATTCAATGAAGGCCCAGGAAAGGTAACAGTTGTTGCTCTGGTTTAGGAGATGATCTCCAGGAGTGACATCCAGCAGGCTGAAAATAGGGGCCAAAGGGTAATTCATCACTAGCTCTGCAGCAGTCCCAGCATCAAGATTGGTTCCTCCCATCTTTTACAATTATGCAGGAAAAGTACAGTAGCAGGTTGTTCAAATACAACTAATTCATGCCATGCGCAGCAAACTTTAATCTGTGTGCATGTATTTTGTTTTTACCCCACGCTATTTTATAAAACACTTTGTAGACAAAATTATGAGGTAGTATGGAATGGTTTATTTCAAGTGTAAAACTTTACAGGATGAGCCATTTGTTTTTAGACCATTTTTGTTTCTTAGACAAAGAGGTTGCTGTTTTCTGATCTATGCTACATGCTTTCAAGTGTTCCTGAAGATCGCAATTCACGGCATTGCCCACCACAGAAGATGGTATGTTCATCTAAGTCACAGCTTTCATAAAGTTATTCCAAACTTCAGGTGTGCACTTAGTAGAAGTGGTTTGAGTCTGATGGACATTCCTTTGTATACAGAACCACCTTGATTATCCCAAGAAGAAATATGCTTGTGCTGCTGAGTAACACTTAAGCATTTTTCCTATTTTGAGCAGGCACAATATCCAACACTTCCTGAATGATGGGGTCAAAATTCATTAGGGTTTCTGGGGGATTTAAAGTTTCTAGGAGGTTCTGTTCTGGCAAAAACAGTTAATTTCCTCTGTCCAGGTCACCCTGCTTCACATACATCATGTATTTTTTTTTTAAGTTTGGCAGCATCTTCATCACATTTGACTAAGCCAGGGGAGGGCAAAATATAGCCCTGGGTTGGATCCGTCCTGCCAGGCCAGTCCAGCAGTGAACTCTTCAGTGAGTGAAACTTGGAGAAACAATTTGGGAGGAGTATAAGAATATTGCTTGGTCATGTTAGGAAGAAGTCAAGAAGGCCAAAGTGTAATTGGAGTTGCAGCTAGCAAGGGACGTGAAGGGTGACAAGAAAGGTTTCTAAAACTGTTAGCAACAAGAGGAAGGTCAGAGAAAGTGTGGGTCCCTTACTGAATGGGGGAGTCAACCTAGTGAGAGATGATGAGGAAAAGGCTGAAGTACTCTGCCTTTTTTACCTCAGTCTTCACAGGCAAGTTCAGCTCCTAGACTATTGCACTGGGCAGCACAGTTTGGGGAGAAGTTGAGCAGCCCTCAGCAGTGAAAGAACAGATTAGGGACTATTTAGAAAAGTTGGATGTGCACAAGTCCACGGTGCTAGATGCAATGCAACCAAGGATGCTGAGGGAATTCGCTGATGTGATTGCAGAGTCACTGGCCATAAGCTTTGAAAACTCGTGTTGATCGGGAGAGGTCCTGGACAATTGGAAAAAGGCAAATATAGTGCCCATCTTTAAGAAAGGGAAAAAGGAGAATCTAGGGAACTACAGATCAGTCAGCCTCACCTTGGTCCCAAGAGAAATCATGGAGCAAAGAATCAAATAATCCATTTCTAAACATTTGGAGGAGAAGAAAGTGATTAGGAATAGTCGGCTTGGATTTACCAAGGGCAAGTCATGCCTGACCAACCTGATTGCCTTCTATGATGAGATAACTGACTCTGGGGATGCAGGGAAAGCAGTAGACGTGATAGACCTTGACTTTAGCATGGCTTTTGATACGGGCTCCCACAGCATTCTTGCAAACAAGCTGAGGACGTATGGGTTGGACGAGTGGACTGTAAAGTAGATACAAAGCTGGATGTATTATTGGGCTCAACAGGCAGTAATTAATGGTTCGATGTCTAGCTGGCAGCCAGTATCAAGTAGAGTGCCCTAGGGGTCAGTCCTAGGGCCAGTTTTGTTCGATATCTTCATTAACGATCTGGACGATGGGATGGATTGCACTCTCAGCAAGTTCCCAGATTATATCAAGCTGGGGAGGGGGGTGCAGTAGATACAGTGGCAGGTAGGGCTAGGACTCAGAGTGACCTAGAAAATTGGAGGATTGATCCAAAAGAGACCTCATGAGATTCAACAAGGACAAGTCCTGCACTTAGGATGGAAGAATCTTCCTGTGGTCCCTTCCAACCCTCATTTTCTATGATTCCATCTGGCCTGCAGGGCCCCTCCAAAAGACAATTATTACCAGCCCATGGTTGTCTGTCTGAAAGCCAGTGAGAGGCATGGGCTTTCAGAGGTCACACACTACTGGGCTAGGCTCTGTCTCCACCTCTGTGGGGTTTCTGGCACTACAGGACCCTTGGCCCTGGTCTGTGCCCTACTCAGGATGTGATATCACCCCCTCTGGGCACTTTGCTCCTCCCTCTTCCCCCCTTCCCTGCTTTACTTCCCCTTGCAGGAATCTATTCTGTGTCTTGGGCCCTAGACTCTGGCATGGCTCCATAAAACATTCACACACCACTGGGATCTCCACCTGCCCTAGTCCCAAAACTGGTCCACCAGATAGCCAGTTTGCTTCTGTTTTGGTTACCACAAAAATTGTAAGCCTACAGGCTATATAAAGAACCTATGCCTGTAAGCCCTTTACCCCTCAATTGTGGTCTTCATGGAAGACAGCTCCCACTAAGTCTCTCAGCTATGGTTCCTTCAGTGCAGAGCTCCTTTCCCAGGTAGCTGTCAGTCCTCAGGATAATCAGTCTCTAGCCAGTTACTCCTGTACAGTCCTTTTGGGGCAGAGATCCTTCCTTGGCCACCTACAGGGCCAGACTGACCCCTTGCTCAAGCCCTGGACTTCTGTACTCCTCTACTCCTTTAGCCCTGTCAAGTGCCTCTTCCCCACCATCATCAGGACCTGCTATCTCATTTCCAAGGGAGCTTACATTTACTACTAGTGCTGATTCCTTGTTTCCCAGCTGGGTGCTTCCCTACTGTCTTATGGCAGCAGAGCTACCCCTGCACTAGGCACTCCTAGCCATTGGCATCTAATTGTATGCCTTCTTGCATCCAGCTCACTCAGTACAATATTCCCTTGGCTGGATGCAGGTATTCCCCTTAATGTGCAGCTCTCTGCCTAGGGAACAGTGCTGCCTGGCTGCCTACTCCTTTGCAGCTGACCTTTATTGTGGAGTCTGGCCTGTGTCTGCTGCAAATTGTTTCCCCTTAAAGTAACAGGAATGTTAAAATTCCTGTTCTACATGCTTTTAGAGAATGTCCCTCATTTCAGCATCCAATAAGTGGGTTGCCTTCCTTCTGGTATTTTCCTCAGGTGGCAGAAGAGCCCTTAATTTCTCCATCTGGTGGCTGGTCACCAGGTATATTATTTCTGCATTCTTCATTGCTGCTTAGTCAAAAGTCCCAGGAGCAGAGGAATCCAAACTTAACAGGGGTCCAATAAATCCCCTAGATTGTCTTACCAGCTGTTTCTTTCTTTTAAGAGACAGTCATATTACTTAGGCTTTTTTATGATTCTACCTCTTTCTTAGCACATGGTTTTGGTGGGGCGTCAAGGGAATGATTCTTTTTTAAGGTGTTCACAACAATTTCTGAAGAGGCCATTTTAACAGGACCAGTTCACCATGGGGGCCACTATGCCCCAATGGCAACTTAGCTCTACTCTGCTCTACCTCTAAGTCCTCTCCCTTTGCTTTCACCTGCCACACCTTGGTCTTATTAAAAACTTGGAAAGAGGGGCTGCCCAAGGGTTTTAGAGTGAACTGTAAGCTGTCCTCTTTGCCTGTGTATCCCTCTTGGACCCTGCTGCTTCTAATCCATCCTCTCCACTAGGTGGGCCCTCTTGGCCTACACATGCCCCTCAAGGGCACCCATTGCCTTATGGGCTAATCATGGTCTCCAGCTTCCCCTGCAGTGACGCCTATGCCTCACAGATATAACAATCAACCAATTCAGTGGGCTGTAAGCTCCAGTTTCAGGAAGAAAAAGCCCAGTATTTAATTGTAAAGCCTTTGGGATAGATGTGTTTAAATCTACTATCACATATCCATAAGGTATAAGGTTTTTTAGTCACATCCTCAAAAGCTGCTAGAAAGAGCTGGCCCTTGTCCACCTTGCCAGGGACATCACCTGTAGCTCATTCCTTGGATTTTTAAGCAGACCTATGTACTTTGTGTTAAGGTTAATTGTGCAACTGTTTTTCCCCTGACAGAAAACATTCTGGATTATTTACATGATGCTGTGATGCGCGTACTTGGTAAAGTCTTTCTCAATTTCACTGCTCTCTCAAGCAGAGTCTATCAAATCATCCACCACAACCATATTTTCTTTATTAGGAAGAAACAAGCAGTCATTGTCGTTGCAGTGCCCGGCAATCCCTCCACACAGTTAATAAGAGGATATTTATGAATGAAATCTTTATACAAAGGTTCATAATTCATAGATTCGTAGATTGTAGAGTCAGAAGGGACCACAATGGATCATCATGTCTGACTCCCTGCCCCTGGCAGAAAAGAGGACTGAGGTCAGATGACCCCAGCCAGGTGACTATCTAGCCTCCTCTTGAAGACCTCCAAGCTAGGTGATAGCACCACCTCTCTTAAGCCCATTCCAGATCCTGGCCACCCTTACTGTGAAAAATTTCTTCCTAACATCTAACCTAAATCCGCTCTCAACTAGTTTACACCCGTTATTCCTAGTCACTCCCTGGGGCGCCTTAGTAAACAACGCTTCCCCTATTCCCCATTGACCTCCCCTAATAAATTTATAGGCAGCCACAAGATCTCCCCTCAGGCGTCTCTTGTGAAGGCTGAAGAGATTCAGCTCTCTCAACCTCCCCCCATAGAGTCTATCATGAAGGCCACTAATCATGCGAGTGGCCCTCCTCTGGACCCTCTCAAGATTCCCTGCTTCTCTTTTGAAGTGCAGCACCCAACTGAACACAGTACTCCAACTGTGGCCTGACCAGTGCCGCGTAGAGGGGGAGCATCACCTCCTTTGTTCTGTTAGTCATGCACCTGCTAATGCACAACAAGGTGGGATTGGCCTTGTTGATGGCCTTGTTACACTGCTGGCTCATGTTCATATTGGAGTCAATTATGACTCCAAGATCCCTCTCTGCCTCCGAGCTGCTGAGAAGGACACTCCCCAACCTATAGGTGTGCTGGGGGTTCCTCCTTCCCAGGTGGAGTACCTTACATTTATCTTTATTAAATTGCATCCTATTTCTCACTGCCCATTCATCCAACCTGTCCAGGTCAGCCTGAATCTGCTCCCTGCCCTCCGGTGTACTAACTTTGCCCCATAACTTGGTATCATCAGTGAACTTGGAGAGGGTACTCTCCACACCCTCGTCCAAACCACTGATGAAGATATTGAATAATATCGGTCTGAAGACCGAACCCTGTGGGACCCCACTGCCCACCTCCCTCCAGGCCAAGAAGGAACCATCCACCACCACTCTCTGGGTGCAGTCCCTAAGCCAGTTGGCTACCCACCTGACCATGTAGGCGTCCACTCCACAGTATGCTAGTTTCCCAACAAGGATAGGGTGCGAAACAAGGATAGGGTGCCCAGAAAGAATCACAGAAAAGTGGTGCTTCCAGCACATATCCATGATCAAAAGCCAAAGGGGGGGTTGTTAAATTTTTCTGTGTGCACCCTCTTGTCATAAACAACTTCTTGGTGTCTATCATCCACCTCTTTTTTGTTCCTGAAAAGAGAGAGCTATTCTTTTATAGTTGCTTTAGGGGTGTCCATGCTGGGCTTTGCCCCATAATATAGAACAAGGTCTCTCAAGGACTCAAAGTTGATTTTTTTTTCCAGTTGGCTGCATTCAGAGTAACCCCTTTGACTTTCAAGCAGGCCTTTTCTCCTGACGGCGCTTGCCTAAATAATCACCTAGCAGAGGGTTCCACTCTCTCTCAGCTCACAAATATCACAGAGTTGGTGAGATAATACAGGCACTACTCTTGCAATCTGTCTAGCAGCAAATATAACTCTAAGCACACATAAGTGGTGGTGAAACAGGCTATAAAGATGTTAGTGTTACCAAAGTTTGTTTGCTTTCAAGGTACACAGACCATCTCATTATTAATAAAGTCACAAGGTGAGGTCTAATAAATGCAAGAATTTATAGAGATAGCTAAAGAGTTCATCAGGGTCTCTCATGATACTGGTGTTAGGGAGATTTGTTTTCGGGTTAAATTTTCTCCACTCAGAATTTTGAAACAATTTTGCAAAATTAGCTCTTGGCATGAATGCATGACTTTTTTCTCATAAAAATAATTGCATATGGCTTTTGTCTTTCTTTGTCAGTTCACCCAGTGGGATACCTCAAGGCTTCCTGTTTCTGTTGAAGGTATAATTTTATATCCTCTGACAAAAGTGTATTAGTTGTCTTGGCAAAGTGACAGACATAGATTTTAGCCACTGCATTGCCCTTCATGATAGCTTTGTTCAATTCCAAGTGGCCAGGAGGGCCCACTCCTCATCAGTGTGAGTGCACTTTAGCTGTCTTGTTTCCGTGCAGGTGCAGCACAGTGAAAACATAAGTTTCCCATTTCCTTTGAGAGGAAGCAAAGGGAAAAAGAGGCCTTGTGGAGGAGGGAGAGGAGTGAAATTTCACTTTGGCCATTCCAAAATAACTCAATAGGGGACAGAAATTGTCATGAAAGATTTTGGGGTGCTCAATAGTGTATTCCTTAGTTTTATTTACGAAAGGGTAGAGGCTGGTAAAATCATAATGGTGTATCTGTTCACTAGGCTAATTTTTGTAATTGAGACAGATGGTATAAGTCATCCTCCCAAAGACAGCATCCTTAGGCACCAAGAGGAGAAGGCAGCTGGGCTTTGTTTAAGAAATCTTCAAGCTCCCTATCTGATTTTAATAGTGTCCTCCACTCATGTTCCCAAATGGTCCTGATGGTAAACCCCACTCTCTTGAGAGAATCATCCTTGTATTGTAGGAATTTGTATTGCATTTCAGCCTTAAAATACAGCCTTGTATTTCAGCACAATGCAGCCTTGCATTAGCTGATTGTGTATCAGGATATAGCCTAGCAAACTCTATTGTACCAAAGGCTTGGGGAGCCACCTAGAGGGGGATCCTAGTTCTTACCCCTAATGGAGGAAATGCCACCAACAGGCAGATGTTATGGCAGGGTGAACTGGGCTCTCCAGCTTTGGTTGGCAACCAGTCTAGGAGTGCAGCCCCAAAAGGCAGACAGATTGAAGATCTTCATACCAGCAGCTCCTGCAGCCAAACTGGCTCCAAATGTACTGACTTCTGCCTTTCCTTCGGGATCAAAAAGCTGGACCAAGAGGGGGACATTGCTACATGGGCAATCCAACCATCTCCACATCAACTGTCCAGGCCATTGCAGCCAAAATTGAATGGAGAGGACGATTTCAAACATCTTTACTACTAGCATGGGCACAACATGGAAGGGGGCAGTCACAGGTTATATGTTCAGTTCAACTGACATACAGTAGAGCACCACGGGTCACCATTTTTGGTGGGAGGAACTGATTGTGTTCCACTGGTTAGCTACCACTCGCCTTAAGTTGGACAGTCCCCAGCCAGTTAGGTGCCTACCGGCCATGGTCTGCCTGCCTCATTTGGTGTGTGGGGATAGACCAGAAGAAAAAAAACAGATGGCAAATCAAGTACCAGGCAACAAAAAAAGAAACCTTAAAAGCTTCTGGCTGGGAAGCTAGAATGTCAGAACTAGGTGTTCTGGCATGAATGACAATTTATAGATGATGGATGATGTCCAGAAGATGGCACTGATTGCAGCTCTCGATCGAAAACTTAACATTGATATTGCAGCCTTGCAGGAAACAAGATAGGCCAACTCAGGCTCCATTCGTAAGGCCAACTACACCTTTTTCTGGAAAAGCAGAAGTGCGGAAATACTCATCTACATGGGGTTAGATTCACAGTTTGCAACAGGTTGGTCAAAACCATCGAGACCCCCACTGGAACATCAGATCACTTCATCTCACTCCAAACTAAACAAAATTGTCACTTGACTGAGCATCATTAGTGCTTTTATGCACCAACTTTACAGGCAAGTTCAAATGATTAAGATGACTTCTACATGCCCTGCACCAAATCACTGAGCACCTACCATCAAAAAAGTGGCTTCTCCTAAAGGACTGCAATGCTTGAGTAGGTAGAGATCACAACTCTTGGCCAACCTGCCTGGGACATCATGGTATTGGGAAAATGAATGAAAATCAGCATGTTCTTGAACTCTTCACCTTAAACCACCTGTATATCACTAACATCTGACCTACGTTGACAGCAAAGAGCATCAAAAATCTGTGATGTCTGTCTATCATGGAGACGCCCATAATCTGGCCACTGGCATCAATTAGACCTCATGATCACCAGGAGGAAAGGGCTGCCCAGTGTATTACACACTCTTACTTATCACAGTGCAGACGGTGACACAGACCACTCCCTTATTGTCAGCAAAGTGACAGAGATAACAAAGAAGCTTGCATAGAGCCAATCACAAGTCAGCCAAAAATTAACATACACAGGACAAAAGTCCAAAGCAAGTGCCTCAACTTTCAAAGGACCTTTGAACTAGCTATGTCTATGAAAGTAACAACTGCAAATGCTGACAGAACTTGGAGGTGACTAAGAGCAGTCATCGAGGAAACAACCACAGAAGTATTTGGGGAAAAGAAATTGTGAAATAAAACTGGTTTGAGGCACACTTGGAAGAGATGCTACCACTCCCTGAGAACACAGCCTACTTGAAATACAACCAGAATCCAACAGAAAGTTCCAAGTCTAAGCCGAAGCATGCCAGGACAATGGTATGCAAAACAGCCAGACGCTGCATAAACCAGTACTGGACTGACCTGTGTGAAGAGATACAGGAAACCTGAGTTATGTATGATAGCCTGAAGAGAGCCCTTGGCCCAACAGTCACTAAAGTCACCCCCCTTAAGTCTTGAGATGGCAAAGTAAAAATCACTGGGTCAAACATTACTTAGAGCTTTACTCCCATGAAACAGACATTTCAGAATAGGCACCGGATCAGCTTCCAACTCTTAAGTGTACTGGCACAGCTAGACAAAAAGCCTACAGCCAAAGAACTTAGCAAGGCCATTGACTCTCTAGCAAGTGGAAAAGCACCAGGGGAGGATGGCATCCCAGCTGAGATTACCAGGTGTGGGAAGGCTAGCCTGCTACTACATCTTCATCAACTCCTAGTGTGATGCTGTAAGGAAAGTCAAGTACCCCAGGACGTGCGTGACTCTAACACCACACTCACTACAAGAACAAGGAAGATGAGGGTGACTGCAACATCTATAGGGGCATCTCTCTCCTCAGCATCACAGACAAGGCTTTTTCCAGAGTCATCTTGAAATGCTTGCAACAACTTGCTGACCGTGTGTATCTGGAATCACAGTCTGCATTCAGAGCAGGGAGATCAGCCGTGGACATGATATTCTCCTTATGCCGACTGCAATAAAAATGCATAGAACAAAATAATTCACCATACGTAGCATTTCTCAAACTGACAAAAACCTTCAACACTGTCAGCAAAGCAGGTTTGTTCAAGGCTCTAGTAAAGATTGGATGCCTCCAACATTACTCAGCATAATACGCTCCTTCCATGAAAACATGCAGGCCTCAGTTCAGTTTGGATCAACTTCTGACAGGTTTGAAATGAAGAGTGGAGTGAAGCAGGGTTGTGTTCTGGAGCCCACACTTTTGGGGATCTTCTTTTCCATGCTGCTGCACTACAAATTTGATGGCTTTGAGGAAGGCATATGCCTTCACACAAGATCAAATGGCAAACTCTACAATTTATCAAGTCTAAAGGCCAAGACAAAAATGAGGCACATACTTATTAGGGAGCTTCTTTTTGCTGATGATGCTGCACTCACCACCCATGAAGTAAGCCAACCACATATACTTATGAATCACATCTCCCATGCTTGCAGGGTGTTTGCCCTGACCATCAGCATCAAGAAGACTGTGATCCTAGGACAAGGTGTTTACCAGTCACCATCTTTCACCCTTGACAAACTTTTGCAAGCAGTGAACAAATTCCACTACCTTGGATCCACAGTGAGGGACAACCTATCACTGGATGAAGAGTGTGACAGGGCAAGCTCGGAGCTGGGTCTCAACCATGGCCCATGTACCTAAGTAGGACAATCTGCCCCGTCTCACCTGCCACAACTTGCTGTTTATTAAATTAGTGTAAAATGCAGGAGGCTGCCCATTTTAATGGGCAGAGGGTACTGTACACAGCTCTGTACCATCCCTCCACAGTTCCCCATGCCTCACAGATGGCATCCAGTTTATTATTGCACCCAAGCTTCAGGCTGGGCCAAACTCAGCCCACTTTTGGGCTTCTCACACACTGCCCCTTCCAGGGCCATGTTCATACCACCCCGCTCTCACTGGGACCTCTTCCACTCTGCCGTCTCTCACAGGGCTTCTTGTACACTGCCCCTCACTGGGCCGCTCACAACCTGCCCGACTTCCTTGAGCAACCCCCTTGGGCTTAACTGCTCTTGTGCTGGCATTGCACACACAGCCCTTCAGATTGCTTTTGCTCCTCTATTCTACGTGACATTAGCCTTATGCCTAACACTGGGTTGATTCTGCCCCTAGCCCCTCACTGGACAATTTTTCACAATCTCATACTCACGAGGGTTCACCCACATGCTGCCCTTCAGGCCATCCTTCAGCCCTACTCAACACACCCCCTGGTGCAGCCCTTCAGACCGGCCTTCAGTCCTACTCTACACCTTGCTTATGCACAATCCTTCAGGTCATAACAACGCCCCCTACTCTGTGCAGGCCCATCATACCTTACTGCCCCACTCTGGGGCCACTCTCCTTCCCTCTCTCTGGGCCATGTTACTTCCCCTTCCCTGGGGCCCCCAGGGTCTTGCACCCCTGTGGGGCTCAGGTGTCCAAAGATGTGCCTCACCCCATGCCTGTCCCTAGGTCTGGGTGACACACCAGGATGTGGGGGCTTAAGGCACCCTTCTCACGGAGTGCATGGCTGTGCACCTTAGAGGGAATGCTGCCTGGGTATCTTTTAAATTACACTCAGAATCTGGTTCTTCATCCTGGCCATCTGTCTCCGTAAGCCTGGGAATGAGTGGAGTGTTTAAGGTCCTGCCAGCACTGTTTATAAATCACACCCCCCTCCATCACCACCAGAATGGGGGGAGGGGGGTCTCATTTTTTTTTTTGTTTTTATCAGCGGTCATTTAGCCTTCTCCACTCTCATTTTTAACCAGGCCCTCACTTTTTGCTCCACAAGCAACTTATTTGTTAGCCCCTGCCATTCTTACCATCAGTTTTATGACCCCCCTCCCCTCTTATAATGCATGCACTGACTGCTGTCCAAACCATACAGACCAGCCCCTCTCTGTACAGTAATCTTACTCTTTCAAAATCAGAATAAAAATATCCTTTTCCTCCTTAGGATCCTCTAAGTGTGTGAGCACTCAGTCCCAAATTTCTTATTCACAGACCCCACCCCCACGCTCCTACAACTGCCCATGCTACATCCAGGTGGCTCCTGCCTTAGTATGCAGGGTTCCAGCTCAACCTCCCAGCTAACCACAGGTGGCTGCTTATTGTTCCAGGCAGATGCAGTGGGTGGAAGGTGGCCAGGAGTTGGAGTTGGAGCCCTGCATACTGGGGCAGTATGAGGAACTGCTGGATGTGAGAGAGTCAAGCAGTACCCGGGTGGCTGCAGTATCATTAGGAGCAGCCCCACTGGGAAGCTGTGCATGCTGGCTGAGGCCAGGGCAGTGCCATAGACAGGTGTGGGCCAGGAGGGTGGTGGTGGCTTCCCCAGATGGGAGCAAGTGGGGCTTGGCCCCATGCAGCCAGGGCAGCTGTGGACTGGATACAATCAACTGGTGGGCCAAATCTGGCCCATGGGTGGTATTTTACCACCATATATGGTACAACTCTGAAAAAGGCCTTTTGCTTAAAAAAGGCCTCCGCAAAATTTAGAATTCCACAACAACATAGCCCAAACTAGATGTTAACAGGTAGGTACCAGGCTTCACAGAGATGGAGGAGAACATGCTCCAGACATGCGCACACACACACACACACACACACACACACACACACACACACACACAGTTTCAAAAGCTTGATTTCGGGAAATGTACCTTTCACAGCAGGGTAGAGGCATGGAGGTATACATTAGTTCTAATTTTTCATTTTAGGGCGAGAGTTTCTGTTTGTGGGAGAAACACAGTTACAGCCCATGTTATGACTTAATGTACAGCCCTTATATTAACAGAGCTACTCATGGTTTAAAATTAAGGGCATCCACTGTTTAACTGAATTTCTACCTTGCTGTGGTAAAATTGCTTGTGGTATCTGCTTTTTTCCCATTAGATAGCCCCTGTATAATGAAAACAAAAAGACACAGTTAATAAAGGCAATGTGTTCAAGGAGAAAAAAGCATGTATGTATACATATGTAGTAGAAATAATGAATATTTACCTGGCTATGTTCTAAAGCAGATTTACCATCAGGAAGAAAGTGTTTTCACAAGAAAAATTAGATTTATTTGGCATTTTCCCAATAAATAGGCAGCCAACCTGGTGGCCAACATGGCAGCAAGAGGTCATATGGGTGATCTCTTTGTCACCTTTCAAGGTCATATGGGTGAGTGGATTGTCTGGGGTCCTAGACCATGTGACAGAGCAGGGGCTTCTGGGACCAACATGGTGGCCAACATGGCAGTGAGGTGGACAGGTTTTGGAGTCATGTGGTCAAGGGGGGGGTATCAGGGGTCAAGGACCATGTGACAGGGAGGGATTTCCAGTTCCAAGGTGGAGAACAAGGTGCCAACCCCCACCTCCAAAAGGAGTTCTTCCAGGGCAAGGGCCTGAACTTCTGGAAGTCAGGGACTGGAGGCAGGACTTCTGGTTCTAATATGGTGGCCAAGATGGTGACCAGGAGGTGGGGCACCTGTCAAGGAGCTGGACTTAAAGTTTGAGAAGAGGTATTACCTTTTATACCACTGGCTACGCTTATTTAGGGTTTTTTTGAAAAACAACCTTTATATGATAGAAGCAGGCATTTTCTGTTAGACAACAATGCTGTTAAGATTTTAGAGAGGCCAAACTGACAGCAGAAGAGATTACTGCTCCAGCCAAGCAGGCTACATGCAAAGATAAAAATACAACAGTGATGGGAATGAAGATTTCTTCTGGTGGGGGGGAAGCAAAGCATTTGCCCCTTGCAATACATCAATGAAAAGGTAGCAGCAGTAGGTCATGTCAGAAGGAGAGAAGCTGCTGGGAAAGACTGTGTTGTGGCCTCTGAAATCTAACACAGAAAGATCAAAAAAGGTTTTTTGGGTATCCTACTTGAAGCTCTGTAGCCTTAAAATAGCATTTACCATGTGCAGTGGCCTATAAATTGTTTGAGAACTGCCAAAACAGTTTCATTTTTGCAAATGTATTCTAGCTTGCAGTTTACAGATGCACTTCTTTTTCTAAACCGTTGGATTTTACATTACTATAAACATCAGTCATTAAAGGAATGTAATTCAGCAGAATTTTAACTGTATTAAAATTAATTGGAACTGTTGAATAAGGTGGAGATAAAATAGGCCCTAACTTCTGAACTTTTGGCAAAACTCAAAGCACTTTGAAATTAAAAACAAGCAAAGAAACCTAGTTTGCATTTTGGGTACTCATTTTCTCTGGCTATATCACTTGCAGAGTGTGACTGAAAGCAAGAAGGCTTGCAACAAGCTATCCTTGTAGGATTCTGAACTCAGTTTTGTAGACAAACATGCTCTGGACAAGCATCTAAGCCCCTGGGTATTTTGTCGTAGTTGAACCTCTGGATCTCATCAAGTTTGTCCACCACTGATTAAACGGACTTTTAAAAAAAGAGTTGAAAAAACAAAAACAATGCTTTCAGCACTAGGCAAACTGGAAGACTTCCACATGGTTTCTCTTTGTGAGGGTATTGCATGATCGTATTTTCACAAACCCCACCAAATTCTGGGTGGTGTATGGTGTGTCATGGGAATTTTCTTGTATATATTGTACTGATTGGTATGTGTGGTCTTGTTTGCAAGCTAACATTAAGCTGTATCTATTTATGTTGCTTTATTACTCTACAGTTTATATTACTCTGTCTGTATATATCGTTTTTATTTTGGACACAATATAATCAAAGGAATGGAGGGACACATACGTAAGGAAAAGGTAGAAGGCAAAATGGCTAAGTATTAGGGCTGTGCAAAGTTTTGGGTGGTGATTTGATTTGGAGGAGATTCAGCCCAATTCAGTGCCCAAATCTCCAAATCTGGCAAAGATTCAGAAAGCTTCAATGATTTGGGCAGTCCCCGCCTGCTGCAGCAGGGAGCTGGAGCCAGACTCTGCACTGGTAAGTAGGGGGCAGGGGAGGAGAGGCTGGAGGAGGGGAGAAGGAACCATGAGGGGACCCATGCCTGCTCCCCCAGCCC
>NW_005842343.1:1245447-1246506 GCF_000455745.1 Alligator sinensis
CTCCAGGTCCCGGTGCTTTAAAAAAAAGCCCTGACTCACCAGGTGCTGTTGGGTGGGGGGGGCAATCCCCACTGCCCCACACTGCATGGGAGGCTCTGCACAAGCCCCCCAATCCCACCCCTGCTGTCCCAGCTCATCCCAACTCTGGCCCTTTAAGAAAACCAAAACAAAAAAACCCTGGGGACTCACCAGTTCCTGCAGCAGCCTTGGGGCTTTGAGGGGCTCACGGAAGACCCCCCCATGTGGTGGGGGGCAGTGGGGATCACCCCCAATTGGCAGGAACTGGTGAGTGTGAGGTTTTTTCCATTTTTTTTTCCTTAAAGTTCCAGAGCTGGTGTGGGTGGAACAGCCAAGGGGGGTGGGGCTGCTAGGACAGTGGAGGGGGCCCCAGGGGGCTTGTGCAGAGCCCCCCATGCAGCATGGGGCACTGGGGAGCAGAGGGGATTGCCGCCTGCCTGACAGCACCTGGTGAGTCCAGAAGGTTTTTTTTCAAAGAGATGGGGTGGGCGGGGCAACCATTGCAGGGGCTGGGAGAGTGCATGAGGGATGGGCCTGAGTGATTCGGAGATTCAGAGATTTGGCAGCAGCCAAATCTCCGAATCAGATTTGGTCAAATCGATTTGGGACAGTGATTTAAATCACCGAATCAAATCACTGTCCCCCGAATCAGCCGAATCTGAAGCGAATACTAGCCACTTCATGCAGTCCTACTAAGTATCTCCTGCTCTTGTGTTCTGGGGCAGGGACAACTGCCACTCCCAGTCACAGATAGATAGAGCAATTATTGGGATGGGTGCCCAAGGCACTGTCTGCCTATAATGGGAAGTTCAGCCTCTCAGTAGCAAAGGCATCTGAGAGAAATGGTCCATTGGTCAGCAGAGAGAAATTTCTGGTGGTTTCTCAATTCTGGGGTAATTAGGTTAATGCTGATGGAAGTGTGAGGGGGCTGGTTTGAGATATTTATAGGGACTATCTGTGAGGTGCACAGGGTCTTTAGGTTATCTCAGACTTGGGGACAGTCCAGATCACCAGCAGCCAGGGGTGGCAGGATCAGCAGGA
>NW_005842343.1:1246516-1273534 GCF_000455745.1 Alligator sinensis
ATCTTTGAAAACACTGACTGGTCTCTTGAAGGACAGGGTGGTAGTCAGATGACAGCATAAGAAATTTTACTTGTCTTTTTGTTCTATCATCAAACTTATGGTCAGTTTTGCTTGTATAATTCTTTTCTCCAATATCAGAAATCCTTTTGATCTTTTACCTCCTTACTGATGGCCTGTGGTAATGGGTGATCGCTGGGCAACCTTGATATTCCAAGCTAACACATTCTATGGAAAGGGGGACCTGAAAATGCTTTCAAAACTGCAGAAGTCATCTGGATCTCTCAGAGTTTTGCTACAGCTGTGAGTTCTAATAAAAAGCAGTAGAGTTAAGGCTTGTGGGGATAAGGAGTCATCCCAGGACAAACCATGGTCTCTTTCTTGGGACACGCATTAGGAAAGCAGGCAGAAACTCAGGGCTCTGGGTGTACCCTGTAGATGGGTTTTCGATATATATGGGCATTTAAATTGAAGCGGTGGTTTTTTAAAAGTAATCCCCTGTGTCATGTACACCTGTGTGCTTACCTGCCTCTCCAGTGGTGGGAAGGGGAGGGTGAGCTGCTGGCAGGCTGAGCAGTCCCTGAGGTGCAGGTGGGGGGCTGGAGCTTCCCTCTGCAGCAGTGGTGCCCTCCCCTCCCTCAGGCAGCACCTGCCTGCAGGCACCTGGCTTGGGTGGTCCTGGGGGGCACTTGAGCTGCAGAGGGAAGCACCAGGCCCTCGCACAGCTCAGGCAGGCAGGCAGGCTCCAGAAAAGAAAAAAAAATATCAGGCTCATTGCTTTTTTTTTTCCTTCAGTGCAATCTGCCTTCCTGGGCTGCTGCCAGGCTGTCTGCTGGGGCTGTCTGCATAGCTCCTGAGCTGCACAGAGCCCAGTGATTCCTTCCATGACTGTAAAGTAGCAAACTAAAACTCCTCAGGGGAGTTTTGTGCTATCCACATGGAGGTGATACGTTAATTAGAAAGTTCAAAGTTAACTTCTCTGTCTCCACGTTCCCCATGCTTCACATAGTGCTAATGCAATCATTTGTTGCCCTGAACTTCTTTTGGCTTCCTATAATGTCACTGGTGAGAGATCAGGGTCAATGAGCACAGGGTACACATTGATGAATGGCCTCTAGCAAGGTCATGGCTAAAATCATCCTCTCAGTGCACCAGCAGTCAGAGGGAGGCAGTGATAAGGAAAGCACCCATGACGCATCCTGACAAGCACCCTTGTGCAGGGCCATGCATTTCCCACAGGACAAATAGATTAGTGGCACATATTGACAACTATTTGCCACTGCTATTTGTCCCCAGACATGCCCTTGCACACATGCTCTGGCATGTGGCAAAGTGACCCAGGTGGAGTAGGAGAGGCTGGGGCCAGCACTAGTCCCAGAAACGTTACCTGGTCCTGGGGGCCTCCTGGGGCACCAGCAGTGTTGAGCCATCTGCTCAGAGCCTGGCTGGCAGCCAAGACTAGTTTCTGGAAGCGCACACTGCTGCCGCATGCACCGCTCTGCTTTTTTAAGGGTTTTTTTGGGGGGAGGGGGGAGGGGAGTTTGACACCAGGATCTTCTGGTGTCAAAAAACCCCACCGTGCTGATAATTAGCAGTGTGGCAAATGGGTGAACATGAGCCATGTATAGTTTGTGGTGCCTCAAATGGGTTTGATGTGCTGCAAGATGCACATGCATACTTGTCATGGCATGCTCCATATGCGCTAGATCCTTTGTCAGTGTTAATTTGTGTATCAATGAAAGGAAATGTTTCCACTGATATCAGGATCCCTATCCAGGAAGACACTTAAATATATTTTTAACTTTAAATGTCCCAGAGAAGTCAGTGGGACTACACACCTCCTTCAATATTTTTCTAGACTGAAACCTCTCTAAATCATCAAACCTAAAGCTTCAGCATACAATGACAGATGGAACATGAGTAAAAGATTAGCCAGTAGAGAACTTGGTGGATATACATGTTACCCAAACTGCTCTATGTCAAAAGGAGGCATATTTCTTTCCTTCCACTGTGTGAGCACACAGAACAGATTGTTTTGGCAATTTTTTTTTTTTTGTTCAGGCAAAATTATAATGGAAATCCCTGTGATAATTCAAATGACATGCACATTAATATAAAATGAATTCATTATGATCCATATTAGTACAGCAGATTCAAATGAATTAATGATGACAGAACACTCAAAATAAAGCGGTACCACACTTAGTGAAGGACATAATATGTTGTTAATGACAGCACTTAAGAAGACAATAGCAGTTTTTGGTGACTTAGAGTAAGACACTGATTAAACAAAATTACACTTACATTACAATGATTATATAAGGTTCCAGGAATGGGCCCCATAAGTAAATAACTTTTGGGGGTTTGTTAGCAATTTTGAACCATCAAACATGACAGTAGCAGAGGGAGATGCTAGTAAAAATAGAAAATTAATGGCACTTACAAGTACTCATTATCTGGAGTATTTGAAGAACTCCTGTACTTTTTGAACAAATAATTTGTTTCAGTCAAAAAAATGTTTCATTTTAACTTTATTAATTAAAATATTTTAAATAAAATTAAATCAGATTTTCAAAAGAAGCTTTGACTTTTGGAAATGGTGAAAAAAAATTATATTTTTAGGTGGGCTGGAGCTTTTTTAAAGCTTCATAAAGGGATAGTCATAGGCTTAATTACTTATAGTGATATCAAATGATAATAATAGAAGGTAATATGATATAACTGTTATATCTGCATGATTAAGTTCTATATGTATATATGTTAAAATATGTTTCATATGTCTGGCATGATATATCTCTTATCCCTAGGAAGAGATTAACAATGCTTGAACAACTCAGAAAACTGAATGAGACCCTGGAACATTAGAATTTAAAAATTGCCATAATGGCCAGAGGTTTACTGGTCTTCTTAGTTGAATATCCTGTATATCTTAGTGTGAAGAACCAAACACATTATATGCAGGTTCAAGAAACCCAGTGATGTATTGTAAGAAAATTGTGTCCATAGAAAATGTTATTTTAAACTCCGGTTGTCTTTGGTTGCCTTACATCCTAAAGCATAGTGCTTATAAACCATTGTAGAGAATTTGAGAGATTGGTAAGGACTGGGGGGAAGAGGAGGGGCAGGGGGCTTGCTTTCCTCTGTAACATGACCACGGATCTGGATTTTCCATTTGCCGGAGAAAAATGCGGTAAAACCCATAATTTCTCATTTTAAGGAGAAAAACCTAGGTTTTCTCCTTTAAAGAAGAAAAACAGAGGAAACAGTGGGTTTCCCTTTGCAGGCTGGTTGAGTGCCAACCTGCAAGGGACTGCGGGGAGCAGGAGGAGGGTAGTCAGGCAGAGGGCACCATGTACATGTGTGCATGTACACATGCAAATGGCTGCCAGGCAGCCTGGAGAGCAGCTTCCACAGGTAAGTCTGGTGGTGGTGGTGGCGGCAGTGTGAGGATGGAATTGAGGCCCCGCATAGTAAGGGAAGGATGGAGTTGGGCAGGGCTGGGGCTAGGGTTGGGGCAGCTGCCCAGCCTAGGCAGTGTGTTGGCCTTGGGGCCTAGGGTGAAATAAGTGGCCTCAGGCCCTGGGCGAGAAATGCAACAGAGCCACAGGTGGCTCATGGGGGTTGGGGGGAATGCAGTCCCAAGAGGGCATGGGGGTCACATGTCCCCCAGATTTGTGCTCAGGATGAAAGCAGACTGGCTGCTTTGGGCTCATGCTGCCTGCCATGCTGCCCTACCCCCGGGGCCTCCGGGGCCCCGTGGGCATGACCCGGTGCAGCAGGGCAGAGAAGGGCAGGGAAACTTGTTACTGCCCTGTGCCACCCAGATAAGGTGGCCCCTGCTCACCCATCACCAGTGGCAGTGGCATCACAGATTTGTGCCTCTTGCTGCTGCAAGGTAGGCAGGGGGCACCTCACCTTGACACGTGGAGCTCCCAGTGGCAGCACCAAGCTTCCCTGCCTAGCCCTGCTCTGCCCTGCCACACCAGGTTCTGACTGCTGGGCTGCAGAATCCTCACAGGGAGGGCAGCAGGGCAGACAGCCTGAGTAGTCAGTGGCCAGCCCATACCCACCCCCACCCCAATGGGCTCCACTCCAGCTGTACCACCAGTTGGGGGAAGGAAGCTGGGCTCCATGTTCCATTCCACTCTGCCACAGCATCCACTGCCTCCTGGCTGGCAGCTGGGGCTCAGGCACTGCTGCAAGGGGCAGGTAGTTGTGGATCCAATCCCTGGCTCTATAGCTTTAGCAGCTAGGGGTGACCTTCAGGAGCTTGGGGGGGGGGGCAGGGAGCTGTGGGTAGGGAGTGAGGGGCACCAACAGGGCCCAGGGAGCTGGCAGTCAGGAGTGAGGGCAATGCCATAGACAGGCCACTGATATATCAGGGCTAGTCAATGCCACAAAGCAGTTGGGGAGGGAGGAGGGCAGCCACAGTTGGATTAGCATCCTGGTGAGCAAAGGGGGAGTTCTGATTTTCCATGATAAAAAACCCAAAATCAAACACCAAAATGTATAGGATCTCTGAACATGATCATGGCCCTTTTCCTTGGATCCTTTGAGCATATATTAACTCCTTCCCTGTTGTCTGGAAAAGCATTGACTGTGCCCTCATCCAAGGGTGCATCTAGAAGGGGAGTAATGGTGTGGCTGCAACACCCCTTTTGTTTGAACCAAGCCATGGGAACCTCAGGGGCTTTTTTAAAGACTTCAAAGTAGGTTAGAGTCCCCCCTCCATGTTCAGAGGCATGTCCCATTCCCTCTCCCCTCCCTTCCCTGCTCCCCTGACTTGTGGTTGTGCTGAAGCTTTTCCTTCTGTTGCAGGAGTAGGAGAAGCTTCAGATCCTCTCCTGCCCAGTCCAGCCAGGCTCTGCAGGCACTGGGTTTAGCTGGGAAATCAGCAACAGCAGCAGGCTTGAGCAGAAGGTTCACCTTCCCTGTGCCTGTGATTGGAGGAGGGGGGGACTGGGTAGAGTGGGGAAACTCACACCTGACACATCTTGCCTGCTGCTTTGGGACTTCAATAAATTCCCAGATGCTCCTAGTCTTCCTACACTGGTGGGTTGGGTGAGGAAGATATTGGGAGATGGAGAGTACAGCTACCCCTGCAGTGTGGGTTGCTACTCCTGCAACCTCCCTTGCCAAATCCTGAATCCACCTTTCCTTCATCTTCCTGGCTTTTACCTGTGGCATTTTTAAGGATGGTGTTAGTATTCTCAGCCTTACAGTTTGACATGGTAATGACATGATGATATTGGCATGACTTGCTAATGCAGAGGATTGGGCTCACTGGCCAAGGTAGTCCCTTTCAATCCTGTGTTTCTGACTTTGTATCTTTATATTCCTCATGAATGCTTGGGTGTTAGGGTGCTTCTGTATACTCTTACTTCAGATTGCAAGTCTTTGCTTAGAAAAAGTAATATCAGCAACTGAAAATAAAAAAAAAACAGAACCAAACAGCTCTACTGGGAATATTGCAAACGGTGAATTTTTTTACACTGTTAGTTTAAGGGCAGGATCCAAAGATCACAGGGAGATGCTTGTAAAAATAGAAAATAAATGGCACTTAAATGTACTCTCATTTTCTAGTGTGTTTGAGGAACTTTCGTACTTACTGAGATCTTAATGACATAACCTCTCTTCTGTTTTTGCCTCTCTATCCAAAATACCCTGCGTTTATCACAGAATGTGGCAAAATCGCATGTACGGTCGATACCTTTATCATACATCTCTTCCATCCGTGACTCTGTGCCTTTTTAAAAAAAAACAGTTACTGATCATGCAATGCTCTAATAATCCATGTTACTCCAGACACAAATTTCTTGCCTAGATTTCTCCTCTAAAAATATTTTGATGCTATCAGAGGGAAAGAATTAGACAAAATAGAATATCACTTGGTTGCTTGTGCCTTCAAGTTGTGCACAGACTAACGCACTCATCCTGCAAAGGAGTGTATATGCACATATGCTCCTTATGACATCAGTAGGGTTCTGCATGGATGGCAGTCTCCACATATGTTTGGGATGTTATTCCTACTCTTGTTCTTTCAGCCCACAACCCCTGCTATTTTTGTCACTTTACTCCAGTTAAATTGTAAGTTCTTGCTAGAGGACTTCAACTTGGGCAGCTCATCTGTAGAGAGTGGCCACATATTAATGGACCATGAGCTGGGTAACACAAGTCAGAGATAATCTTCCCTGGTTTGGTGTAACTTTAAACCACCTAAAGCAGGGGCGGGCAAAGTCCGGCCCGCTGCCTGAATTGGCCAGCAGTGGACTCCATTTTCCACTAGCCCCTACCCACATGGCTGGGGCCTGTCTCTATGTAGACCCCAGCTGCAGCTGCACTGTGATAGTACAAGGTTGGGGTTGCCATGGAGACTGGCCCCAGGGGCAGGCAAGGGCAGGTGGGGGCTGCTCAGGAGCTGCTAGGAAATTGCAGTGGGAGCAGCTTGCTTGGGGGCAGGACAGAGCCATGATCCCTGTGGGCAGGGGCACACAGACAGTGGATTGCAGCTCTGTGTGGTCCTGGCTTGGGACCACACTGTCACTGCTGCAAGAAGCCAGGGCAGATCCACAATCCTCTGCCCAGAGTGTGCAGGCTGCAGAATGTGGGTCTTCCTTGGCCCTGGACCACGCTGCTCCTGCTGCAAGATCCCAGTGTCTCTGGAGCAGCCACCTGCCAGCATGGCTGGGGGCAGTCTCCATGGCAACCCCAGCCTTGCTATCACAGTGGAGCTGTAGCTGTGGTCTCCATGGAGACTGGCCCTAGTCATGCAGGCAAGGGCTGCTAGGAAATAGAGTCTGGCTGCTGGCCAGATCCAGCATTTTGCCCACCTCTGGACTAAAGCATGCTTAAAATTAGTTTCAGGTCTTGACATGTGGACAATCCTGGGGTTAAGAGCTTCAAAAGCCACCTAAAATCTGTGTCCCCCAAGGCCCTGAGACTAAAGCAACCAATTGTCCTGAATTCTCCAGGACAGTTTCAAGTTTCATAGGTATGTCTTGGGGTCCCCAGAGAGTCCTTGAAATGAGGCCTTTATACCAACATTGAAAAAAGAAAATATTCCTGGATAGGTCAACCTGATTTGCAAGTATTTCTGTGGTACCAAGCAAAATCTTACCCCATCTGCTGAAATGAAACAGTAGCTCACTGCATAGTGTTGTGTAACCACTCCTTCAAGTCTGGGAGGTAGATGGTAGATTCCTATGATGCTGCCCCCAGACAAATGAATGCTGAGAAACTGAATGTGGGGTAACCCCTCTCTCCCCAAGTGGGAAGCAGAATAGCTACATTCCTATTGTGTGAAGTCAATGCTAATTAGCTTTCCCTCCCACTAGAGCTAACCAGTGCAGCCTAGCTACATTCACATAGCTCTATGCCAAAGAGCATGTTGTTTTTGGAGCACACTGTACCAAGTCCCCAATTTTGCTTTCTGTATTTTGGTTGTTTTCTAAAATGACTCTTGGATTTGGTTCATAATAGTGAATGTTTTTAAAGTCAAATTACCTTGCTAATACTGACCATGAATTCTTTCACCCTTTGAAAAAACTAGCTTAATTCACATTGAGACTCTGGTCTTAATCCTGTAAGATGTGGCATGTGCACCTTATTATAAACAATGGGAAATATGCCCAGCTGTAGAGGTTTCCAAGAAGGAAACTGCGTCAGCCAGGAAAGGGTTAAAGAATCCTGGACATAATCCTTCTCCACTACACCTGGGCTGGCAGTCAATGCTTGGGTGGAAGGAAGTCCAGCAGCTGATGGAAATGAGTAGGTGTGTGGGAGTAAGGAGCCTGGTTTGATCCAGTAGCTGTCAGAGGACTGTGGTCTTCTTGCCTGTTGCTGTAAGGATAAATATAGAAAAAAGCCTGAATGTGTCTGTCCTTGGTATGCCAGGATTTGACTTGGTTGAAACTGCTGCTTTGATTGAAGCTGTGGAACCTGAAGGTAGGTGTTGGGACAGTCTGTGGCAGGGGAAGATTTTTTTTTGCAGAGGAAGGATTTTAATGTGGAGGCAAAAATGTGTTTGCTTCTTTTGCTGCCTGCCTCAAAGCTGGATTTATTCTGGTTTTTGTTAGGCCTGTGCAAATAGGGAACTATTCAATTCAGATTCAGATTCAGCCAATTTGGATGTCAGAGATCCAAATCGTTTCTCCGATTCGATTCGGCCAAATCACTTCGGAAGATACGGAACCGATTCGGAGATCTGGTCATAGAGTATAATGGTGAATCAATGAAATATCTATAACATTGTTGTCTTTTTGTTCATTCAGATGAAACTTGCAGGGATGGTAGCCCCTGCAGAGGCCACAAAGCCTGCCAAGTTTCAAGGAGAAAGGTTCAGGGGTTTCTGGGAAACTGCACCCCAAATTCTTGAAAGCAAAACTCATGCCATGTGTATATGTTAAGCCACAGTGGGGTGAAAACTTCAGGGATGGTAGCTCATCCTGAGGCCACAAATCTTGCCAAGTTTCAAGGAGAAAGGTTCAGGGGTTTCTGGGAAACTGCACCCCAAATTCTTGAAAGCAAACCTTAGGCCATGTGTATATGTTAAGCCACAGTGGGGTCAAAACTGCAGGGATGGTAGCCCCTGCAGAGGCCACAAAGTCTACAAAGTTTCAAGGAGATAGGTGCAGAGGTTTGAGGGAAACTTTACTTCAAGCTGCGGAAAAGCAAAACTCATGACATGGGTGACACTGTGTGTGTTAAGGCGCAGCAGGATGAAAGCTGCAGGCCTGCTAGCCCCTGCTGAGGCAAAGTTTCCCCCAAACCTCTGCACCTATGTCCTTGAAACTTGGCAGGCTTTGTGGCCTCTGCAGTGGCTACTTTCCCTGCAGTTTTGACCCCACTGTGGCTTAAAGCATATACGTGACATAATTTTTGCTTTCAGGAATTTGAGGTACAGTTTCCTAGAAACCCCTGCACCTATCACCTTGAACCTGGCATGTGTCATGCTCTCACTAGAGGCTACCATCCCTGCAAGCTTCATCTGAATCAGCCAAAAGACAACAATGTTATAGATATTTCATTGATTCCCTATTATACCCTATGGCCGAATCTCCGAATTGCCGAATCTTTTCTGAATCTTTTTTGAATTGATTTGGAAGTTCCAAGTAGATTCAGACAGCCTAAATCTTCCAGTGATTCAATTCAGATTTGTAGATTCGGCATCTGAATCATCTCCCAATCCAAATCATGATCCAAAGCTTTGCACAACCCTAGTTTTTGTGTATTGTTGGGATTGGTTTGTCCCAGTCAGATCAGAATCTTTTGTTATACAAAACAATTGCTTACCTTTGAAGGCTTTAAAACATAACATCAGGGAGCAACAGGGGATAAAATCAGTATGAAATAGTCCTAAGCAATGATGGAAGTGCATTCACAAGTGTATATAATGCTCTATAGATAACACTGGAAGGGGGTTAACTTTGCTGAAGTGCTTAACTGGATGGTCAAGGCTTAAGAAAATTGGAGGGGGGTTAAAAGTGGTGGAAGTGGCAGAGTGTTTGCATTACCATGTTGCTGCTAAAGGTGATGTGCAATAATGGCACAGCTGCTAGATGGCTAATCCCATGCCTTGAAGAATTTAGGCCAGAATGATTTTATCTGGCAGACCTGATTCTTGCTACACCCCCCTTTCTCTTCCCCAGCCCCCTTTTGAAGGAAGAAGAAATTCTGGCCCAAACTTTGAATATTTCCTTAATTTTACCTTTTTAATTAATGCATTTCAAAAGAAATGAGCAACTTGGTCTTCTTGTTGCAAATCAGCAATTGGCAATAAACATGCAGCATAATAATTTTTAAATGGAAACCAATGGGATCCAAATTGTTTTAATACTATTAAACTGTCTGTAGGAGGAATTTTTTTCTTTCCACGACAACTTGTATACTGGAGCCAATTAACATTTAAAACAGTAATTGAATGAAATAAAAAGTTTAATGTTCATGGCACGCTATTTTATTGTTGAATTAGCTATTTAACTCTCGTAGCTTGCCATTATTCAAACAAGTAATTTCATTGGAGTCTATAATGCATTCTTATATGTAAAGGGTACTCATGTAAGTAAGGGTTGCACAGTTGGGTCCCACAATCTTGCACTGCTTCCCAAGAATATGTTGCCAGGATATATTGGCTACACATGCTTGGCTGTGTTCCTGGGAGAGATACTCACTGTAATGCATTGCCACAGACTTTGTTTAAACCAGCTGGGG
Organism: Alligator sinensis; assembly: GCF_000455745.1. Classification (NCBI taxonomy): domain Eukaryota; kingdom Metazoa; phylum Chordata; order Crocodylia; family Alligatoridae; genus Alligator; species Alligator sinensis. Next base: position 1,256,723 of record NW_005842343.1, read on the forward strand.
AAGGAGATGGTTTGTGGTTCTTCTGAGGGGTCCCCACTACTAGAAAGAGCTCAGTTCCATCATACATTTGAAGCAGAAGGGATGGAAAGCTTGGGAGGCATCATTGTGGTTGGACAGACAACAGAACCCTGTTGGCTCCCACACACCTCAGGAAAGGGCATAAATCCCTGTGCCCTGGGCAAGGGTACCATTTAAAAATGATTCTCGACCAGGGTTTTGCAAAATCTTTTTGACTAAGTACAGACAGTCAAAAAGCCCAAGGCTTAATCAATTTTTGCAGGTTAGTCTAAGCTGCATAGATTGAATTGATAAGCAAGTGAACAAACAATCATTTTTCATTCTGGAAATGCAGCTGCATGCCTTCAGTGGCCCAGGCCAGAAGCCTGGGGACTCTAGACCACACCTCTGTGCTCAGTTGGAGCAGACAGCTTAAGCCATGGATAACCCGCTCAACCTGTGAGGGGAGGTACAAAGAATCCTGAGATTCTGGGAGACTGTGAGTTAACTTGAATATGGAGGGGATCTGGGATAGAAATTCAAAAAACTGATTTAACCTAATCAGTTAAGTCTGATGCTACATCCGTCTAGGTTTATTTTAAACTAGTTTTGGTCATTTTGAAAGTGGTTTATATGCACTGAACTTCTGTTGTATTACAGATTTGAACCAGCTTCCGATCACTTATACCAGTTTGTGTGATTTCTGTCCCTAGCTTTTAAAGGTACCACATAATATTAGCACTGTTAGGTGTCCAAATACCTATGTTGCCCTGTGGGGTCAGGCCGGTGCTCAGGATCTCAATACCATGCTATTAGACAGGAGGGTGTGGTGTACAATTGCACATACGCGCATATCACCAATTCAAGCACATACACACGCTAATGATAATGACATGATATCATACACAATACACACATACATACACATATACACACAGGTTAAACACTGACTCAGGTGACAGTGTGTGTGTGTTGATGCCTGTGGTATCTATGCTTGGGGTGTTTGGTAACTAAAGAACAAGCGGCAGAGATCAGGGAAAAGACAGTGGGGATGAGGCAATGGCAAAGAAACAGGGGTTTGCAGGCAGAGAGGAGCTCAGGATGGCTGGAGCCAGAGGAGCATGGGACAGGTGTTGGAGGTGGCGGTGAGCCAGAAGCAGGAGAGGGAGAAATGAGATAGAAGTTAGAGGGGTGAGGAGCAGAGATTGGAGCAGGGCCAGAACCGTAGTATAGCAAAACCCAACTCAGGGGTCCAAATAACAGTTTGGACTGTACTGTACAGCTTGGTTCCCACACACACTCACACAATGGTAGCAGGAGAAAGAGACTCAGTGGAAGGGTTGGAGTCCAGGTAGGGAAGAGAAACAGAGTCCAAGTCCTTGGTTGAAGAGAGGGTGGAGGTGATAGCTACCAATCCAGGCTGGGAGGGGCACCTCAATGGCCAGTTGCAGTCTTTCTCCAGCAGGTGTTTTCCAGAGGGGGTCACTGGCAGGGCCTCAGGGTTGATAGGCACCATGACGTGGAGCAGGTCTGGTCCAGGTGAAGATGGCATCCCAAGGAGTCATGCTTCACTACCCCTTTTTATGGGGCAGACTACCTCTGATCTCCTATGGGGAGGGCCTGTCCAGGCAAGGTCAATCCTGTTCCAGAGGGTTCCAGATATTCTTACTGAGCATATGCAGCCTGGCACAATGGTGGGTTGCCTCATCTTTTGTTTCTTGAATGCTGAGGGTGGTTCCAAGGGCTGGGTCATTGGTCCAGGTATTGGTTTTGATGGTGGGGCGATTTAGTAGGGGGTCCTGCTATCATTGTGTTTCACTCATTCTTTCACTCTTTTGTTTCAGGCTTTCAAGGAAAACCAATTTACATGGGAGAGGTTACAGACTTAAACGTGAGTCATAATTGCAACATACTTACACAACAGGGCATGAGGACAAGATAGGAACAAGATGGGAACCTGTCACACAAAATGGATACTTGACATCACTCATGCAAACCCACACTGCAGGCCTAAATTATACAATGTTAACATAGAGACACTTAAGACACAATAACCGTACAGTGTAATACATTACAGTAATCCAACACACACAGCAAAGTACTATTACAATAGCTCATGGTTACTATAAAGGGGGATTTATGTACACAGGGTTTCAACTTATAACTACTTATATATATACACATAGGGAATAGAGGAAGGGAGAGAAAAAGGCAGAAATGATGGGGAAACGGGGATGTCATATTTCTAAGTAAAAAAAAAAAAAAAAGAAAAACCTGGAGGTTTTGTTATATCTACACATGATTCAAAAGATAAACACAGACACTTCACGTAGGCATCCATAGTGTTGACAAATTCCTGACCTGTTGTGGTACCTCTGAGTTCTTTGCGACAGAAGTGTACTATTACTTTTCCATTGTCAAAAAAAGAGGAAAGTCCAAGAGCTGGCATTTTCCAAGGGTGCCTTGAGTCTAAAAAGGTTGAGGACCAGTGGTCTAAAACAAGAGAAAGCACTTCCACCCGGGATTATAATAAGGACAAGTTTTGGGGTCTGCTTTGGGCCTTGTGCTAGCTGTCCCTTGTGACTGTGAAAGATTTTTTTCCCCGTGCTGCCAAATTATCTGGGATGAAACTTTGCTTTACTGTCTCTGTGACAGCTTTGGGGACCTGCTGGTTGAATTAGTCTTGTGTCGCCTCTCCCACAGTGAAGAGGCCATTCCTTTTCTGCAGCCCCTTAAGCCTCATGTCAGGAAAGGGCCCTGGGGTACTTGTGACTGCTGAGCTGAGAGCTCTTTAGCCATGTCATGCTGCTACTGTAGGAAAATTAACTTTGCTCATAGGTCCCCAGGATCACATTCTGTTGTGTGATGTTTTGCATTAGTCCCTTATTTTGGACTATACAACACAGACATACACACCACAACAATATACATTGCTAAATAATTAGCACATTTTAACTAATATATATTATATATAATATATATTAATTTAAATAGTACTAAGATGCTTTTTCATATGATCTGTTTTCTTTTGTTTATTTGCATTTTTTTTTGTTTGTTCATGCTGCTAAAACCAAAGCAGCACCTAAAAGGGAGGCCATATGTATTCTAAAAGGGTTTATTAGGGTGGTGTGTTTTTTAATGGAAACTGTTAGTTTCAAGAGAAGGGGAAAAGCGTGGTCTTCCTCTTTAGCTTCTTTTTATTTCAAAATGTTCAGCTGCATAAAATATATACTGTATTTTATCTAATACAACATGCCCTGGGATATACTATGTATCTTGTTGTTAAAAGCCAGTATAAAGCAGAAAAAGATCTTTCCATATAAGGAAAAGCAGCAGCTAGGGAGCCTAGCCTGCCTGTTGTCCTGTCTCCTGTGGATTGCTGCAGATATTACTTTCAGTGTCATCCATAAACATATGTGCTTTTACCATATTTCTCAAGTACAATGCATACTGCAATTTCCAATACTTGTTTTTAAGGGAAGAGGTGTGGTTTGTATGCAAAAAAAAAGTAGTATTTGAGCTTTTCTCGTGTATACTAACAGCGTGCCTTGTAGGCAAAGGAGGTCTGTAAGAGAAGATGAGGTACCATGTAAACTCATAAGAGATGCAGTGTAACACCTTAAGTTGAATTTATTTAATATGTGAAAGTTTCAGTGCCTAGGTTGTGTGTACTGTCAGTGCATTTCTATGTCCATAACAAGATCTAAAAATATAATTAAATATTGCAAAGGTTTTGTTTCAGTTTTTGCTTTTGTTTTTTATTTCTTTTTATAAAGATTTCCTTAGAAAACTTCTCGAATCTGAAAATCCCTTCCCAGTACAATTGATTACACCTTTCCAGTGCCTGAGAAAAGAGCCATGTAGTGATGGCTGAGAATGTGCACATGGAAGCTTACTGTAGGGCAGCTGCCTTTTACAGAAGCCTTATCCCATCTCATTTCCCTCTTAAAACCTTCCAGTGAAATCTACCTAGCTGTGTTGGATTTTTCCCATGTACTTTTTTATTTGAGTATGCTACTCACAGCAGTCAATGTAGGCAGATGACAATACAACGTTTAAAATAAAATAAGCTAAACAATTTGCTTTTTGCTTAATCTTGAAAGACATGAGGGATTTTCAAAATTCCTCTTAAAGCCTCACCTTGCCAATCTATGGCTTGATACCATAAAGCACTGAGCTAACTGGCACCAGTCCAACAAAGCACTCAAGCTTAGGGGTAACTTCAAGCATGTTGTCTCCATGGCTTCGGGGTGGTATTCATTTGATAAAAGGCTAAACTTGTACGTTGGATTAGTTCCAGTGTGCTCAGTATTTTGTAGGACTGAAATTTTGTCTCAGAATTACATGGAAGATAGAAATGTCAGGCTATGCATCTAGAAGTCCAAAGCACCAGTAATGTTTTTAAAGGATTTCATCTACAACTGTTTACATCCATTTTAAATATTAGGTTCAAATGAACTAGTGGAAATCATGATTTTTTTTTCAGTTTCTTCACCCGTGTACGCTATGAAGTATGCATTTAATACAACTACAGTAAATAGATGTTCTTAGAACTGTCCTATGATACAGGCCCTATCAAGATCTGCATAGGCATGAGAACAAGTTACTAGCATTTGAGCTCCTCTGTGGTAACTGCCCATGTGTATGTTCTCACTCTACAGAAAAGAAATATAGCTAAAGATAGTTTAGCTTTCATTGAGAGAGAAGCTGATGTGGATAATCTTCCATTTTTACAGGAGTTGGAGTGTAAGCATAAGCAGTTGCTTTGAAATTTCTAGTGAACTGCAAATCTCTGTCCCCGTATATCTTCTGGTACCTGGATCATGTGCCTGTACTCTTAGGTACTCATAAAGTTCCTACCTGAATATCAGAGAATCTTTGCTCCAAGTTACTGTTCAGTAGGGAAGTGCTGTTGTTTTGTGCTGATGTCAAAATGAAGAAAAGGGTGATGAGATCCCCCTTTAAAGGTTTTTACATGTTGCTGCACTCGGCACAGTAAGGCTAGAATAACTGAGATGGAAAAATCCTATTTTCAAAAGTCATCTTGGGATGTGTCCACACCATGCACAAAGGTGTGATTGAAACTCAACATTCCCTGGATGGTTGTCAACTAAACCAGTTCTGCCATAAACCTAAATCCAACTAATTACCACCTGATTATTTTCCCAGGACAGGTTTTGCTACTCTTACTGACCATCACAAAGCCATGGAAAGTCCCAGAAACCCTATAACCTATGTATGTGTTCCCATATAACACATTTCCTTAATCATCCAAGTAGATTTGTATCTCTAGGTATAAAAATAGAGTAAATAGCATGTTTAAATCAATATGTCTTAAATAATGCAGTAGAAGCTGACTATTCTCAAGCAAGTAAAGAAGCCATAATTACTGATCAGCCCCCCACCAGTTTTCCAAAGCACCCCCTTTTCAATGTCAGTACAGTCAGTGTAACACAGGAAAAAGTACTGGTAGTTGGTAGGGCAGGGGATGAAGGGTGGAGTATTATAATTCTGAAGTATTATAAAGGTTCATGCTATATGACTTTATATGAGGGCAATTGTAAATTTTTTCTAGCTGATTGACTAATAAAGTAATTTCCAATAAGCAAATTCATAGTTAGCATGGAGTAAGCCCTGAGCTTTCTTCTTTTTTCATTTTCTTTTTAATTGGTTTTCTGCTAAATGCGCTTTTGGTGGAGGTTAGAGTTACACGTGTTACTACATTGTATTCACTAGCCTCCTTGGAGATCATCAGATTAATTAGAAACTCTGAGCTCTCGCTTGTAATGTATAATCTGGCAAGAGAGTCAAAGAAATTAAAGTGGTACTAAGAATACACCTTTCTGACACAGGTCAAGGCATCACTTTTCAACAGAAAGGTCAGTATCACTGAGGGGCTAAGATATTACAGGTCCAACTAGCTTGAGACTCAAGCTTCTGTAACAGTAATGAGTTTCTTAGCCTGCACTCAAGAGAATCTAAAATTAACCTTCTATCATCCTCAAACTTGACCTCAATCACAGCAATTAATTAACAGGAACTAAAAGAACTTTAACAAAGGATCTGAGTGAAAGGATTCTTAAGGGAACAAGAAGCACTCTTGTTTTATATGGCAGTAGATGATTTTTTTTCTCACAAAATTTGTTTTTGAAATGATAGCTTTAGTAAAATCATACAGTAGTGCAATTAAGGGCAAATTCTTGTCCTAACCAAATAAATATCTTTTACTTCATTTAGTCCAGGATTTGGACAATAGTAAATAATGTATAATATAATTTATGTACATTTTTTAAAGGCTTTTAGTATCTCTGGGAAAAAAAGTTACATGATATTTCTAGACCCTGAAGTCCTTGATTAATCCATAAGAAAGGTATAGTGTGTTTCACGAGCATCCCCATTCTTTTTTTGCTGAAACCAGGATGATTCCTTCTGGAGTGAATGAGATGCTTAATCACAGCCCTCCTTCAGTCTTCAACATCTTTCTTGTGATTGTCAGCAAGACCGTCAGTTATGCTTTTCTGTGAGCATCTCTCTTCATTAAATAGCACCAGAATTTTCAAATTCATTTCAAACACCACAGAGCAACCTGTAGATGAAAACAATTGTGCTCTGCTACTGGCCATTACCCCAAATAAGAACCTTGGAATTAGTGCTGATTAGGATATATTTGACAAAACATTTAGGGTTTTTTTCAGTAGAAAGTGAAGCTTTGGGGCGGGGGAGGGGGTGAGGTTGGGTTTGTTTTTTCCCAGGAACAGGTCAATTTTGACTAATTGTTTGACACTTTTTTTTAAATATATAAAAAAAGTTGTAATTAAAGCTTTCTTGGTATTTGCTAAATGAAAAAATACTGGATATTTATTATTTCTAAAATTGAAGATCATTATAATAAAAACAACCATCCTAAGTCTAAATAAAATGTTTAACTTGACCTAAACCAGCTTTTCATTTTGTAAAAATGAATTTTCAAATTTTTACTTGGACTTAGGATGCGAAGCTGCGTTATCTGAAATGTCAGCTCTTTAGTTGATGGAAAAATAGTTTCCTTCCCAATCCTCTGCAGGCAAGCTCATGAATCATGAGATAGTTCAGATTTTTCTTCAAGGTTTTCTGGATTCAGCCTCTCATGCACTGGTGTGTAGAAGAGTTTTGTGTTGTATTGAATGTGCTTGGTCCACATAACTTCAACATTGGACTAAGATCTTCGGCTTTTTCATGATCCTATTCCAAGTAGGTTTGGTATGGGTTCATTTTCTACCCTGTTCAAAGCTTATTTATTGCTGACAAATATCTTCTTTTTTCTTTTTTTTTCCCAGTTGAGGCCCCGTCTGTAAGGGTTGGTAATCCATCCATCATCCCAAACAAAATCAGTCTATCTTTATATAATTTGAATTCTCAAAACTGATTTCAGTCTTTTCATGTTTGCCTGCTACTTGGCCATGTTGGGAAGTCTGGTCTGTTGCTGATACCATTAGTGATGATATGATGTGAAGACTTCCTTTTACATTCGACTAATCTGAAACCTGGTTCTCAAACTACCTTGACATGTCATAATTTTTTTCTTTTATGTAATCTCATTGAAGTCATTGGAATTATTATTGCGGTTAAAGTTAGGGCTGTGAGAAACAGCACCACTTCGTTTTGACTTCCTTTTCGCCATTTTGATGGGACAGTGTTTCATTCTGAGTTTTGTTTAATTTCAAAAGCACTGTTCCATTTTGTTTCATGAAAACTGTTTCCACGTTTTGCCCATAGTCTATATTGGGGAAGCACAAACTGCCTATAACTCTGTGATTTCTTGCCTGATTCAGATGAAACTTGCAGAGATAGTAGCCCCTGCTGACGTCATGAAGCCTGCCAAGTTTCAAGGAAATAGATACAGGGGTTTCTGGGAAACTGCACCTCAAACAGTTCAGAGCAAAACCTGTCACTTTTAAGTGTAAAGGAACAGAGAGCTCAGTTCAAACAATACTTTTCATGCTGTTTTTCCACACCCCCCCCCCAAGCACTGGGATTGGAAGGGACCTCAGGGAAGGATCACAATCACTGGCCAGCTACACATGTCAATATCAGAGCAGTCCTTACTGCCTCTTCCCCCTCCCTCTCCTTAGCTGCAAGCAAGCGCAGCTTTGAAACTTGAAATGTTTTGAAACTTTCAAAACAATCCAAGTGCCCTCATTTTGTTTCAAGGCTATTTTGCAGCCTTTCATTTAGTTTCAGTTTCACGGTTTCAAGCTTGAAACGAGTCAAAACAGCTTCGAAACAAAACTGCCAGCGAAATTTCTCACAGACCTATTAAACATGTAGACATATATTTCCAGGATCAAAGCTTTTGGTTCTGTCTGTCATTACTTTGTGGATTTTTGTATTTGATAATTTTATTAAACTTCATGGCTAGGTGCAGATGTTCAAAAAGTCTGAGATATGGAATCTATTTAAGTTACACTGTTTTCTGTAACAGCATAGTTTAGATTGGTAGCAAGCAGAACGCATAATTGCCCATTGGTACGGATGGGATCTTAGACTGAGTTCTGCCATTTTAAAACCAGTCTGTGCACCAAACTTCTGTTCTGTTATGGGTATAGAACAGTTTCCGATCACGTATACTGGTGAAAAGGTAATGTGTGTATCTGGCTTAAAACATTGGGCATTCATACACATATTTCTTCATCCCACGATACACCAGAGCTCTGCTGCTTCAAAGCAGACTCGATTAATTGAGTCTACTCTGCATGTGAGCTGACGTGCACCACACTGAGCTGCATGCAGTTGCATAAGTGGCAAAATGCGCATTAGCGCACAGAAAATGGCAGTGAGCTTTTGAACTAAAGCACCAGACCTCCAATGTGTTCAAAAGCATGCTGCTGCCATTTTCTCAGTGCTGACATGCATTTCCTCCATTATACAACTGCAAGCATCACAGTGCCAGGTGCTTTTCAAAGTGCCTGGTGCTGTGGCACTTGCATGTGTAAAAATGCTCATTATCTTATTGTCCTGAGGGGCCAGGCCAACTCTCAGGATCTCAAAATTGTGCTGTTAGAAGGGAGGGTGTGACACAACTGCACATATACACACACACACACAAATCAAATAGGCACACACATGCACACTAGGCACATGCACACACTACCAACTCAGGCACATGCACATCTAAGATTACTAGTCTAAGCACATGTACACCCATCACCAATTCAAGCACATACACACTATACACACCAAAAATTAGACACAAATCGGTTGTCAATACCCACACACTCAATACACATACACAGATCACTCATTTGTATATCATGCACACAATGAGCTATAGATACCATTATTTTCCAGTTCACACATGCCACACACCTACATATACACACAGGTGAGGTCCTGACTTGGGTGGTGCAGTGTATGTGTGTGCTTGAGGTACATGAGATACCTAGGGTGCTTGGTGACTATGGGAGGGGAAATCAAGGGTCAAAGATTTCCAGAAGGAGGGAGATGGATGGGGGTTAAGATGAGAGAGGGAAAAATAATAGAGTGAAAGTGTCAGGAGTGAAGGTTGCTGGGGCCAGGATTAGAACCAGCAGACTGGAGGGGAAGCTGGGGTTACTTAAGGTCAAGTGCCCTGGGGTTACTTAGGGTTAATATGCCCCGGGGTTACTCAGGGTCACTTGGTGATGGTGTGGAAGCAAGGGGAAAAGCCTGGTGGCAAGGAGGAAACAGCCAGAAAGCTGAGGCAGAAAGCTGGGAGACAGCTGGGAAATCAAGGAGGGGGGTCGGGAGGTCATTAAGACAAAAACCCAACTTTGGGTATCAAAATAACAGGTTTATTAAACAGATAACACACTACACAGCCCCATGAAGTTATTGGTTCCTACACACACACACACACACACACAGACACACACACACACACACACAATGGTAGCAGGAGAGAAAAGGCTTGGTGGAGGGATTGAAGTCAAGGTGTGTAGGGATAGAGTCCAAGTCCTTTGCTTGGGGAAGGAAGGTGGGTGATAGCTACCTATCCTGGGCTGAGAGTTGATCCTCGATGGCCAGTCGGGGTCTTCTCCAGCAAGGTGTTGTCCAGAGGGGTCGCTGGCAGGGCCTCTGGGTAGATAGATGGTGTGGCGTGGTGCTGGTCCAGATGGAGAGGGTGTCCCACTGGGTCTGTCTTCACTGCCCCCTTTTATAGGGGCAGACCTTTTATGACCCTAGTGACAGGGGCATTCCCAGGCAAGGGTCATCCCTGGTGTACTGAGCATGTGCACTCCAGGCAACGACATGCAGTTCCAGGTATGTGTTTTGCAATAGCGGGTTGGCTGATTTCTGTAGGGTCTTTGTCTTTCAAATGCTGGGTCCGTGGTTCCTGGGTGAGTCAATGGAAGGCAATGGTCCAGTCATTGAGCTGATGGTCCAGTTGTCGAGTTGATTATTCAGTAGAGACCTGCTACCATTGTATCTCAAGCAACCCTCAGTCATCCCCATTCATTCAGGAACCAATTTACATGAGACTGGTTAGAGATGAGTCATAGGTTACACCTGGGCAGAGGACACAAGATGGAGGCTTGACATACAAAATGGAAACTTGACATAACTTGACATTACTTATGCTAACTTACACATGTAGGCTTAAATCATATAGTATCAATAGAAAAAAATCAGTAAAAATCAGTAAAGCAGTATAAACATAATAATTATACAATATAAAACAGTGGATCAAAGGAGAGAGGAAAAAAATTAACTTGCTACAAAAATGATAACACTTATCCTATGTCTTAGCTTACTCATACTTATCTATAGGGAATAGAGAGGGAGAGAAAAAGTCAGAACTGGTTGGGGAAGGGAGAGAATATATTTTAAAAGAAAAAAGGAAAAGAAAAACTGGTAGTTTTGCTACAATCTCGACTAGAAGATTGCATAGAATTAGAAATACACCATGCTAGATAAGAAATAAAAATCATGAAATATACACTAGTTTCATAAATCAGTTTGACAAAGTTCAGGAAGTAGTGATATAATCCCAAGTAACACAAAGTAGAAAACTAAGAAGGTAGAAAACTTTATTTAATGCATTTGGCTGTCTTTTTCAATAGTTCTGCTTTGACAGTAATAGTAATTCAATTTCAGAGCAGTTAAAAATCACGAATGAGAAAAAGGAGCATTCACACAAAATCAGGCATAGAGTGCCAGTACTCTTCCTTGGAATGGCAAAGGAAAATCTTGCCTTAAGAATATTTCACAAAAATGTATGTTCATTTACAGTTGCAAAGCTGAGTGGAGCAATCTACTTGTATTGAAAGTCTGGTATTGATTATACCAAGACTGTGTTAGAAAAAGAATGTTCTCTGCCTTTAAAATTATCAAAGATGGAATGAGTCTGGGGCAATAAAAGGAAAGCAATATAAATTCATCAGCTCTAACTCATGCTCTTACTTTAATGGTGCTTTTCAGACCGTGACTGTCTTGAAACAACGCAATAAAAAAAGAAAATCTTTCACTCTTTTGTCAGAGTTCAGGTTTCACTTATCTAGAATTACTTATCAAAGAAGAAAAACTTTGATCTGTTCTTTTTAAAACAAATTTAGATTAGTAGCAGTGGATACAGCAGTATTTTCAATCTACGTACATGTTGCCGGGGAGGGGGAAACTATATTGTTATTGATTATGAAGAAGTAAAACTTTTGTTGTGTAAAAATTGTTTGAAATTTTTTCTCCTGAAATGGAAGTACCTTGGGTCTCTGGAATATTGTTACAATATTCAGAATGAATGTCCCAATGAATTGCAAGATTTTTTTTTCTGCTTATTACAATTAAAACATAATTGTTTTAAACCACTAGGCTATTTGGTTTTTTTGTCTTGTTTTTAATGAAGTCACATTTGTTCGTTTTGGAAGGGGTTGTTTGGGTTTTTTTACTTTATCCTAGGGAATCCAGGGAATCTATAATTATTTGTAATCTGATGTCATGGCACATGTGTTTTTGTTTGCTTATTTAAATATTGAACTGTTTCTGTGTATAGATCTTTATCTCCATACTGGATAGTTGAGAATTAATATTTTTATATAGTTGTAATATGGAGGCATTTTGAGTGGCCATAATGGACCAAATTATCTTTTAAAATACCTTAAACATATAATTTATCTGTTGGCTGCAATGTAAATGTTCAAGTGTGGGGAAGAAATGTGGGGATGGAGAGAGGTAGAGAAGCTTTATGAATGAGAGAAGCTTTTTATTAAATGGGAGAAAATTGTTACAGTAGGTGATTGCTATACTAAAAGAGGAGTAGGAAGAGCAGCTGTCTTACAAAAAGAACAGGCATGTTTGGCGTGTTTTTTTTGTACTTCATTTTTTGAGAAATGATATATGATTGTGTAAATAAGAGGTAGACCATGACTCTACAAACATACCCCAGGCAGAGGCAGCAGAGTCTAATTGTAAATCAGTCACAGTTCCTCATTTATTCTTGGGACTGATGCTTTCACACAGAACATGGGTCAGTTGCATCAATGGGCAAAAAGGAAGAGAGAACAAAATGAGGGCTCTTTTCACTTTCCATTCTTATACCTACATGCTTACAGATGAACGTTCTGGCTAAGCAGTCCTTACCAGAGTCACAGACTGAGCAACCCTTACTCAAATGACAAAAGGAATAGGGGGTAGAGGCAATTGTTACTCCTATCCATGGCCACATAATGGACCTAACTAAAAGAGAAAGTGGCAATGTAAAGAAAAGTGCCTCATTGCTCTATTTCTGTAGGTACCTGAAACAACAGAAAGCACTAGACCTGCCTAATCCATAACAGAGATAATTCAGTGTTCATGCTCCCATTGACTTCAGCTTGTTTTGGATCGGGCCTAGCAAGGTCATGCACAATAAAATACTTGTAGTGCTGCTAATCATGCCATTCTGACACTCGTCATACTGCTCTATTATGTTGAAACTCCTGTGAAGTGCTCATATGAGTTATTGGAACATGGGACATTTACTGCATCTAGGATTCTGAATATCTTTGGGAAATAAATATGAACTTAACTGGTGGGAGGCAATACAGTGTTCATGCCAGCTGCGTGATGCAGCTTGGTGCTAACAAGTAACATCTGTGCTCAATCACAAGCTACTCTTTCTGGATCTCCAGTGGTGCTTCAGCTTTTGGGTGGGGGGGAGGTGTTTGTATCCCACTCTAGGAAAAATAATACAGTGTGCTGCTTACTGCTCTGATTTGTTGGTTCCCCTCAAGTTACATGCTTCAGTTGCTACCTAATGTCACCTACATCAGTGCCGTGTGTGTGTGTGTGTGTGTGTGTGTGTGTGTGTGTGTGTGTGTGTGTGTGTGAGCGGGGGGTGGGAAGCTGTTTTTTAGCCTTCCATATAAGAATAGAGCATACTCTTGCTGCACCATCTATTTTATATTCCCAGCCAGATGTTAATGGGCTTATTCAGCAACTTTTTTAAACTACAGATTTTTCTTACTAATAGGCTTGTTTTCTTAGGCTGTCAGTGTTATTTCAGGTGATCGAACTGTTCCTGTTATCTCTATAATCATATTTGCTTAGCCTCCTCTTCTGACTCTTTTTCTGATGTTCCCTCAAATCATGGTTAACTAATTAGGACTTAGTCTTTAAAAGTTGTTGAACATCATCAATCCCTATTGATTTCAGTGAGAATTGAAATATCTTGGTGCTCTAGTAATAGACCAAAGCCTGCTTGTTTTAGGTACTGCATAAACAGAGAATAAAAAGAGAGTGGCTATACCCAAGAATGAAGCATCAGGTACCTATTTTGATCATTACTGCTTTGGGGGTAAAAACACTGAAATATACTTTTGCCTGTTTTAGTTTGTTGGACTGCCCTGGTTTGTTGGGATACAAATTCAGGAGTCACCAAGCTAGAGACAAGCTAGTTAAGAAAATGCCCCATGATAGCAGCAACTGTCATTGAAGCTATATTGTAAAATTCTTGCAATAAATCCATGTCCCAAGGGGGAAAAAAAGCCCCCCCCACCTTTTTTTTTTTCTTCACAGGTATGACTGCAATTTTTGTTTTCATAAATGAGCAAAGTACTGGGGAAGGTTAATGAGAACTGGATTCCATTTTCTAATTCATTCATTGAGACTGCAAAATTACTCCATTTGTGCTTTTGCATTTTTAGAAAATTCAGCTGTTTCTGCTGTTTCTAATAGAGGTGCTGACTATGTCATTGAGGAATTGGATATTACAGGAAAAAATGGTGCCAGAGATATATCCCCTGCTGCCTCCTCCCTGAAATAAAATCAAAGGTGCAAAGCTTCAGATCAGAATCAAATTCTGAAAGTCGGTATTTTTCTGGAAAATACCAAGTCAATGAAGTAAAACCTGCTTTATCAACTGTTAGAGACAAACCTGACGGTGCTACAATCCGGTTGTTCTTCTCTGCAAGGGATGTTCTACAGTAGTCCTAGATTCAAGGCTGCACGGTTTGCATATGAACTCACAGTTTATAGATATGCTCACTAGTGGATCCATGAGAGGATAAGGTGGTGGGGGGCTGTTAAGCAATCTATTTTAAAAAGTACAGAGCACTTTAAACTAAGCAAACATACTGTTTGCTACCCACTTGCCATACAGGGAGGGGGCAAGAGAATAAAAATGAACAATCAGACAAAAATTGCACTGCCTCTGTTTTGCTGTTTTGTAGCAGGCAAACTTTGAAACTTCAGAGTTGCTTACCAACACATTTTAAGTAATGAACACCTGCCAACCACAGCAGGAAACATTACAAAAGGCATCACACAAACCTGATCGCTACAAAAAATGCAACCCGTCAGGGAGGCAGGAGAGCTGAAAATGAAACTTGCTTAGATTGTATACTTTTGAGATGCCTGCTGCAGGTAATTAAAATAATGACGACTTTACATCTACACATCTTCTACTGGAAGATGCAGTCATAAATGGGGCAAGGACTTGAAAGCAAAACAGTTAAATGATCAGTGATTAAATATTTGGCCACCCTTGGCTTTTGTGTTATGCAGTGACCATTTTAATTCTTCCTTTTTCTCTCCTTTGGATATCTACATTTCCCATAAAAAGTCAACACCAAGGATAAATGCTTGCTTTGCCTCCTGTTTAAGGGTTCTGTTGTACTTACCTTGTGAACTCAGCACTTCTCCTTGTACATTGGAGTTGAGAGGATTTGAATAGTAGACTACACTTGCCTTTATAGACTAACATCCCAATTCTACAATGATTTATATAGCAGGTGAATTTTATACAGTGTGAGAAGTTCCATTCAAATTAGTGAAGCTACTCTGGGTGTGTAATTAAGTACATCATAAGTCTTTGTCAGATAGCAACCTAAGGATCTGATACATGAACATTCCAACTGAAAATTGTAATCTGGTTGCAGGTGGCCAATTAGATGTTGGAGCAGAGCAGTAGATCAGTGGATCCTTCTGATGTCTGGCTGACTTCCCCAGGAGAAACCAACATATTGTATATTGTAACTTTGAATTTATTAAATGGTAGTGAAAACACTGAATGCGCTTCTGTAGCGGCACCTTATCATTGTGAATAAACAAAAAGCAGGTGAAGGACTGAGATTAATTCTAGTAGGTTTCCTATGCCACATGAAAATGTGTTTAAAGAGAAATAGTCCCAGGAAACTTCTCTTTTTACAGGAATTAATAAGAGTATAAAAATTTTAAATATGAAACCTAGCCTTAAATAAGTATACTTGTCTCTGAGTACAATACTTTTGGCAACATTTATTCCTCTTAAATACTGCCATTAAAAACAGCTTTGATATATGTGTTGTTCCTTAGATTTTACATTGAAAGCCTACGCAGAAAAAGAGCTAAATCTGTCAAAGATCCTCTTGACTATGGAACTCAAATTAAGACCAAGCTGAAGAGTCCTAGTACATGTGTCATTCTTTGTGGTGAAATTTGGTACTATGACTGAATGTTTACACCCTTGTATCCTACCTTTTAAGTGGCCCAAAGAGTGCAATCAAGGTCTGTCATTGAATAAATAAAATGAAACGTGGTTGCTTTCATAGCAGATAGTTGGCTGGAGTAACTGCCAGTCTGGGGAACCCAGTAATAGATATACGTGACTCAGTGACTTCTGGTGGGGTTTACTAGTAAACACGAATTGAGAGACGATCAGGATTTGGAGTCGGGAGACAAGTTTCCGTAAGACATTTTCATACCCCTCCTCTCTGTCTATCCCAAAATATCTTATATATTGAGTCTTGGTACTGGAGATGTGTTCTTTTTGGTTTTTTTCCCTTTGTGCCACCTCCTCAAATTAAAGTTTGAGCATTGCTTCTCATGCTCGTGCATCTGACCTATAAAGACTTAACCTGGTTTTGGTAAAGCAGATTGTTTATATTAAGGTTAGGAAATGGTCAGGAATATTTATTGAGAAAGAAAGGCAGTGAACTCCAAGACTTATTCCACTGTTATTTAATGATGCGAGTGAAATATAAATTTAAAAACCATACAAAGAAAGATGTATAGGATCCAAGGTCATCGTGCACTGCACTTTGGAAGATTTTTTTTTCTAACTTTTAATTAGTTTGAAATAAAATATGGTTTCTCTCTGTTTTCTGTGTGCTTGGAAACTCTATGGAGAAAGGGGAAAGATCTTTAGTTTAGTGATTGTGCAGGCCGGGAGCGACCCGAGCCCTTTTCGCGCTGCACGCGGGCTGTGGCCAGCAGCCCGGGCACGCCGGGGCGGAGAGGGAAGGCCGTCGAGCTGGAATTAGGCACGGACACGTAGCGGTAGTTTTAAAAGATTGTTTACTTACACCGAGATGGCAGTGGTGTAGGCTGGAAAGCTTGATTAAGTTG
>NW_005842343.1:1276598-1285231 GCF_000455745.1 Alligator sinensis
CCCAGAGTCCCCACGAGATGGATGTGGAGTCCTCTTCGGCTTGGGTGGAAACTGCTCAAGCCTCTTATACGGCTAACAGGCCAATCGTTAGCCGCCACATGTGAATAATTTAGCACTGGCCAATCATGGGGAACAAATCTGCATACTGGTGGCGGGAACTCTTTTGCACCGTGCATTCCTCTTGCAACATGAGCAATGCACTCTGCAAAAGAAGCTGCAGAAAAGGCGTGAAACTCGTCCCTGCACCGGGGTTTCCTCTGCTACAGGAAACACTCCCGTGCAATGCTCTGCAACTTGACGGGGATAATTCTGGTGCCGAAGCACACGCACACAATCATGCCTTTTGGGTCATGACAGTGATGAAATGGTTTTTGTTTAAAAAATGGTTGAAGCAAAATTGACAGATTTGAGAAGAAAGGAGAGCAAAACAGTGAGGATCCTGGACAAAAGGTCTTCTGGAAGATGCCTTTTAAAGCATAATGGATGGCATGGCCCTAAAACTAGCAGAGTAATTAGCCACTAATACAAGGTCAGGAAAACCTTAACTGCACTTTCTTCTTGGATTTTGTTTTAATAGCTAAAGAACAACACATTTTTCCAGAATGTTTAGATAGTTAAGATTTTTATAACTTTGAAAAAAAGACACCTGTTGTGTTTTAGCTGGGTTAATTACCATGGAAACTAAGTCTGTTATCATAAAAATCTCAAAAAAAATATTGGACTTGCAGGGAGAAAAAGCAGAAAGAATCCGTATCTCACATTATATCCGTGTGTAACATGGGACAGGGGAGAGTAGAAATTTAAAGTTTCTTCCTCTTATCCAAATAGTATGTTGATTAATTATTATTTTCAAGCTAATCATGTTAAATCCAGCTAAGTCTGGAGCTCAATGAAGTCTTAACAATGGAGCTGTTAAAGCACCATAGGAAATAAGATGCTTATTGCCAGGGGCAGATCCAGCAGGGTGCATTTGTGCATTTGCACTCCCCTTTGATTCCTGGTTTACTCAAAACGTAAAACCAATTGGCTGGCAGTGGCATCTGCATTTCTAGTCAGGCACTGCTGAGGGAGTCAATCAACATCATGTCCCATTACAATCTACCTTGGGGTTGTCAACCAGGGGTACGCGTACCCCTAAGGGTACTTGGAAAGGCTATAGGGGGCATACAAAGGTGGGCAGGGACAGAGCATGCCCTGGGGCATGGTGGTGGTGGCATCTCCCCCAACACATTCTCACACGTTGTCTCTTACCCGGGGGAGGGGGAAAGGCACCCTGCACAGCACACTGTGGTGCCTCCCTACCCCCCACCCCAGCTCGCTCTCCTGATTGGTCACCGGGCTGCCACAGGAGGCATGCTTCTGCAGAGAGACATGGGGTGGGGGCCTCTCACACAGCAGCCACACCGCAGCCTCCCAGGAGCAGGGGTGGGGTGGGGAGGGTGACAGCAGTGGTGCTTCTCTGCGGTCGCACAGGTGCTGCCCAGCTGCCTGGACACGAGGTGTGAAGGGGGCCTCTGCATCCCACTTCCGCCATCAGAAGGGATTACAGTTGTTAAAAAAGGTTGAAAACCCCTGATCTACCTGATCCCTTCTCAGATCTTCATTCCATGCGTATTAACAACCCTCTCTTCTTTTTAATGGTCTTAATGTTCCACCAGTCAAGCTGTCCTTTGTTCTGCTAGCTGCTCTTGATAATGAAACTCTTATTTCACAGCCTTGCAGATTCTTTGTAATTCATCCCAATGAAGTTATGTTTGTTTTTGTTCCTAGCATATTAATAAAGCATCTAGTTTATATTTTTGCCAGTTAAAAATATGTTGTTTTATATGTGATGCACCACATCACCTGCTCCCCCCTTTTGAAAATCCTAGTTCTGCCCATGCTTATTGCACTTGTTAATATTTGTTGGCTCAAGCGAAAGTTTGAATAGTACCAAAGAAAATCTTTTTTTTTTATTCAGTCAGTCTCAGCATTCATAAAACTGGCTGAGAAGACAGTCTCTTTATAAAGATCTTCAAGATGAGCACCACTTAAAAAAATATATATATATCTATATATAAAGAGGTTCATGACTTGATCATGTCCAACAACACTCCATGTGAGAAAACTATAGGTGTTTTTAACACTGCTATTATATAAACAATAGTACCTGTTCCCATATAACTGACTCTAGTTTTTCTTTATCTTGAGGTAAAATGAGTGATCAGCCAAGTCATAATACTATTACAGATTGGATCTTAATCTGGGATCTGATCCAGTGCCTGTTGAAATCTCTGCCTTTGATTCAAAGTGTTTTTAGAGCAGGCCCTTATGTCGGGTAAAATAAAAAAGGAACATTTAAGTATTAGACTCTTTTAGCATACAGGACAATAGCACAATGTAATGGTACTAGTTGAACCCATGCTTCACTGTGGAAGTTGTTTTTTTTTTAATATAGCCTTTTGTCATAATCATCACCTTCACTTTATGGTTTATGCATCATTGTTCCAACTTCAAAAGCTTTCAGACCATTGTTTCCATCTGGTTTCTTCTCTTGTAGACTGTAATTGAAAATTTTTACAAGAGTGAGCTACCACTCTCCCACACACACTACCTGCAACCTGGAGAACCAGACCAGAGCCCCTTTGGCTGACATTTTCACAGTTCCCTGGAGACCTTCATGGCACTTTAACCTTTTCTGTCCTCCCCTCCCCCACTTTTCTGCCCTTTTTCTTTCTGGTTCTCTACCAGTTCCTTTTTATTGCATTTTTTGTCCCCCTGTTTTCTTCCCCCTCCCTCCCCTGCTTTACCTTTTGTTTTCCTACCTCTACCCTTTTATATTTTCTCTGACATCCTGTCACACTTTTAGTTTCTCTCATTTCCTGCTTTCTTGATCTTCAGCTACTCCTTTTCATAGACTGCCTCTTTTTCACCTTGTATTTTATCTCTGTTGTCTCCTTCTGACTTCCCCTCACCCCCGCTTTTCCTCCTCCCTTCCCTGCTTTTCCTTTTGTCTTGCTTATCTCTACCTATTTACATTTTCACTGACATCCCCACACACCTTTAGCTTCTCTCATTCCTTGGAGTCTCAGACCAGGAGAGACTCCCTATGCCTACTCAGTTGGTCTAATAAAAGATATCCCATCTACCGAAAGAACCTTGCCTGCCTATGTCCTTAGACCAACATGGCTACAACCAAAAAACCTAAAATACACACACACACACACACACACACACACATCACATATATACATACCTACATACATGCATGCACCACTAATACTGAGCAACTCATAAAATATAGTTGTTACCACCACCACCTTTAAAAGTTGGCCGGTGGTGGTGGTGCCCATCCTAATGATTCGACCAGGGTTATCAAGCTCTGTGTGGTGCAGAGATGATTGTGGGCCAGACTAAACCCACAGACTGGCCCTGCAATCAAGACCTACTTCAGCCACCACAGGGCTGTGCCATTCAGCCCCAAAGCTGCACCTGGCAACTCCATGACCATGCTGCATGTGGTGGTTGTTCCACTCCTCCACAGGCATCATGTGGGGTCAGTCAAGTGCAACCTGCATGTTGCCTGTGGGTCACTCCAAGATCCACTGGCCACAACATAGGCCAAATCTGGCCCATGGGCCATGTCTTTGAGATACCTGAATTAGAGCATTTGCTTCAGTACTGGGAGATTCAGTTTCAGTGCTCTCATCAGTCACTTTCCATCCTACCATGTTGTAGGTCAGACTGGGAGCAGGCACTCTTCAACCCTTCTGCTTCAACCTGTAGCAAGGAATGATAGAGTAATGGGGCCACAGAAAGAGCATGCACAAGAGGAAGCATGAGTCTAGTCTTATAGTTCAGACACTCGCCTGGAAAAGATCGGTTCTATCCATTAGCCTGCATGTTTACTTTCTATTCAGCCATCTTAGGTGTGGCAGAGATGTCCAAGGCAGCTGTTAATTGTGTGTGTGTGGCTCTGTATGTATGTATATATATTTAAATTTTACTGGATCTAGTGGGATCACTAGATAAATGTTCATACTCAGTGGGTGCGCCTACACATGCATATAGTCCAGCTTAGACTTACTGTGCAGTAAACTACAGCAGAGTAAGGGTTTTTTGGGTAAGTGTCTGAACATGCAGGGATTAGGGAACAGATTTTCTCCCAGGTCCTTGCAGCCCTACAGTGGGGCCCTTGCCACCATGGAGGGGAGCTCCAGGCTCCCCCCGGGTGTTATTCCAAGAACTGGCAGGGAGCACCGGGCCAGAAGACATGTCTCCTGGTCCTGAAGGGTTGCCTGCTGCCAGGGCAGAGACAATGTCCCCCTGCCCTGACAGCAGGGAGCTCCTGGCCCTGGCTCCCTGATCAGGGGCATGGGGCTTGGAAAGAGCTGCAGGGGAAGGGCAGGTCCCAGCCCCCTGCCCTGATTCACTGGTGAGACAGCTAACAGCTAGCTCACTGCTAGCTGCCCCACTGGCAGATTGGGGTGGGGGGCTGGGACAATTCCCAGCCCTGGGCTGTATGGGGAAGTGTACATGTGCAGACCAGACCTGGCTGGGGACTGTTAGCACTGGATTTGGACCCAGCCCCTACATCTTTATTGTGGGCGAGCACGTCCCTTAGATCGACCACGACACCTGTCAGCTGATTATAGGTGAGTTTATTGATACAGAGAAAAGCAACAATACAAACAATAAAGCAATTCTATATCTACCAATCCTAGGGCTGTCATCAGAGTCAAATTACATCTGGTCAGGATGCAGGTTCCACTCTGAAGCTGTTTCTCTTGGGTGTCAGAAGTTGGGAGGTGGGACGCCAAGGCCCACAACCCCCCTCCAGTGGGGTAAAATATACAGGCTTTTGACATGCCCTGGCCCATGGTGGCCTTGTTGACCCTTTCTGGGGGATGGGGATGAGGACAGGGACCCCTCTCAAGCAAGGGAAGGAGGGACAGGGAGGGACCCTTTGTTAATCTCAAGTCTTTGCTTTTGTATTCTTCTTCCCTCTTGATGACTTCTGATGACACTTCATTTGTGGCTGTGGCGAGCCAGTAGGGGGTGCTCCTGCATTGAGCCACCCACCTCACTGCACCTGACCACCTTCCAGGCTCCAAGTGCCTCCCTGGAAGGTGTGGCTCAATGCAGGAGACCCCCTACTGGCCCGCCACACATTGTGGGAG
The DNA here is from genome assembly GCF_000455745.1 of Alligator sinensis. Classification (NCBI taxonomy): domain Eukaryota; kingdom Metazoa; phylum Chordata; order Crocodylia; family Alligatoridae; genus Alligator; species Alligator sinensis. Next base: position 1,281,758 of record NW_005842343.1, read on the forward strand.
TTGTGGGATCTGACAACCTGCTGTATTGAAGACATAATCTGGGGAAGGGAATAGAGTCACTGAAAACCCTTGAGCAAACAATTTCTAATTTGGCATCGGGTCACCTGAGCAGTGTAGATAGCTAGGATGGCTGACAAGTATGACCACATGACGGTGGCCGACATGAGAGAGATGGTGAAAGAGAAAGGCCTTCCAGTGAGGAAGGAGCAAAAGAAAGAAGACCTGATTAAGATCCTGTGTGATAATGATCAGGCTTAACATCTCCTCCATGCCTCCAATCAGCAACCGCTGAGGGCTCTGACGGGTCACCCTCTGAGTGGGAAGTCCAGAAACTCCAGCTCCAGATAGAAGCTGAGGAGCGAGAGCGCAAGCTCAAGCATGAGCTAAAGTTGAAAAGGATGGAGCTGGAGGCCCAGCACCAGCGTTTGGAGCTAGAGTTGAAAAGGATGGAGCTAGAGGAGAAGGCAGCACAGCGTGAGGTAGAGGCCAAAGAGGCAAGGCTCAAGCACGAGGCGGAGGCCAAAGAGGCAAGGTTCAAGCGTGAGCATGAGCTTGCAGTAATCCAAATGCAGGCAAATGCTAACACAGTGGGTGCCCAGCCCACACTAAATGCATCCCTCAGACTGAACACCCCAATCTTCTCTCGCTACAAAGACGGGGATGATCCAGAAGTGTTCCTAAGCATCTTCAAAAACCAAGCACTCTGATGGAAGTTGCCAAAGGAAGAGTTAATGAAACACATGGCTGCTTTGGTTGAGGACAACATGTCTGTGGTCCTGAACAGCCTGCCCTCAGATTCAGCAGATAACTATGATGCCTTTAAAAATGCTGTGTCTTCAAGGTTCAGGTTGGGACCAAATTATTTCCGGAAACAATTCCGGAATACTCTCCCACAACCTGGGAAGACAATGGCTGATTTTGTGGCCCTGGTGTGGGACGCACTCCTTAAATGGACAAAGCCAAGGCTGACAATAGGGAGAAGGCGCTACACCTCATGGCACTGGACCAATTTTATCACCGCTGTCCAAGGGAGATTAAAACCCTAATCAAAGACAGGGCCCCCAAAACCATCCACGAGGCCATTGAAATTGCAGATCAGCTGTTGCTAAATTGTGAGGGGCCACACAAGAAGCCTCCCTACTCTGGGAAGGAGCAGAAAGGGTTTCAAAGAGCGGGGAAGGGAGGGACAGGTCCAAAAGGGGAAAGAGGGCCACCTTCTGCTGAGCGCAAGGTGGTCCCAGGTTCAGACAAACCACCCAATTCGGAAAAGAGGGGGTGCTATAACTGCGGGGAGCCGGACCACATCAAGCCCAACTGCCCAAAGCTAAGCAACAAACCCAAGCCTATCAGAAATGCAACAGCTTTAAGCAGTGAGGAGGGAGACCCGAGCCACTCTGAGGGGCGTGCCTATTGCTACAGGATTACAAACCCAGAGGAGGTGATGGCCTTCCACCAGAGTAAGATAACAGTAAACAGGAGAACCCTTGTTGGGGAACTGGACACAGGGTCCAGTGTGTCATTAATCAATGCCAACCTTGTTTCACCTGCAGATATAGTCCTGGGGAGGGCCCTTACCATTCAAGGAGTGGGGTCCCTGCCATTTGAGGTACCAGTAACCCATCCCCCCATTGAGTGGAGAGGCTGCGGGATGTGCATAGAACTGGGTGTGCTGGAAGGGGCTCCTGTCCCCATCCTGGTAGGACATGATATTATGGAGCTAGAATACCTGCAAAGGGAGGAAGGCCACCTCCTAGAGCTAGAGCCCTACTGGGTTAATGTGGTGACTCGTCAACAGAGCAGAAAGGCTCAGGTGGGAGGAGTGGAAACTTCCCAGGGCCTAGTCACCCAATTGGCTACTGAGGCAGAGGTGGAGGAAGGAGAGACTCGGACTCCCTCGGACTGCAACCAGCCCCTGGCCATTGAGGAAACCAGCGACCTCAAGGTTGGGTTAAGTGACAGTCCCAGAGAGGAGTCTGGTCAGTCAGTGGCAGAGGAAACTGAGACTCTTGGGGAGAAGATAAAGGACATCCCTGAGGGTGCAGGTGCACTCCTTACAGGAGCACCAGAACTCTCTGCTGATTGCTTAGCTGAGCAAGAGGAGTTCAAGCAGGAGGTTCTAGAGGACCCCAGTTTGGAGGAACTCCGGCAGATGGCTCAGGAGCAAGAGACAGAGTTCACCCCAGATAAGAGGGAACAGGTGCTCTGGGATAAGGGACTTCTGTATTGGTTGTGGGCACCAAAGACCCATGCCAAGACCTGGGAAACCCGTCACCATCTCATAGTACCTCGTAAGTTCAGACAACGATTGCTTTCCATGGCTCACAATTTACCATGTGCTGGTCACATGGGCAGGGAACGGACATGCCAGCGGCTGCAGGTGAACTTTTATTGGCCCAGAATTGCCCAGAATGTGACAGATTGCTGCAGATCTTGCGAGACATGCCAGCAGATGGGCAAAAGTGGGGACAAGAGAAAGGCTCCCCTACAGCCCCTCCCTATCATTGCTCAACCCTTTCAAAGAGTGGGTATAGACATTGTGGGCCCTCTGAGGCATAAAACTTGTATAGGGAAGAAATACATCCTGACTCTAGTGGATTTTGCAGCTCGGTACCTGGAGGCAATTGCCTTGACTTCCACTGAGGCACCTGTAGTTGCTGACGCCCTAACCAAGATCTTCTTCCAGCTGGGTTTTCCCTCCGAGATCCTGACTGACAGGGGTGGGAACTTCCTGGAGGAGGTGATGAAGTGCCTGTGGGAGTGCTGTGGGGTGAAACACCTCAAGACCACAGCCTACCACCCTCAGACAAATGGACTCATAGAAAGGTTCAGTGGGACCTTGAAAGGTATGCTAAAGGCCTATGTGGACTCTAACCGCAATGACTGGGATAAGAAACTTCCTCATTTGCTCTTTGCCTACCGGGAGGTGCCCCAGGAGTCCACTGGGTTCTCGCCCTTTGAGTTGATGTTTGAAAGGCGAGTTAGGGGTCCTCTTGATTTGGTGAGAGAAGAGTGGGAAGGGAAAATCTCTTCCACCAAGACCTCCATGGTAGAATACGTGCTCAGCTTTCGTCAGAAGCTAACTGACATGATGACGGTAGCACGAGACTCCCTGGGACAGGTCCAGGAGAAGCAAAGTGCCTGGTATGATGAAAAGGCTCACTTACGTACCTTTGAATGAGGTGATAAGGTCATGGTTTTCCTGCCACTAAAGACAGAAAAGCTGCAAGCAGCTTGGGAAGGTCCCCATGTCATCCTGGACAAGCTGGTCGAGGTGACCTATGTAGTGGCCAGGAGTGGGAAAAAGCCTAAGACAGTTCATGTGAACATGCTTAAACCATACTTTAATAGAAGTGGTGCGGTATTCTGGATTTCCTCAGTAGAAGAATCACCTGAGGATCCAGAGGAGCCGGTCATGTATGGTGACTGGGTTGGAGAGGCAGGACTAGAGGAACTCCACCTGCCAGACCATCTGCC
>NW_005842343.1:1285935-1294176 GCF_000455745.1 Alligator sinensis
TTCAAAGACAGAGTAGAGCAGTACCATCTGAAACTTGCTCTCTCTCTCAAAACTCATGATCAAGGAACTGCCTGCCTCCAGAGGGAATCTCCAACTGCCTCTGGATGATACTTGTGAGTAAGCTACCTGAGATCTAACTAGATATTTAGCCTGCAGTAACTCAGATGCGTGATCAGGCACAGTGGATTGACACAGCCTGAGAATTGAGGTGGGGCATGCCATAACACGAGATCACAGCCTTCAATGCAGGAGCACCCCCTACTGGCCTGCCACAGTGGCTATCTCTGGTTGGTTGTCTCTCTGTGGTCACACATCTACATCGCCTTCCGGGGCTTCTTTTAATTTGGTATGTTCCCCCAAAACTGGGGCTCAGCACCCCTGCTGCTCTGGGGCCTTGTAGCTGATGTCACTTATCTCATGTTATGGGACAGTATGGCACATACTTCCTTGGTTCCCAGGCTGTGTGTTCTTGTTGTGTTAGACAGCTTGTCTGCCTTGAAGGCTGTGATCTCGTGTTATGGCATGCCCCACCTCAATTCTCAGGCTGTGTCCATCCATTGGCCCTGTTCTGCTAGACAGTCTGTCTGCTTCCAGGGCTATATGGAACTCTGTGTGTGAAACCCAGGCTCTTACAAATCAATTAACCCCTGCTACCGATCTTGAATCCTTATAATGCATATATACCTATAAGCTAGTTCCCTAAAAAACAAACCTTTAAATACCATTTCTAAGCCAACAGGGACTGCCCAATACAGGACAGTTCCCAGTCACCTCCAGGTTGCACTGCTTCCCTGGAGGTTCCCTGGGGTGAGCTGGGGCAGTTAGGGGCAGGTCCCAGCCAGCTCCAAGCTGGACAGGGAATTGTTCATGGGCAGGGAACTGTTCCTATGCTCCCAGCCCCTGCTTAGGGATTGCAATTGCAATCATGTGCTGGGGGCTGGGAACAAGCTTCCAGCCTGTTCCCAGCCCCTGCTCCATGATTGTAATTAGGTCTATCATGAGCAGGGATCTCCCAGAACCAGCTCCATGCTCCATGGTCACAGGGCTTGTGTCCCAGCCGCCTGTGGAGGGTTTGGGATTGAGAGTGTGGTCAAGGGTAGAAAGGTAAGAATCATTTATTGACTTAACAAAAACATGACTACGCGTAGATAACAAAACAAGGACAGACAATAATAATTTGTGTCAGCAACTTATTGGCAGTCTCCTCTGATGCCTGATGTATGACAAGTTTCTCTTTCCACAAAGCTCAGCGAAGTCAGGCGTCCCCGATCAGCACTGTCCAAAGGGTACCAGGAAGGACCCTGGTATTCAGTCCTTGGGCTTCTCAAGATCCACGGGCCCACTGAATCCAGGCCAGCAGCTAATCTTAAATTAGGAGCTGCTTTTACAGAGATGCATCTTCCTTCTAAATGATTAACAGATGTGCCAGCCAATTTATAACTTCTGAGCTATGCTGATAACTTACAGCCATTTAGATTCTCTTTACTTCAACTGTCCTTAGACTGACCAATAGCAGTACAAGCCTTGCATTCTTCTGATAAGGTTTATTTTAACTATGCCACAGGACCTATCAATACTTCTATAAGGCTTTGCTAAATTTACTAGACCTCATTACTACATACAAGGCCTCACTACATCTTTGACTTCAGTTAGTCTCTTAACAACAACATATAGCTTAATATCTGAACAAATGACAGAAAAACCTTGGTTTAATCTTCATAGAGCCTTCAGCAAGCACCTTTATCACACAGACATAATTTTCATCTGTCACAGGCTTGGACTGGGAGACCCTTATCTCTCAGCAGTGGCCCTATGGCCATAGAGACACTGCTGGGAGATAAAGGTCTCCCAGCCCAAGCCCTGCAACCATGGAGCTTGGGTTGGGAGATAAGGATCTCCCAGGCTGCACTCCCCAGTCACGATCTCAGAGCATGGGTCTTGGAGTTCCCTGCTGCTGGGGCAGGGGGACATAGTCCATGCCCAGGCTCCTGTGGCAGAGCCTGTCCCAGCAGCAGGCAACTCCCAGGGACAAGGAGATATCTTCTGTTCCCTGGTGGACAGCTGACTGAAAGCAAAATTTGCTCCTGGTCAGGTGGCTACATGTGCACTTTGGCGCCGGTACTAATTTCAAGTAAATTTGCTATTTGCTTTTGCAGATAGCTAATTTACTTGGTACAGGGAAGTGTACTGTGAAGTAAGCATGTGCACTTACAGACTTGCAGGCTTACTTTCCAGTAAACTATGCTAATGTGAAGTTAAATGTATCATGTAGATGTGCCCAGTAAAGACAAATATGCAGGTCTTAGAAATACTGGCTGTAAACTAAGCAGAGTGATGTGTACGGGAACCCATGATAGATGTTGATAAACTGATATCTATATAGTTTAATATTACTTATATAATATTACTTATATAATTCACGTGGCCAAAGCATCCAGAGTCAATTTATTGGCTGCTGTTCTATGAGGAGCTGTACAAACACAGCGAATTTGGTCCTTGCGCCTAGGTACAGAAAATATCAGTAAAGAAAATACTGACACACTTCAGTCAAGAGCACTCTGAAGTGTGCATTTTTAAGTTAAACCAAAACCACTGAGAAAATATAAGCAGATAACCTTTTCTGAGGATGTGTAAATATAAAGAAATTGATTTTGTGAAAATACTTTTAAGGTGGTTTTGAGCTTGTATTTATGTGTATGGCCTAAATGAATATAGCAGAAAACACAGATACCTTTATCTCATTAAAACAATTTTGCAGGTTATTTTTCTGTAGTGTTAGAGTTCAACTTCAATTTGCTACCTGAAAGTATTACCAACTCAACTGGGGAAAAATGTAACGGGGTCTATCCTTGACAGATGCTTACACTTAAGAATAAGCTTATAACATCAGATTGTTTATGCAAAGAATGTTTTTCCTTTGTTGAGATCTTCTGAAGGCAAACCTTGCTATTGAACTACTAACACTAAAAGAGTGTCATGGAACAACTTCAAATAAAACATGAATGCAAATCATGACAAAAAATCTATTCAGCTGCTGATTGCTCCTGTCTCTGTCCTTCACTACAGTATTTTGCTTTTTAATTATTACCTCAAGAGAATGAAAGGCTTGAACTTCCTTTGTGACCCAAAGTGTGCATTTCTACACGCTCTTGTTTTTGTAAAGCTGGCAAGAGCTTGTTTGTTCAATAGCTGACCTTATCATTTGACTGATGATTCATAGTTCCATGTTAGGGTATGTATAAATGTTTAACTGTTGAAGGTAATGCCAAAGTCTAGAGGGTAAGCACAAGTTGTGAGGGTAGATCCAGAGACCATCAAGCTAGAATGGATGTTTATACAGGAACAGTTTAGATAGCCATAACACTGGCCATGGGAATTTCTTGATACATTTCATATTTGAACAGAAACATGTGTTAAATATAAATATGCCTGAGAAATTGCCTGTGATGAAGAACACACCAGAACCCTATTTAAGTTGTTCCAATGGTTAATTAACCTCACTGCAAAAAAAATTCTAGTCTGATTTGTTTATCTACAACTTCCAGTCAATGGACCTTGTTATACCTCATGTCTACTAGACTAAAGAGCCCATTGTCAATATTTTCTTCCTTGCATACGTATGTAAGATGAATGATCACTTGACATCTCGGGCTTTTTTCCTTAAGCTAAATTTTAACTTGCATCCAACGCTTAAAAAATAAAAATCGGCAACAGTAATGGTCTGTGTCTATCTGCTTGTGTTTCAGGAATGGCAAACTTTCTGAGGCCTTTCCTGCACTCATCTATTTTTAAAACAGTATGGGCACATCCAGACAAGTGTGGACGTGCATTTCCCCAGGAACAACTAGCAACAGCACAGGAATGTCCCTGCATGCAAATTGACCTGAAGTGGAGTAGGGGTGGCTGGGGCCAGTGCCTGGGCTAGCCCCAGTAACCTTACCTGAGGTCCTGCGGCCTTCCTGGGGCTGCAACAATTGCGATCCGGGTGTGCAGAGCCTGGCGAGCAGCCGGAGTGTGAATCTGGTTTGCCAGGTTCCGGTTTCAGGCCGCATACTCTTCTGCTGTGTACACTAGGCCTTTTTTTGGTGCACTTTTTTTTGATACTGGAATTTCCCAGTGTCTAAATTTGGTTCCACACTGCAAATATGCAGTGCAGACAACCAAATTACATGGACAGGTTGTGTTTTGCAGTGCCTCAAACTTCTGAGGTGCTGCAAAGAGCATGTGCGTGCTTGTGTGCATGCACCCTGTAAGTCTCAGTATTAGTCCAAGTTTCTAACTATATTCCACCTCCAGGTACTTGCATGTTTTATTTTGAAAACTGAGGCTTAGCAATATTAGCATCTCAGTGCTTTGGAATGAGGACTTGACATTTGGTGAGAGGAAATCTGCCTTTAAAAAAATCCCCTTGAAAATGGACAATTAATACTTTCTAGATGGCAAAGAACCCACTATCAAAGTGTACGTTTTCATACCCCTGTAGTAGCATATGTGCAATAGAGGAACACAGCTTACTACTGTTATGAGAGCTAGCCAATTAATTGGTGATATATTTATATTCTGACCATGCTTCTGAGCTATAGTGTGGTGGGTTCTTCAGAATGAAATATCTGTTTGTTTTCCCAGTTTGTTCAAAAAATATGAAATAATACTTTTAGGGAAAGTAAGATTTCACAGTACTGAAAAATTAGGAAATCCAGAATTGACGTTGACCCTATCACTACTATTTTTATGATCCATAGGCAGTCTAGCTGGGGCTTAAGCTACTTATTACTTTGTTGACCAAAACAGGTTTTCTGCTGAAGAGAAAAGTAACTTTTTATAAGATGTGTGTAATCATAAATATATTAAAACAAGAAACTTTGGCCCATGTTTTAACACTTTGGAGCAAAAATGTCAATTTCAAAACTTAATCAGAAATATATTTTTAACTTCTAATCAGTCCTACTCATCATGAGAGCCTTTTCTGTATCCCTTCTAAAACACTGCCTCTCTCAGCCCCGCAATCATTCCCCAGAGTTACACAGAAAACTACTGTTTCCATTTGAATTTTGAAAATTGGGAAGGAGGAAAATTAAATTTAAATAGAACTGATTAGGTGACAGAACTGAGAGGTGTAAGTACAATGTAGAGAAACGGTTTCTGCAGTTGAGATTATATAACAGATGACAAATTGAAGAATGGGCTGACTAGAGCAACTAAATCTAAATGGTATGCAGTGAGAGAGAGATTTAGGGAGGACCTGGAAAAGGTGAATAAAAGCTTTTCTGTTTGTTTTTGGGCTTGTCTTATTACATGTATTCTTTTAATTTAATCAGTTTCTTTTGATTATGAAGGGCCCTTTTCATTTTCCATTGTAGGGTTCTTCCTCTAATCTTATTTCAGACTGTACAGGACAGAGTACTCCAGTGAGCCTGCTGCCTTTGGGTTCCTACCACTCACCACAAAGTAGACTTCATTTTTTTTTTTTTACGAGTTACCTTTTTTACTGCAGAATATCAAAAGCTGAATTACGGCACTGTCTTGGTCTTCTTAAAAGTGGCCAGCATACTGTAAAACGATTCTATACAGTGTTATTCAAGCATCTTTTTCAGAGTAGACTTAAGCTCAGCTCTGACAGTTCAACAATAACTATAATCCCGTTACACTATGAATCTATCTTTGAGCCAGGAATGTTTTTTCTGAAATAAGTCAGATGAGACCAAATACAATAAAAACCCAGTCCTATCGCAAGAATATTTTTCCATGAATTAGAACATTATATGTAGAGTGATGAGCTTGCTTTATATGTATCTGATTTGAACACCTCTATTTACACTGTAATATAATTAATTATATTTGGAAAACTGGAGTTATATTAGTATATTACTCTTCAAATGACCTGCTCATACTTAGGAAAGATGATCACATTTGGCTCTTGTTACATTGAAACACAAGGGGAAGAAAAACAAATAGACTGCATGATGCAGCATTTGTAACAAATCACAGGAAGATAAGATGATACCTTCTAAATTGTACCTAGGTTCACTAATGTAGGGATTTTTCCCCCAACCATTATCTGACAGAAGTCTATCATTCATGAGGTCTCTTAGAGAGGAAGTTAAGAAGCCAATAAATACCCTCAATGTGTCAGAAAACATCCTTAACTGTCCTTTAGTCATTACAATTAAACAGTACATTGGCAGAAATTGTATTGCATTTGCCAGCCACAACTTTCATGGGTGACGAGAATATAATCCAGTATGTCATAATTCAGACCATAATACGGTGCTGTTCTTTAGAGAGAGACTCATAAAACTCTTGTTTTTGACATTAATGGTATTAAAAGGGTGAGCTAGCCTGCTAAGCTACAGCAATCTGGTGATAAGAGTGTAAAATGTGGTTGAAATAAAATATTATCTTACTATAATGGAGGGGAGTAATTTTATAAAACAGAAACGTGGAAGAGAATGAGTGTATGCTATAATTTTACTTGCACGGTCTCTTCGATTTACTATATTTTACGATGTACAAGCTGACACATTGTATAAGTCGACCTCATATTTCCACTCAAAGTTAGGATTTTCATAGATTTTGTGTATATTTTGACACTGCCTCACCGGGGTGGGGGAGGGGGGGAAGCAGGGGGGTGGTGGCAGGAGAGTGGCTGGGTGTGTTGCCAGTGGGAAAAGGTGGCCAGGATAGCATGTGAGGAAATAGAAACCCAGCTGGGCTCATGTGAGAGTTGATCAGGCATCCCTGAGCTGGAGCAGCACACAGCGAGCTAGCAGCTTGTCCAGCTGGGCCCAGGGGATGCTGCCACTGTAGTGGGGCTCTGGGGCTTCCCACAGCTTAGGGGCTGCCCAGTCCACTGATAGCTCACCCCTGGCCATTGGTGGAGTGTGGGGGGGCTCCACTGAAAGCAGAATTGGGTCCTTCACCACTTCTGCTTTCAGCAGGCCTCTACAACCTGAAGGATGCCTGGTGCCTGCCATGAAGGAGCTGCCTTGCCCCATTGGCAGTGTGGGGTGTCAGGCAGGGGTGAGGGGAGGCCAGGGGTGTCAGGCAAGGCTGGGTGCTGCCTGGGCTTCCAGCACCTTGCATGCCACCCCTGCCAGCTTCTCTCACTGCCAGCACACCCTGCTACCCTGCTGCTGTCGCCCCTCACTGCTCATGGGGCAAGGTAGCCCCTTCCTGAGAGACACCAGGCACCCTGTGGGCTGCAGGAGCCTGCTGAAGGTAGAAGTGGTGAGAGGCTTGATGCTTTTTTTGGTGGAGCCTACCCCCCACCCCTGCAGCTGGGTAGTGAGCTGCTGGAGAGCCAGGCAGTCCCTGAACTAAAGGGGGGTGGAGCTCATCCTTTGCTCTGCGGCAGCAGCATCCTTCCAGCCACATGCTGCCTGAGCTCCCAAGGGCCCTATCCAATTTCCCCTGAGCCCGCCAGCATGTTGCCTCCCCATGTGGCAGGGCACTGGTGTGGGGTCCAGCTGAAGTACTGATGCGGTGTATAAGTCAAGGTGGAAATTTAAGGGTAAATTTTTGGGGTTTCAAACCTCAACTTATACACCATGCAATACAGTAATTTGTAGCTAGGCAATACAGGCTACAATAGTAGACACTTTTTAGGGGACTTTGTTCATTCTTTCCCCTTCCTTCCCAATTAGGTATAAAAAGTTAGGCTGTTACACATACACAAAGCATGTAAATAAACAGCAGGCTCTCACCCTAAGTTCTGACTGATTTCAAAGGTAGCTGTTTGGTATTTGGCCTTTCTGAAAACTGAAAATTCTTTGGTACAGTAAGAATGACCTTCCATGTTCAGTGACTTTTGAAGTGATGTTTAGATAACCATGCCCAGATTACAGCTGTTCAAAATTCAACAAGCTTTAGAACATATTCCATTTCATATCTCTTGTGTTAAAGAGATACTGTTTTTCCACTGTCTAGATGCTAGCAGAAAATGTTACTGCAGTGCCTTAGTGCTGCAGTTTGTTCTACTCCTGCAAAGCATAGTAATGGGACTATACACAACATGTGAAGTTGAGCACGTATCATTTTAGCAGGATGAGGGCCAAGTCATTTCATCCCAAGGTAACATTGTATTATTTCTGTTAGTTCCCTGAGATTCTCAACCTTACTATGCACTTAGGACCATAGGTAGAAATCCATTGAAATTACTTTATCAAAGGGAGAAGGAGTTGCCTTTGAGGTAGCCTGAACAAAATGGGGGGGGGGGGGGGGGGGGGGTTTTTTTGTTGTTTA
>NW_005842343.1:1294207-1302951 GCF_000455745.1 Alligator sinensis
GAAAAAAGTGGGGGGGGGGGGGGTTGTGTGTTTTTTGTCAGTATATGAGTTCCTAAGTAACCCTCATGTTTCTTGTTAATCTACCTTGTTTTACATGGGCAATGTAATCTCCTCTGAAAAAAATAGTCCCTTGCTGCTGCTTTGTATTTCACAAAATGAAGTGGGACGGGAGTGAGGGGGGAAGCAGATATAGTAATGGAAATGGTTCTTTTTTAGGTTTTTTCCTACTAGCATGCCATGTCTGTTCAAAATTTAATTGTACCCAACTCTACATATCACCAACTTATTCACTTTTTTGCTGGTCTCATTTGCTGATCTGGAGTGGTTTTTGTGGAAAGTGGTTTGCACCAAACATGTGGACCAGCTGACTTGGTTTTAGAATAAGAGATTCAGACAAAGAGAGGGCAGTGACTGCAGTTCATTGTGTAAACAGTTCTTTTTCACATGAAAGAAATAATGAGGAGAGAGGGGAATAGGTTGTGAGAAGGAAGGGTTTGCAAGTCTGTATGACTGACTTACAAACCGTGCAAATTCTAATGATTTGCTTTTGATTAAGAAAGCAATCCAGAGAAAGTTGCTTCAGCAACCCCCCCCCAACCTAACAAATCAAACAAACAAACAAAAACCCTGTACACCTGTACAAATACTCTTTCTGTGCTCCTTTAGCGGTTGGAAATTTAGAAAGGTGTCGGGGGGGGGTGGGGGTTGGATGGTATTTTTTTTTAATCCAACCAAAATTATTTTTAAAGCTTAATATGCATCTAGGCCCTAAAATTCTATGCAAGATTAAAACAAAATTTCGATTTCCTCACATCTGTTTTGGTCATTGCACAGTCTACTATAACTGATAAATGAAAAGATGGAGATGTGGAGTTCAGTGGGAAATGTAATACTTGGCAAAGTGTTTTATTTGGATTTATGGGTGTACAGGATGCAAAGGACAAGGAAGGGAGATCAAGGGTGGTGCGTACTTTTGATTCCATAATCCAAAAGAATGACCCTGTCCATTCCGCATGAGTATTGTAAATATATGTTAGACAAGTTTGCTTTCTATTTGAGACAGGAAATAAACACACACTTTGTGCATATGTGTGTTTGTGATCTGTTATTGAAACCTTTCCATTAAGGCAAAGAAGAAATGGAAGCCAACAATATAAAGAAAAATATAGCTGATATCTGTGAGCTAGATTCTCAGCTAGTACAGATCAGCCTATTGTCATGTACTGCAGTGATTCTTTGGATGAAGTTAAACATTTACACTTAGATCATACTAAGGCCACTTAAAACATGAACCTCTGCCCATTAAAGCTCATTAAATCTGTGCTAAATGCCCTCTGAGCATCACAGAGTTGCCCCACTTCAGGCCAGGGTTAACTCTGGGCTATGCTACCTATCTTACATTAGGATAACTTCATTCTGCTTCACAGATATAAAATGAGCAATTTCCACTCGCCCAGAATCCCAGGATGCACTGCTGTGAACCCCTTCCCCCAACCCTGAACAGAGACTGAGACCAGGTTTCTTGGCTCCTAGTCAGGCCACAGTTCACCAGCCCTCTAGTGACAAGTCAGAGCCATGCAGACAGGAAATGGTGTTAACCCTTAAAATGTGACTGTTCACAGCATGTTCTCATTTTAATATCACTTAACAGTCCACATATCTATGGTCTAAGTATAACATGTCACTCACCCTTTACCTGTTCTTATTTGCTAAGGAGCTAGGCTCAAAGACTGAGAAAGACCTCAGAGATTTAGGAAAAGTGTTCAACATATTCTTCCTTTGTAAGAGAATGTATTTATTACTGTATAATGTCCCAGTTCAGTCCTCTGGGATTTGTCAAAGACACATATTTCACCATCAGCTACCTTGCTGGTACGTGATAAACTGCATTATTTTTCTGTGCTTAGAACAGGAGATAATAGCTATTAGCACTCCTGTATGATACTAATATCAAATTACGATATTTTACGATATTTTAATGATAACCTGAGTTATCAAAGTTAAACTAAGATGAATAGACACCTGATATATAAATTTAGGGCATGAAGAGGTGAAACAATTGTATCAACTGAAAGAGGGAGCAGGGTATAAATATCCGTTTATCGCAGTTTAGCTGAATTTGGTGCAATTGGTTCATCAAACCACCCTCTCCTGTAGTAAGTAGAATCTATGCTGGAATAATTTACCACTTGTTTCATTTAGGGCTAAATCGTTCCTGTAATAAGTGTAGTTGAACTGCATTGGAGCAGACCGATGAAAAGATTTGCAACAGAGCAGCTGATCTAGGCTTATGAATGTTAAGTCCCTTACTGCTGCTTTAAATTTGTATAATAGTTGTTTGTCCATGCCCTTAGACAAAAACTACAGTGAACTGCAATATGAACTGTGCTGCGTGAATACTTAAAAGCATATTGTTTATAAATAATATATAGATAGTGATACTGTATCTTTCTGAAATGAATTTATAATTAGAATTGAGCTATTCAGAGTATATGGCTTGTTTGAAAATGATGACCTTTTTCTTTTCCAGGATTTGATGGCAAGTGGCATCTCCTAAAATATTTGCAAACGAGGTTTGTTGTTATTTTCATTAGTTTATTTCCTTTTGAAGCTTGTATCACCTGCCTTAATTACTGTGCATTAACCGTTAAGGCTTTGCACTTGGTGCTTGGCGCTACCCATTCTCTGTCTTGCTTGTAAATTTGTTGCTTGGTTCCCAAAAAGTAAAGATGTCACATCAGTTATCTTCATGCATTTCTAGAATATACTTGAATCAAACTTTTTTTGCTTATGTTACTAAAATGTTTTTAGCTTTGCCAGTTTTAATTCCCTTTATATTTAAAGCTTCAAGCTAAGACTGGCACTAGAGAAGCAAGGGTTGGACAATGCATAAACTTCCCTAAGTTTTTCTTAACCCAGACTATTCTCTGAACTTCAGTTTTGGCCACATGACTTGAGATTTAATTTACGTTAAATAGTGCATACAAAAAAGTGAGAGAGTTCCAACACTGATGGATGAGTCATGCAAGGTTATTTGACAATTACAACAATTTCCAAAACGTCTGACTATTGTGTAGTTTAAAAACAGCATCTTTCGGAGCCATCTGCCTGCTTTGGATATAGCTTTGGACTGTGGAAATGGCATGTGTGATTTCAGAGAGGGGGAAGCAGGGGAGAGGAATTTATATCTGTGTATAAAATTCTAAAGGAATCTAAAACAACACAGCAATGCTGAAAGGCAGTGTTTTTGTCTTTGATTAGAGCCAGTGGGACAGATTCATGAAACAATACTGAACTGCATCAGCTGAAGAACTTGCCTGATCCTCTTTTCTGCTCTGGTCCCTTTGAAAATTTTGATTACCAGACTCGGGTTACATTAATGAGAAAGCAAATTTATTTAAACTTTATCTGTTCAAGTTCTCCCAATATCCGTGAACAGAATACAAGCAAGTGTAGTAAGACTTGAAAATATTGGAGACTTTCTATATCTTTCTTCAGGCTCACCACATTAATTGGGACTGGTTTGGGTTTATGTTTGCCTTGTTGAAGATGGATGGATTGTTGCAGCTTTTAGAAAAAATCTGAGATTGACCCCTTGATGTAAATTTAACCAGGGGAGGTAGCAGAATATTGTGCTGTCTTCAAGCCAGAAAAAATAAAAATTGACATCAACAGGGAGCTTTCTGTATGCTTCCCTCTGCTATGATGGGAAGGACATACACCTTCTGAAACAAAGACTATCTAGGATTTAAAAGGCTCAGTGGATCTGCCCTGCCTAGAAGGCTCACCACAGCTAATGAGACTTGAGTCTCTAGTGAGACTGCTCCTGTTCTGTTGTGTTTCGATATCAGCAAGATTACAGAAGGGGAACGGCATAGGGGAAAGATTTGCCCCAATTGAATGGTTGATTTGTTTCTGGATTGTATGCACGTAATGGGTTCCCTACCCTGCTACCAAGGAGAGGACTGGAGAGAGATGGGGCACCTTTAAGACTGAGGTCTTCTACTCCAGAAAATGCTCTGAAGCAATGTTTCTTAACCTGTGGGTTGCGACCCGTCTGGGTTGCAAGAATATATTAAAGGGTCATGAACAAACTTTAAAAATGGATTATCTTTTAAAGGAGAAAAATGTGAGAAATTATGGCTTTTCACTGGCAGAGTTCCAGTCTGAGAAAGGCTGCTTGGGGACACCCACCCCCTCTTGGGGGGGGATACACATACCCGCCCTGCCCCATACACCCACCCTCTGGCTCAACACACCGCAAGTAGGGGGGCAGCAGGTCAGGACTGGCTATTGATGTTTACAGATGGTTCCTGGTACAAAAAAGGTTAAGAACAACTGCTCTAGAGCCTTATAAAAACTGCTCAACAAGAGCTGCAAGCAGGCTCCAGGAGGTTATCAGAGCTACTGAACCTGACTCTGGGGGAAGCTGCCGACCTTACTCTTGGTATTAAGAGCAAAATAAGACTGCAGAGCTAAGAAGCTACCTGACTCCAAGACTTAAGCAACAGGTTACTAATTGGATAACAATTGCAGCTGACCTCAGGACTCAAGTAAGGGGAAAATGAGAAGGCTCTAGCAGCTTATTAGGGAGAGGTGGGCCAGATGCAAGGAAGAGGAGGGGCCAAGGGCCTTAAGTCTGGACCCACCGATAGGGTCTTATAGAAGGAACCCCCACTAAACCCTGTTTCACTTTGCACTATTTTGCTATAATGCTCATTTGAAATTGATACCTGATTTTACTTAGTGCTCAGCAAGTTTCATTATAATGCTTGCAGTTGCCATCTTGGTTCATCAAAAACAATTGCAGTCGTCATCTTGGGTCAGCAAATACTTTCGGTTTTGCCTAACACTCATTTCCTCAGGAACCAATTAAGAGTGCTAAACAAGGGTTGCCTGTATTGGCCCTTGCCAAAATCAGAGAAGGAGCTTTGCAGTCTGCAGTGAAGGCAATGCCTGCAGGAAGTCTTATATTAAAGATATATGATTTGTGCTGCTTTGTTTCTTTATGCTGTTGTTTGACCTTTGTGGGGCTTATGGTAGCTAAAGGAGTGGAAGGAAGCCACTGAGGGTATATGGGGAACGCCTTGTAGATTTATTTAGAAGGACTGCAAACTGAGTGAGAGGAGCTTGAACTTTGTGGGGTCATAACTTGGCCTGAGGACTGCAAGCAAGCCCTGTAGAAAAGGCCCACAAGCCTAGAGGATTATGGAAAGGGCCAGAAGCTGTGTTAGCTGCAGTGAAACCCAAGGACTCTTTATGAGCTGTTTGAAAGATCTAAACTGATGCTTAGTGGGTGGTGGATATTTTAGGGTAAACCCAGTGTGGAGGTATAGCATGAAGTCAGAGCAGAACCTTTAAGCCAGGGTGCAGGGAAGAGAGAGAGGGAGATCTTCTGAGATTAGATTGGCAATCTGTTTGGTTAATTGGGGGGTCTCCTACACTTAATTCATAATGCCAAGCTATGGCAGGAAAGCCAGGAGAGTGCAGCCTGTGGCCAGAATAAGCAGGCTGGGGAAGGAGATAAAAGGCAACAGACTTCCTGAGACACCCCAGGCTTCCAACAAAGTGTTTCTTTTTTTTCCTCAAACAGGCTTTTAGCTTACCACAGTTGGGGGAGGGAAGGAAGCATACTGGGAAGCCAACACTTTTAACAGCACTTCAGATATGGCCAAGCTATTTTTCTTCATTTTTTTCTTTTCTTTTTTTTTTTTCTTAATGGTAGATGGATCTACTGATAGAAAGCTGGTTTCTAATAAATTGATTTGCACTAAGCACATCCAGTTGATACAAAGCTCATTTATCATGCCTTTTGAATCCAACTTTTCTTAATCAACTATTTGATAAATTTGTATTTAGATTTTTCAACAGTTGAAAACTTACTTCAAAACACCATAAGTCAAAAGGCAGGTCAGGGTGGCACCTCAGAGACTAACTTGTTTGGAGAGGCATGAGATTCCCTAGGCAGCAACTTCAGTAGATGCTAACCATAAATGTGAGTGAAAAATCAGTGTCAAACACTTCCGTGTGTATATATATATATATATGTGCATTTCTGCAATAGAAAAAATAATGCATTTCCAGCACATAGAAATGATCTTTTAGTTTAAAGGCTAGCAATTAGAAGTTGTTTTGGTATTTAAGAAGACAGTCTGGGAGACAGGAAATTCATCTAACCTCAGGTCAAGAACTATGGAGAAATATCTAGATAATGTATAAGCTTTCTTTCCAAATGCCAAAGTTTTAAAAGGTCTATGAATAATTTAAAATTGTACTTAGCTCTCTGCAAATAATTATTTTCCAAAATGCTTGTAATAGTGCCATTAACAGGATTCCTACATGGTTGTATAGTAGGTGATCTTAAATGTTGTATTATGGCATTTTAATTTGTTTTTTTATCTGTGGCTATTAGGCATCTTGTGCAGCATCAAGATTAGTTTTAACAATGACATGCTTTATGGACAAGGTCTCTTTAAAGCCTTTTTGCTCTAGTCTCCTGAGCAGCATGTGTGTCTTTTTTTATTTTCTCTTCATAAACTTTTATATCTGATTTACTTTTGGATGGCCTCTGGGAATTCTCAAATATCATTTAAAGGGTCACACTAAAACAAATTGAAGAAAGGCATACATACAATGGGAGTTTGTGCATCTACATGCACATATGTTTACGTAGCTTCAGAAAAAAGGTTTGGTACTGAATATTTCATCCTCTTCTGTGGGCATTTTCTATGCTTGTTGGAAACTTTAGCCAAGCAATGTCATGGAAGCAGCCTGTGGTCCTGCAGTAAGTGTCCTTCTTCATACATGTCCTCTAGCACTGTATTTATATTTTCCAGAGCCATAATTTATCATTTTACCAGTTAGCCTCATCACTTTGTACTCCTTTCACACATTGTTTCCAAATAGGCCTGAAAATGGGAGAGATTTATCTGCACTTTTTCTTAGCCAATAACCCTACTTTTATATGCTAATTTTTTCTGGCTAGAGATTTTGCCATGTTCCCTGTATGCCTTATGCCTGGAATTAGTCATGAAACTGATTTTTTTTAATAGGATACTGATAGCTTATGGCAGGCATCAATGGCCAAGGGAACCTTTAGATCACACCTATCATTTGGCACTGGAGAGCTTTCACTGTGCCATACCACATCTGGGGGTTGGGGCTTTGGTTAGAATGGAGGCTCTGCCTATTCTCTACTGAGGCTGGCAGGTAGGGAGAAGCCACAGAGGTGGATGGATTATGGTTCTAGCCTGCCTAAGACCTGAGCTGAGTCATTCCAGTCCATCACTGAAAAATGCTGCTGACCTATAGTTTTATGCTACTGAAGCAGACAAAAGGTGGGAGGGAGGAAAGTAAATACCTCCCCCCCTTTCTTTTTTTTTTTTACAGACTGGTTGGCTGGACTTTATATGAATCTCTAGTTCAGCTGGGGATAGAGCCCCAATCTCCTGAATGCTAATACAGTATTTTAACCCCAAATCCCCCTTCATTTTAGGCTGTTGTATACC
Source organism: Alligator sinensis (assembly GCF_000455745.1). Lineage (NCBI taxonomy): Eukaryota > Metazoa > Chordata > Crocodylia > Alligatoridae > Alligator > Alligator sinensis. Next base: position 1,301,716 of record NW_005842343.1, read on the forward strand.
CTGTAATTTTTAATAGCACTCTTAATTATAAATGAGACAGTGTTTGTCTTTCTTTGTTTAAAACAAATGGCTGAATGGGAAAGTGGTAGCTAGAATCAAGTAACTGAATTTTTGTGCTGAATGTGTTGAGAGTTAATATTATTGATCTCTGATATTTTCCAAAGTTTAGTCTCTTTGCATCAAAGATTTAGAAACTAAATTTGGAATATATTACTTGAGGAAGAAATGTTTTGTTTTGGTTTTTTTTTGGGGGGGGGGGAAGGGAGGTAATCAGAGCCTTTGGGACCTCTTGCTTAACTGCTCTTAAAGTGCCCCATTAAATGAAATAACCATTATAAAGTTTTTACAAGAGATACATTTTTAAAAATCATAAATATTCTATTCCCAGGACAATGAATAGAGGTACCTCTTAAGTTTCTTCATCAGTCCATATGGCTGAAACTATTTGAAAAATGTACATGGTAGAAGGCTCTGAATGCTGGCTGCACAGCAGGTTGGCTTGCTCAGGAAGGCACCACAGTTCAGTTGGACAGGGAAGTGTTTTGCCATATTGAAAACAGATTGATGCTAGAACATGAGAGACTGAGGTTCAAATAATCTGTGCTTTTGCTTGATTGGGAGCAGGGACTTTAACCCAGGTCACCCACTTGGCTTGTTGACTACTGACTCAGTCTACACTGTTGAAGCTGTTCCCCTTCATATATTTAAACACTTATTGAATTTGACTCTCCCATATCAGTCTCATGCTCTCACACAATGACCATAAATGTGTATATATTTTTTTATATATATAAAATGGAGCAGCTCCAATGGGAGAGGCATAAAAATGAGACTCAATTAGTCAAACAATAGGCTGGTGATTAAGACCCTCATCTGGAACCTGGGAGACTCTAATCCAGACCCCAATACAGTGAATATGTTGTGACAAGGGGATACTTTCCATTGGATCATTCTCTCCTGGGGCATTTTGGAAAAGAAGGGATGTTCCTACATCCTTCCTACCCCAACTCTTGAGGAGTTTCATGGGGAACCCCAGGTATGTTAGCTACACAGATAAATAACAGAAGATAAGTAAGAGAGGAGAGTGAGGTTCCCAGGAGAGCAGGACTTAGCTCATGGGGGTGGATGGCTTCAGCAGACAGGCCCAACAGAGACTCAAGCCTCAAGGCCTTGGACTACTAAGAAGTTGGGATGGGCTACAGAGCAAGAAAAGCCAAATAGTTCATTACACTGAAC